>NC_081427.1:66403516-66741975 GCF_949786415.1 Peromyscus eremicus
ACTTATAGTCATATTTGTTAATTTTTTAGGTGTACAAAGTTATATTTCAATTAGATAGATAATATTCAAACATTTCAAAGAACTACAGAATGTGGCTTTTAAAATGTTTTGAGAACTTAGACTTTTCTGGATGTGAGACACATCTGCTCCTGATAGTATCAATTACTTCAAAGAGGATGATGGGCATCAAAGAAACTCATTATGGAGTTTGATTATAGTATGGAAAAAGCTAGCCATTTTGGTAAGAAACTATTTTGCCTGGACTGCTTGACAATATGTTGTATAAAATGGACATGCTGGACCCACAGGAAGGTGACCACTGAGCTTTGCCCAAACAAGATGAGATGGTCCTTTAGGTTCCTGCTTCACAGAAGAAACTGACAGGCTGAAGATAGATTCCCCAACGTTACAAAGGAATGTCTCTGTCATTTCTAGAATCATGGAAGTTTCTTCCAATGTATCCTGTTTACTCAGACAATGTTATATCCTTCTGGGGTCTTTGATGGAGTTGAAGACTTGATAGTTAAAGTTTTCCTTGGTCATGATAAAAGGTAAGTTAGATATGAAAATTTAGACTCACAAATATAGGATAGATGATAGAGTATTTTCTTTAATTTTGCCAAGTACAAATAGACTAGATATTGTAATTCTTGCTTGATAACTGTTTTGTTATACATAATTTTACTATGTTCAAGTTAAAACCATCCTTTTTGATAGACAGAAAAAGGGAAGTGTTGTGGGATGGTCTTTCTGTATGCTGTGAATATGTGTTGCTACCATTGGTTAATAAAGAAGCTACTTTGGCTTATGGTAAGACAGGTTGTAGCCAGGTGTGAAATTCAAGCAAGAGACAGGGAGAATAAGGGTGGAGTCAGAGCAGATGCCATCCAGATGCCAAAGGAACAAGATGCCAGCAGACTGGTAACACCATGGCCATGTGGCAAAATATAGATTAAAATAAATGGGTTAATTTAAGATGTCAGAGCTAGCTAGCAATAAGCCTGAGCCATAGACCAAACAGCTTGTGATTTAAAACAAAAGAGTAGTTCGTTTGGCAAGCGAGTCTCTCTTGGGAAAAACTAAATTTTCATTTGCAAGTGGTTTTTAACTGGAAATAGCTTCTGGGTTAAGGATGGGGGCATGTGTCCACTTACCTTTCAGCTCTAGGACCCCATCTGGTGCAGCCTGTCCAGGCCCTGAGCATGCTGTGTCAGTCTCTGTGAATGCATATGTGTGTCAATCTTGTTGATTTAGAGGGCCTTCTTTTTCCTCTGTGTCCTCTATCCCATCTGGCTCTTAAACTCTCTACTTCCTCTTCATCAGAGTTCCCTGAGCCCTGAGTGCAGTGATATGATTGAGGTGTATATGATGGAGGCTGTGTCTTCCTGGTGATTTGGTGATTTTATTTAGATTGCCTCCATATATGAATATATTTGGGGACACATCTACTGTATTAGGTTTCTACACTACCTCTCAAATGTTCCTTACTTTTAGCTGTGCTCCCTCCATATTACCTCCCTCATTCCCCTTTTGCCTCCCCCTGATTGACCCTCTCATTTCACCTCTGCACCCCATCCCTTTATAACTATCTATTCTATTTCCCTCTCATAGGGAGCCCTATCCCTACCCCTAGACCCTTCCACTATATGTAACCTCTGTGGTTCTATGGATTGTAGTTTGGTTATTGTAGCTTAGAGTTAATAGCTAATATTCATATATAAGAGAATACATCCTATATTTGTCTTTCTGGTTCTGAGTTTCCTCACTTAGGATGGTATTTTTCTAGTTCTACTCATTTACCTGTGAATTTCATAATTTCATTTGTTTAACTGATGAGTAATGTTCCATTGTGGCAATGTACTACATTTTCTTTGTTCATTCATTTGTTGATGGGCATACATTGTTTCCAATTTCTGGCAATTATGAATAGAAGAGCAGGAACAAACATGGATGAGCAAATATCTCAGTGGTAAGATGGAGCATCCTTTAGATCTATGCCCAAGAGTGATACAGCTGGATCTTGAGGTAGATCTAGTACTAGCTTTTTGAGAAATCACCATATGATTTCCATAGCAGCTATAAAAGTTTGCACTCCCATGAGCAATGGATGAGTGTTCCTCTTACTCTGCATCTTTGGCAGCATGAGCTGTCATTTGTTTTATTTATCTTGGCCATTTTTACTGGTATAAGATGAAATCTCAAAGTAGTTTTAATTTGCATTTTCCTGATAACTAAGGATGTTGAACATTTCTTTATTTTCTTTTCATCCATTCGAGTTCCCTCTTTCGAGAATTCTGTTTGGATCTGTATTCCATTTTTAAATTAGGTTATTTGTTTTCTTGAAATAAAAATTTTTAAGTTCTTTATATATTTTGGATATTAGTCCTCTATCAGATGTATGTGTAGTTGGTAAAAATCTTTTCCAATTCTATAGGCTCCCACTTTGTTTGAATGATGGTATTCTTTACCATGCAGAAGCTTCTTAGTTTCACGAGGTCCCATTTATTAATTGTTGATCTTTGTGTCCATGCAATGACATTCTGTTCAGAAAGTCTTTCCCCATGCCAGTGAGTTTAAAACTATTTCCCACTTTCTCTTCAATCAGGTTCATTGTATCTAGTTTTATGTTGAGGTCATTGATCCATTATAGAGTCGGGTTTTGTTGACAGTGATGAGTATGAATCTACTTGGATTTTTGTACATGTAGCAGTCCAGTTTGACTAGCACCATCTGTTGAAAATGTGCTCTTTTTTCCAGTAAATATATCTAGCTTCTTTACCAAAAGTCACATATCCATATGTGTGTGGATTTATGTCTAGATCTTCAATTTGATTCCATTCATCAACATATCTGGTATTGTGCCAATAACATGCTGTTTTTATTACTATAGCTTTGCAGTATAATTTTAGATTAGGAATGGTGATATCTCAAGGAGTTCTTATATCATGCAGGAATGTTTTATCTGTCCTGGGCTTTTCCTATTGCCACATGAAGCTGAAAATTTGTCCTTTAAAAATCTTTAAAAAATTATGTTGGAATTTTGATGGCAATTGCAATGAATCTGTAGATTGCTTTTGGTAGGATCATTTTTACCATATTAATCCATATTACCACAAACATGGAAGATCTTTCCATCTTATGATATTGTTTTCAATTTCTTTCTTTAAAGATTTGAAGTTTTTAATCATACACGTCATTCACTTGCTTGGTAAGAGTTACCTAAAGATATTTTATATTATTTGAAGCTATTTGAAAGGTGTCATTTCCCTGATTTCTTTCTCATTCCATTTGACATTTGTATATAAGAGGGCTACTGATTTTTGTGAGTTAGTCTTATATCCAGCTACTTTGCTGAAAGTGTTCATCAGCTGTAAGATATCTCCTAGCAGACTTTGTAGGGTCACTTATGTGTACTATCATATCATCTGCAAATATTCTTTGACTTCTTCCCTTCCTATTGGTACCCTCTAGATCTCCTTTGCATGTTTCATTGCTCTAGCCAAGACTTCAGGTACTATATTGAATAAGTATGGAGAAAGTAGACAACATTTCTTGTCCTTGATTTTAGTGAAAATGGTTTGAATTTCTCACCATTTAAGTTGATGTTGTCTATGGGTTTGCTATAAAATTCCTTTATTCTTTTGAAGTATATTCCTTTCATCTGTAATCTTTTCGGGATTTTTATAATGAAGGGGTGTTGGATTTTGTCAAAGGCCTTTTCTGTATCTAATATGATGATCATGTGGTTCTTGTCTTTCAATTTGTTTATATGGTGGAATTATATATATTTATTTATGTAACTTGAAGTATGCCACATCTCTGGGATGAAGCATACTTGGTTAAGATGGATGATGTTTTTGATGTGTCCTTGGACTTGATTTGCAAGTACTTTATTGAGAATTTTTGCATGTATGTTGATAAGGGAAATTGGTCTATAATTCTCTTTCTTTTTTGGGTCTTTATGTGGTTTGGGTATCAGGTTAACTATGGCTTCATAAAATTGATTGGCAATGTTCCTTTGTTTCTATTTTGTGGAATAATTTGAGGAGTATTGCCCTTAACTCTTCTTTGAAAATCTGGTAGAATTCTATGCTAAAACCATCTAGCCCTGGGATTTTTTTTTGTTTTTTTTTGGTTGGGAAATTTTTAATGGTAACTGAAGCATTTATCTAATTATTCTTTATCAATTAAAAACTTGGGAGTCAGATATCAGGGTAAGAACCTAGTTTATCAGAGAGTTGGCAGAGAAGTGACCAGTGACCTCCTCTCTCTCTCCTTCCTTGATCCAAAAGGGCTGAGCATTTGTATAAGCCCCTCCCTACTACTTCCTGTGTTTCTCTATATGTCCTCAGTCCTGCAAAACCTCTATGGCTAATTTTGGTCAGTTAGTAGGTAGCTCTACCCTCTGATTCAAAGAACACTTTATTAGTAGTCTTTGGAGTGTCAGAGTGTGATCAAAATATTCTACAATACTTCCCCTTTTTGTCTAAATAAAGAGGGAAAGATTTAACTCTAAGAGAGTAAAGCTATATACAATAAGAATAAGTATCAGGTAAGAATTACATTCACAATATCCCATCCATTTTTATTTGGCAAATTCAGAGAAAATACTCCATTATCTATTCTATCTTGGTGAGTCCAATGTCTTGTACATAATTCACTTTCTATCCTAACTTATATTATTAACCCAAAACTGTCTTTTTAGATGTCAAAACATTTTCTTAGATAAACAATTTAAGCTTTTATGTCTCTCAACATTATACACTTTAAAATTCTTTGATAAGTTTCTTTTCTGAATTTGGTAACAAGGAAAACTATAACTACTATCTAGTATTCAATTCCATCAGAGAGCATAACACTACTTGAGTAAACAGGAAGTAGAGAGCAAACAATTTTCAAAACTATAAGAATGACAGAAACAGCTGGCTGTCTAGACAGTCACCCAAGGTTCCTCTGCAGCCTTGGGTCATTCATCTTCACACTATAGGCCTAGAATATCCGACAGACTTGTTTTTGTGAAGCAAGAATGTTTGAAGGACTGACCTACCTTATCTTGGCAAAATTTGACAGTCATCTTCTTTGGTGTCCTGCTTGTCCAATTTGCACAGCATATTGTCAACAGTCAAGGCAAAAGCAGTTTCTTGCACAGTGATTAACTTTGCCACAATGAAAGCAAACTCCATGTGGAGGTTCTTTGATGTCCATCATCTATTTTTGGAGTAAATTGTTGCTGCCAGGAGCAGACATGTCCCACTGTCATGAAAAGCCTTATGCTATTAAAACATCTTAAATGCCATAATCTTAGGTTTTTGAAGTGTTTAAAGACCACCTACCTATCTAAACTATATCTCTGTTTAAACTTGAGGACAACCGGGCGGTGGTGGCGCATGCCTTTAATCCCAGCACTCGGGAGGCAGAGCCAGGTGGATTTCTGTGAGTTCGAGGCCAGCCTGGGCTACCAAGTGAGTTCCAGGAAAAGGCGCAAAGCTACACAGAGAAACCTTGTCTTGAAAAACAAAAACAAAAACAAAAAAAATAAATAAATAAACTTGAGGACATATCTAACATGACTATAAGTTTGATTATTATAGATGACTAACTACTAACCTGTATTTCTTAATTATGCATTACATATTTAAATGAGTTGCCTAGCTACAATACCTTAAGCAAGAGTAGAAACAATTACATAGTATAGCAAAAGTAAATTTAAATTTGTATTAATATACAAAAATATCTTAAACAAGAGCCAAAACATATATAGAGTATGTTCTAACAAAAATAACCTTAAATTTGTATCAATACACAAAAATCCATGCCAATATAAAATATTTGAGACTAATAGTTGCATTTTAGTCTAAGAGTTGATTTAAAATCTACCCTTTTATATAAAAAATACCTTAATCAAGAATAGAAACATATATACAAAATATTATAACAAAAATAACCTTAAATTTGTATCAATATACAAAAATCAATACCAATGTAAAGTATTTAAGACTAGTAGTTGCTTTTTAGTCCAAAAATAGACTCAATAATCTACCGCTTTATTCTATCATTCCCATATCCCCCTATTTTCTTTTCAGAATTAGATCCCTGAATCTAATCTCCTTTGCTTAGTTTCCTCCCTGACTATGACCAAAAACAACTTGCAACCAACCCCCCTTAATGATGACAAGTATCCATAATCCATCAAATAACCAAAAACCACCCACCCCACCGCTTGGGAATATGAGCATCATGTTCTTAAAATAACTTCCTGTTGTCTAGGAGTGACAGTACCTTTAGAAGACACTGAGAAAACTGGGATAATGGTCAAGTCCTAGGAGAGCTAGTTGTTCTTCATTCTCCATGTGACTGGAAAGTGTAGAGCTTATCTGAAGTCCTGGCTGGAGTAGTCTATGAGGCTGGACCATCTTAGCTAACTGCCTTGAAATTGTCCTGTGCAGTTTGTAGTCCAAAGCTTATCTTTGGGTGGTGTTTGTCAGCTTAGTGGCATTACCACAATCCAGGTGGAATTGTCATTATGGATCCCCATCACCCTTTTGGAGACTTTAGGATTGACCATGGTTCACTGCAGAAAACTTAAAACACTTTAAATGTCATATGCAGCAGAAGTTAAAGGATCACAATTTGTTAAGTACATTAAGTACAAACTTAATTCCTAGGTACCTGTTTCAGACTCTAACCCAAAATCACGAACAGGAAGCTAGATGAAGCCTATTTTCAGACTTAGTTAGTGCTCTATATAACCATTAATGTCATGACAGAATGTTTAAATATTAATCTTATAAATTTTGAGATAATATTTATACCTCAGTAAAAGTTTTAAAAAGTCAAAATAAAACCGAAGAATTATGAGATCTGTGTCAATAGAAGAGTCCCTTAATTTTGGTTTTTCTTCTGTCTCATTCCAGATAGCTCTTCTTACATGAGACAAGAAATTTTTAATTTTCCTTTACCAAGAATGGTTGAGTTTCGAGAAAGAAAGAGTCCAACTCCAAAGCCAGCTTCACTTTTTAATTGAATTGGGACTACATAAAGACCATTAGTGTTTATGTGCCTGTAGAGAACAGCAGAAACAAACATTTGGGAAGCTTTATGAAATGTTATCCTGTTGGGAATGGGCTGTACCATTAGGCCAATTTACTCTTTTTCTTGGAACATTTTCTCTAGATGACTCATCCTTTTTCTTCAGACGTCTCATTTGTCCAGTGGTCTTCAGATTCCTTAGTTGGATGCTTTTATTCTCCTGGAGAGACAAAAACAAAACCCTTCCCAAACCCTAACTTTGGGGAGTTTCTCTTTTTGGCAGTTATATCAGATCAAATAAAAGGCATTAATTAGATTTAAGCTGTAGTAGTGTTTCTTTAATTAACGTGGATATCCTTGTGTTTGGTAATAGATGTTAAGGATTGCAATGTCCTCTTGGTGGATTTGGTAAGTACCTACATATTTATCTTCTCCCCATTTTTCCTTTTATTGAAAATAGATACTTTTCTCACACAATATATCCTGCTTAATTTCCCTTCCCTCTACCCCTCCCAGTTCCTCCCAACCTTCCCTCCCTTCTCAATTCACTCCCATTCTGTCTTTCATTGGAAAATAACAGGCTTCTGATAAAGTAAAATATAATAAGATGAAGCAAAAACTGTCATATCCAAGTCAGACTCAGCAAACCAACAGGAGGAAAGAGTCCCAAGAGTAAAGAGACCCACTTGTTCTCACAGCTGTAGTATATACGTACAGGACTTTGTGAAGACCCATGAAGGCCCTGTGCTTGCTGTTTCAGTCTCTGTGAGGTCATATGTATCTTGCTCAGTTGATTCAGAGGACCTTAGTCTCCTGGTGTTCTCCATCCCCTCTGGGTCTTATAATCTTTTTGCTTCCTCTTCCCTAAGATTCCCTGAGCTGTGAGGGGAGGGATTTGTTGGAGACCCCCTATTTAGACTTTCTCCACAATACTGTCTGTCTGTCTGTGGGTCTCTGCATTTGTTCATATCTGCTGCCAGAGGAAGCCTCTCTGATGATGACTGATTTATGAGTGTAGCAGAATATCAACAGGGTTCATTCATTTTTTATTTTTATTTTTTTAGACTGGTAGTATTTGTTTTTTATCCCAGGTCTCTGGGCTATCTAGCTTCTGGTTCTTGGTTACCCAAGCAGTGTCAGGTATGGGTCCCTTCTCATGGAGTGGGCTTTAAGTCAAATCAGACATTGGTTGGCTACTCTCATAATGGAATTTTCCCAGGGGCCTGACCTGAGAAGATTCCTCTCAGAGTCCTGGAGGAGATGCTATGTCCAGCGTGAGGTTATCTGAGGGAAAAGAATTTATGTACACCATGCTCTTTTGTCTGTTTACTTTATTTCTCTATGACAAAATTCTATCTATACAGCTTCAGCTCCATCCTCACATTCAGCTTCTCTCTGTACCCACTTTTCCTGTCCTCATAGTTTTAGTAAGCTCCTATGCTTTTGACCTCATTTTCATCCTCTGTTCCTTCATTTTCCATCTTTTCTTTCTTGCTCCTTACCCTGGCCCTGAGAAACTCTGCCTTCTTCTCTTCTCTCCAGCCACAGCTCTGCCTCACCAGGAATTCCACTCCAGTCTTTACTGTACTTGGTTATGCAAAAAGCCCTACTGTCCTGAGTCAATAGCTCTGCAATGCTTCTAGGCCTGAAGGAAGGGGATGGTCTGTGCTTCATTTGCACAAGAAACAAAGCTATGCATCTACAGCCACCTGTCTCCTAGGCTCTGCAGGGGTGTTAGATACCTAGTGGATCAGCAGTAGGTCTGAGAAGCTTAACTGTTTGCCATATGGTCTAGTAGTATATGAGCACACAAGAATTCCATAGCAGAAGACGGCTGATACAGTAAAAACTGGATAACACCAAATATTCCTTGATAAATGGCTTCCTCTAGAATAATGCCTTGACTTTTCTAGGTATAGCTTTAACATACAGCTGAATCTCTATAATTTGTTCTTGTGGCCCTCTGCACTCTCACAAATTCTGGGCCACCATTGCCCTAGATATCTTGCAGGCAGGACTGAATGTAGGTCAAAGGTTTTGTGGCTGGGTTGGTAACCATGTTTCTCTTTTTAACTGGGCTCTTTCCAAGTGGGGAGATCAGCTCCCCTAGAGCAGGGCTCCACATGGGTAGATTGTGCAAGAGAGACCTCGCGTGGGTTGAGGCCCCCTCATCAGAGCTTGGACCAGACTTATATTTATCTTTTTTAAAAAGATTCATTTTTAAATTTTATAGATATGAGTGTTTGCTGGCATGTAAGTCTGTACATTGTGTGTGTGCAGTGCCTATCAGAAATCAGAAGAAGATATTGGGTCCCCTGGAACTTAAGTTAGAGGCAAATGTGAGTTGCTGTATGGGTGCTGGGAACAGAACCTAGGTTTTCTTCAAGAGCAACAAGTGTTCTTAACCACTGAGCCATCTCTTCCATCCTTATATTTACCATTTTAAAATAAAAGCAGTAACAATATACTTTTAGACATTTTCAATAATACCATGCATTATTGCTAACAGAAATAATCATAATGTGTAATCTCTTGAATTTATTCTTTTTTCAACTTTTTTCTACTTTTATTGATTCTTTGCAGATTTCATATCATGTATCCCAATCCCACCCATCTCCTCCCCTACCCTCCACATCCAACTAGGCCCTTGCAACCCTGCACCAGACAAAATAAAATTTAAAAGAAAAATCAAAAACCAAACAAAGCAAAACAAACCAAAACCAAAACCAAAGCAACAAAAACCAAAACCTAAACAAAAACCCAACCAACCAACAACCCCCACCCCCAAAAAAGAACAGACTCTCATTATGGATGCTCTAGTGTGCCCATTCACTTGCAAGTGTTGATTGCCATGAGTCATAAGTCTGGTTCAAGGCCTCTGGCTTCTGCTGCACTGTTGATAATGGGCTCTCACTGGGGCTCCTCTTGGATATCCTGTTGTTGTCCTGTGTCTTGGAGATTCTGTGGTTTTAGATCTGTAGTTTCATCCCCTTCTCATGCTCAACAGTTCATAGATGAAGTGGATGTTGGGGTGGGCCAACTTGTAGCCTTGGTTCTGGGCCTGGGTGGTATCCAGGTTGGTCAGCCCGAAAGCTTTCCCCCATTGTCACCACCTGAGTGAGCTCTCCAGCACTGTCTCAGCTAGCCCACTCAATGCAGCCTGCAGCAAGGAGCAGGACCAGTTCTTTTGCACTGAGGCCCTTGAGTTTAGCTTATCTTCACTCACACCACTAGGTCCAGCTTCAATGTCTTGCCCAGGCAAGGTGTAGGGCCCTCTCTCTCAATTGCTGTAGAGGGAATACAGAGAGGGGCAGGATCAGCTCTCCCACTCTCATGCCCTCAGGACTGACTCACCTGGGGTCCCAAAAACAAGATCAGCTCTAGTGTGCTGCCAAGGTGGTGTGGAGGGTCCCTTCTCCTGTGTGCTGCAGCTGGTGTATGGCAGGGTTAGTTCTCCCACTCTTGTGACCTCAGGGCCAGCAAGTGGGTGGAGGAGGGCATCTTACCCTCACCCATGCCACCACATGGCAGATGAGGAAGAGTAGGGTCATATCTCCTGCTCTCATTCACTCAGGACCTGCTCACTTGCATCATCACCAACAGGGGTAGCTCTAGTGTACTGCCCAGGTGGGGTGCAGGGCCTGCTTTCCCATGTGCTGCAGCCTATGAAGGGCAAGGCTAGTTCTCTAACTCTCATGATGCCAGGGTAGGTTTGCCCAAATCCCCAACAACAGGTTCAGTTCTAGTGTGCTGCCCAGGTGTGTTGTATGCCCATGGTGAGGAGTGGGGCCATCGTTCCCAATTGCAGGGGGCCAGCTCTCCTGCTGCAGTATACAGTGAAGGGCAGGGCCAGCTAACCCAGGGCCAATGATGGGTGGGGCCAGCTCAGCACAGCCCTCTGATTTCAACCTGCTTGGTTCCTATGTCCACAGTGATAACACAGGACATGGAGATCAACACAGACCCTAGCCACAGCAGGACTACAGACTGAGACATGGCCCTCTTCAGCAGCCCTGGTCTAGACGACACCATGGCCCCAGGTGACAAACAGCACAGGCAACTCAGACCAGCATGGCCCTGGTGGCAGCATGGCTCCTGGACAGAATTTATTCTTTCTGTGTAAATAGTTTTGGATTTTTTGACTAACACTTTCCAAACTTTTACTCTTTATTTATCATGAAGTTTCTGGTAAAGGATGTTATTCTACTTTCTGTTTCTGAGTTTTACTTTTATAAATTTCACGCATAAGTAAGCTTATTGTAGCTGAAAGTTTTCCTTTGTCCTGCCTGGTCCGCAGGCTCCACACAGAGACTTATATAATTAAAACTGCTCGGCCATTAGCTCAGGCTAACCACTGACTAGTTCTTACACTTAAACTCAGCCCATTTCTGTTAATCTATATGTTGCCACATGTTCCGTGGCTTTACCTGTGTGTCATTACATGCTGCTCCCTGGACAGTGGGCTGGTGTCTCCTAACTCAGCCTTCCTCTTCCCAGAATTCTCCTGCCTATACTTCCTGTCTGGCTACTGAGCATTTTATTAAACCAGTGTACAAAAGCATTATTCCACAGCAGCTTATACAGCATTTTTGTCTTCTTGTGCCTTGCTTATTTCACTTAACATCCTCCACCTTAATCCAGCTCTTGCATGACAAGATATCATTTAGTTAGAGGTAAATACTAGGGCTGGAGAGATGGCTCAGAGGTTAAGAGCACTGACTGCTCTTCCAGAGGTCCTGAGTTCAATTCCCAGCAACCACATGGTGGCTCACAACTATCTGTAATGAGATCTGGCGCCCTCTTCTGGCTGGCAGGCATACATGCAGACAGAACACTGTATACACAATAAATAAATCTTTTAAAAAAATAGAGGTAAATACTACTACATTGTGCATTCTCCTTTGGTTATTCATGTAGTGATGGCCACTCAGGTTGCTTTCATGTTTTGGCTGTTAATAGTGTTGCAGAGAATATGAAAGAGCAGCTCCCTCTTTCATAGACTCAGGTTATTTTTCCTTTGATATATACCTAGTAGTGGGATTGTTTGATTACGTGATAGCTTTGTTTATAGTTTTTCAAGAACGATTCACCACTGTTCTCCATAAATGCTAGCGTAATTACCATACTGCTTTTGTTTGTTTGTTTGTTCTTTGTCTCTTTGTTGCCTCTTCCTCCTCCTCTTCTTCAATAACCATTCTGAAAAGTGTGAAGCTTCATTTTGTTGTGGTTTCCATGTGAATTTTTCTGATGATTTGTCTGGTTGAGTACTTTTGTCATAATGTACTAATATGTCAGGATTCTCTAGAGAACCATTAAAATGAGTGTGTGTGTGTGTGTGTGTGTGTGTGTGTGTGTGTGTGTGTGTGTAAAATGGGTATTTATTTGACTGACTTATGTATACCAATAGTGGCATCTTCACAGTGAAACTGAGAATCAGTAGCTGTTCAGTGAAAAGGGGCTGGATACCTCAGCAGTCCCAATCTGGCCCTGAAGACCTAGAGGATGCCTGGGAAGCCACTGTTTTGTAGTCCATGTTGGAGGGCTGAAGAATCTGGGTCCTGATAGCAGTCAAGGAAGATAGCAGCAGCAACACAGGAGCAGAGTTCAGGAACAGGGTGGATGCAAAGAAATGCAGACAAATGCTAAAGCTTTTCCTCTGGACCTCCTTATAACTGGGCTGCCACCACAGGGTGCTACCCATATTTAGGGTAGTTCTTCCCACTTTAACTAACCTAACCAAGACAATTCTTACAAGTGTTCCCAGGGCCTACCTTCTTGATTCCAGATCCAGGTAAGTTGACAACCAAGGTCTCTACAACTCTTTGCACTTTTTAGGACTCAGTCTTCAAGCAAGCTCTAGGAGCTGAGACAACAGGAGGGTTATTACCTAGGTGTCTTTCCACACTCTACTAGGGCAGCAGGTTTCAAAGTAGCAGGCTTGAGCTAATACAGCTGTGGTGGGTTTGTTCAATACGGGAGCTAAAGAATTTGAACTCGGCCTTGTGGGTTTCAAACAGTTTCCCTTGAGAGTAGGGAAAACCACAGATAACAGCATCTATTAGTCATTTAAATAATTTAAATTTAGTGTATGTGTGTGAATATGATCAAAACACACATGGAATCTGAAAATCAAAGAATACATGTTTTTTTAGATATTTATATTTTGAAAATATCATGCAATATATTTTGATCATTTTCTTTCCTCTCTCCTAACTCCTCACAGATGCTTGCCACGTCCTTACCCATTCCACTTCAGGTTTTCTCTCTTAGAAAAGCCTAAACCCTAAACCAAACTGAAGCAACAATAATAAAAAAAAAAGTACATACATGCAAAAAGCCAAGGAGTCTGATTTTTGTCGGCCAATTATTCTTGAGTCTGGGGCCTGCTCTGGAGTGTGGTTGATGTACCCTGTGTCACCCCATTGAAGAAAAGTGATATTTTCCTCCCTAGAAGATATCAGTTGCAAACAGCTTCTTATCTCGGGGTGGGACTTTGTGTCCACTTCCCCTTCTTTATGCTGGGAGTTTGTCTGTTTTGAACTTGTGTGCATCTTATTCATGCTGTCACAGTCTCTGTGAGTTCATGTTTGCATCACCCTGCTGAGTCTTGAAAAGAAGTTGGAGAGATTGTAAGAACCAGAGGTGGCTGATAAATAATAAAATGTTTTAAATTTACTTTTAGTAGTTTAAATTTTGTCATATCATATTTCTAAATTCTCATGGAGTAAAGTAAAATATTTTGATACATGAATACTGTGTGCAATGATCCAATCAATCATGGTGACTAACATAGCTATCAAAGTTTACCATTTCTAGTTGTCTTTGTATATTTTTAAACCATGTTACTTCTCTTTAAATTTTTTTCTATTGAGTTGTAGAGGTTCATTATGCATTTTGAGATAGTAATCATTTATATGTATTGTTTGAATATATTTCTTTTGATTCCATGGGCTTTCATTTCACTCTGCTTATTTTTTCCTTTACTATGTAGAAGCTTTTTAGTTCAATGTCATCCCTTTAGTATATTTTAAATGTTTATTGCTGTGTTGGCTTGTTTTATGTCAGTTTGACACAAGTTAGAGTATCTGAGAGGAAGGAACCTCGATTGAAAAACTGCTTCCTTAAGATTAGGGTTAAGAAAAGTCTGTAATACATTTTCTTAATTAGTGATGTAGGAGGGCCCAGCCCATTGTGAGTGTTGCCACCACTGGCTGGTGGTCCTGGATTCTATATGAAAGCAAACTGAGTAAGCCATGGAGAGCAAGCCAGTAAATAGCACCCTTCCATGGCCTCTGCATCAGCTCCTGCCTCCAGGTTCCTCCTCTGTTTGAGTTCCTATTCTGACTTCTTTGGGTGAATGAATATGGACTTATAAGTCAAATAAACCCTTTCATTCCCACATTGCTTTGGGCATGGTTTTTTATCACAGCAATAGAAAACCCAACTAACACAGTTGCCTATGTTTTGGAAGACAAATTTTAAAAAAACTGCTGCCAATTCTGATCGCCTAAAGCTTTCCCCCTTTGTTTTCTTTGGGTAGTTTGACAGTTTAAAGTCTTGGATTTGAGTCGTTATTCTACACTTCTGTGACTTTTGCATGATATACAATAAGGATCTATTTTCAATATTCTCTACTTGAATATTCAGTTTGACCAACACCATATGTTGAAGAGACTGTTCTTTATTTATTGTGTATTCTTGGTACCTTTGTCAAAATCAGTTAATGATAAATGTATGAATTTATTTCTGGGCTCTATTCTGTTTCATTGGTCTATGTATATATATTTTTATAACAATATGATGCAATTTTGACATTATACCTACTACAACATTATTACTATAACATTTTGAAGTCAGGTGGTGTGACATCTTTAGTGTTATTATTATTATTTTACTTAAAATCCCTTACACTGTTTGACCAATTTTTTTGTAATTCCATATTTTAAATTTGTTTTTCTTTTGTGAAAAAGTTACTGACATTTGAAAGAAATTATATTGAATTTAAAAGTTGTTTTCAGCAATGTGGCCATTTAAAGAATTTTTAGTTTTCTGGTTCATGAACATGGGCTATCTTTCTATTTATTTGTATCTTCTTCAATTTCTTTCACTAGTACTTTATACTTTGCAGTAAACAGGTCTTCACCTCCTTGACTATTTTTATTCCTAAACTATGAATTTGTTTGTTTTCTTGATTACTTTTTCAGATAGTTGTTTGCCACTATATGGAAATACTGAATTTTTACATGGTGATTTTACATTCTTCAAATTCATTGAGTTTGCTTATGAGTTCGAAAAGTTATCTGGAATATTTGTTTTTTTATGGGTAATATAACGTTATTTGCAAACATGAATCATTTCACTTATTTCTTCACAGTTTAGATGACTTTTATTTCTCTTCATGCTTTGTTTCTCTGGCTAGAAGTTCTAGCATTTAAAGAATTTTTTATTCCATTTTTCTTATTGTGTGTGTTGGGGGGGTGCACATATGAAAGTCAGAGGACAACTTGTAGGATTCGGTTCTTTTCTTCCGCTGTATAGGTCCTAGGAATTGAACTCAGGTCTTGATGTGTGGTAGCAAATATCTTCATTTACCTCACCAGCCCTAGTACTATGGTTAAAAGAAATGATGATAGCATATACTTGTTAATCCTACAGGAAAGCTTTTAACTTTTCATTTTTAAGAATCATCTTACCTTTGGACACATTATATACAGCCTTTATACTATTTTCTTTTTCCTATTGAAAATAGTTTTTCAATGGTTGGAAGCCTGGCTTCTCAAGACCAGTCAGTTGTAGCTGGTTTTTGTTGGAAGGGAATGGATAGGTGGATTGGAAGGAGGGCAGAGAGACCCTGTTCTCCTGTGGTCTTGGGTAAAGAAGACAAATTGAACTTCACAAAACCTGGGGTATTGCTGGAAGGGATGAGGGAGGAACAGTGATCTGGAGCTATGGGAACCACCTCTTTCTAGCCGATTTCTCTTCTAAGGATTCCCTACTGGTGGCATTCTCTGTGGTCTTAGAGGCTTTCCTTTTCTTCTTCTTTTTCTTCTCCTCCTCCCCCCTCCTCCTCCTTTTACTTGAGAGACTCCAGAGAAAAGTCTTTGGTCTGCATCCTGGACACCCACCTTATACTTGTGAAACCATACGCAAAGGGACCACTGGTTATCTGCATGAGGCCAGTGGGAATGAGGAGAATCATAAATTCCAATTGAACAAGAAGTTCACTCTCCTCAGAGGAAACTTTAAAAAGTTGTAGCAACAAGTTTAGCACACTCTGCCACAGCCATCTGAACCTTCTTATCTTCAAATGAACCTGAAGTAAATGGCAAGGAATCAACATGCCTTTCCACAGTACTGAAAAAAAGTATGCCAAGTTTCTAACACACTAGGAAATATTCAGCTTTGAGAGTCAGGTTATTATATTGCTTGAGTTCTTATTTTGAAAGAACATATATTGAAAATATTTTGAAATACACTAGTTTATGCCACTTCTATGAAGTATACTTTGGTAGTGTAAACTTGGACAGTTCACTTGACATGGCCTTACCTCAATTTCCTTCTCCAAGTGTGGAGATAAAAATAGGTGGTCTCACAAAATTATTGTAAAGAACCAATCCTTTAGGAAAGCATGGAAAGCAGTGTCTGATGTGCATCAAATCTTCTATTGGGAAAACTGCTAAAGTTAGTAAATGTGTTAAGAAGATTTTCATTAAATAAATTTAAAAAGACCCCTGCACAGTAGGTTGAGGGAACATCAAGGAAGAGTGGGTTAAAAGATTGTAAGAGTCAACGGATTATGATGTTGGCTGTGAGACTGTGCCTTCTAGCTAGGACAGGAAACTCTCATTTGTAGCTGGAGAGTTTTCTCTCCAGGTCCCACTAAGCCCCGGCAGTCCGACAGCCCACTTATAAAATAAACACACAGACACTTACATTATTTAAACTGTTTGGCCTAATGGCTCAGGCTTCTAGCTATCTAGTTCTTATATCTTAAATTAATCCATTTCTAAATCTATACCTTGCCACATGGCTTACCGGCATCTTGACATGCTGCTTGTCATGGTGGCGGCTGGTAGTGTCTCCCTCCACCTTCCGGTTCTCTCAATACTCCTCTCTGTTAGTCCGGCCTATACTTCCTGCTTGGCTACTGGCCAATCAGTGTTTTATTTATTGACCAATCAGAGCAACACATATGACATACAGACCATCCCACAGCACTCATTGACATGGCACACCATGACCTCTCATTGACACAGCTGCCTAAGCAGGACCTGAACTATTCCAATACTATTTGGCATCTCATCATACAAGGCAGATAATTTAACAGGACCCCACTCACAGATGAATTGCTACAAGCAACTAACTGCTGAAAGAGGGAGAATTAGTCTCCAACCATGAGCTCCTGATTGGTTATCCAATACCAATTGATCAGCAACACATAGGCAATTCTGAATGGACTCCCCAGGTTGCATTTACATGTTTATTTGTTTACATACATATGAAACAACAATCAAGAAGAGGACAAGCACACTGTGAATTTGGGAGGGGTAATGGGAGGGGCAGGATGGAGGAGAGTAACAACAAACTGATGTAAGTATATTTTAATTAAAAAAAATGCATTTTGAACAATTTGGCCAACAGCTGATTTTGACATTCATAAATTATTTAGGGGTTTTTGACAATGATACAAGTATTACTATGTAGCTGAGGCTGATCTCAAAACCCACCATGTAGCCCAGCATAGCCTGAAACTAGTAATGCTCCTACCTTAGCACCTTGAGTACTTGGATTATTGATATGTCAATACCCAGCTTAATTTGTTTTTTTGTATTAGTTTGATTTTATGTGTATTTATTTCTGTGGTTTTGTTGATGATCATTCTCTGTTTAAACATTTATTATTTGTAGCTTGGTTTAATTTTTTGTTTCTCCAAAATTCAAGGCATAGATACAGTACACGATCCAATAGACAATTACTATTTTGGAGGTCAATGTTTACTATAATATTTTTGAAACCCTGATATTTAGTACAAATATAACTAGAAATAGGATTCATCAACTAACCAGAGAAAATTCCTATTATATTTTGAACCCCTAGCTGAAAAAATAAGTATTAAGAGTACAGCTACATTATTTCAGTACAAGAGATAATGTCTCAAGAATCAATGTGGAAACTACAAGCTGTAAGTGAAATGTAGGAGTAGTTGAAAAAGCACAAGCCATGAGTGTACAGAATGATCACAGAGTCACAGAAAAACACCTTTGTCTGTGCAGTGCTGTGCTATGTAATGATCTCTGATTGTGTTTAATGGAAAGCTTTTAACAGATCACATTGAAACTGGGAAATGAGAATAAAAAATTGTCTGCCCTATTGGTTTCCTTGCTAATCCACTAAAGACTGGCTGTTGCTGAATAGTTAATGGCTGACCAATTCAAGTAACCTATTTTCTATCCAAAAAATATTCTTAAAGATGGGAAGTCATAATGAGGGCACTAAGCTGTAAATCCACAGGTTCTGCTGATCCTGAATCACAGGACTTTTAGCTTTGCAAAGGGCTCTGTAAATCTTCTAGTCCAAACCTTCAATTGAGGCTACTTAAGGGAATTTTTTTAGAGACTTCAAAGGCTTCATAAGACCATGTATTTGCTAGGACTACTTATTACAGCTAAATCCTCTGAGGCTTTTGAATGTACCCGTGTACTGAGAAATTATTCAGCTTGTTGAAGGTCACTTATTAAAACATGGCTGTGGGCTAGTTGGACAGAAAGAATAGGAGAAAAGGCAGAGGCGGCTGGAGGGTGTTATGTGTTAGTAACTTTGGTTATTACTGAACTGTGGATTGAGTGTGTAGGGATGATCTTATACACGCTAAAAAGTTACCAATGACCGGAAATAAGACACATTTGTTACACACAAGCATGATACTATTAAATCATTCCAAGTTATAGATTTTTTTTTGGTGAATTTTTCTTTATGTTCTCCTTTTTTTTTTTTTTTACAAAGAAGAAATAGTGTTTGATGGGTTTAATAGATATTTACTGTGAACATGTAGTGCTTATAAACCTGAGACGAAGGAGGTCTAGATTTGTATTCTTATATCATTTGAGAAGGAGCACCCCCAGGGGGACCCCAGTCTTATCTGTCATATTGTTCTTTTTCCTCTATGCTCCCTGAATCCTTTCTATGTCATGCTGCACTTTCCCACATGGAGTCTTCCAGACACTTCATTTCACCACCTCGGTCTCCTTTACTTAAAGATTTACTTATGGGTTTAGCAACTTTGCTCTCCAGAGCCGGAGATTCAAAAGGGATATCCCAGAGGCACTTTCAATAGGTGTCTTAGCCAGTGTTCTATTGCCCTGAAGAGATGCCATGACCACAGCAACACTTTTAAAAGAAAGCATTTAATTGGAGCTTGCTTATAATTTCAGAGGTTTAGTCCAATACAACAGGGAACATGGTGGCACCCCGGCAGATGTGGTGCTGGAGAGGTAGCTGGGAGTTCTACATCCAGACTTGCAGAAAGCAGGAAGAGAAAAAGTGACACTGGGCTTGGCTTGGGGTCTCGAAACCCCAAAGACCACTCCCAGTGACACAATTCCTCCAACAGAGACATGCCTAGTCCAATAAGGTCACACATCCTAATCCTTCTAAATGAGTGTCACTCCCTGATGAGTAAGCATTCAAACATATAAGCCTTTGGGGATTGTTCTTACACAAACAACCACAATGGGAAATGAGCACGAGGCTTAACGATAGTGAAGGCAAGGTTATGTATTCCACATAAAAATTCTTGTCATGCTAACCCATAGCATATCAAACAGTACTGTATTTATGCATTCCTATCAAATAGTGCCATTACCCATGCATCAGTGACTGATACCAAACCAACCAATTGAAGTGCAAGCTAATTCAACAATTTGTGACTCATAAATGCCCTGGTTGGTCAAACACATGGCTGACACTCCACAATGACTATTAGCTATAAGTTACTGAGTTGTACCTGTAGTTCATGTTTAATTATAAAATGATAAGGTCAGAGTCTTGTAGGAGATGTTATCAGCAAAATAAAGGGCTGTGTAATAATTCACTTGTACACTGTAAAGGTTTGTCACTGGAATTGGTTTAATAAAATGTTGATTGGCCAGTAACCAGGCAGGAAGTATAGGTAGGGCAACCAAACTAAGGATGACAGCAAGGAGAAAAGCAAGGTCACAAGTTTCCAGCCAGACACAGAGGAAGCAGGAGATGAACATGCCATGCTAATAAAGGTACCTCCTGTGGCAGAGCATAAGTAAGGAATATGGGTTAACTTAAAACGTAAGAGCTAGTTAGTAATAAGCCTGAGCTATTGGCTGAGCATTTATAATTAATATAAGCCTCTGTGTGGTAATCTGGGAACTAGCTGTCATGTATTTGGGACTGGGCAGTCAGGACAGGAAACGTCTATTTGCATATGACATCCAATGCTTGGCAAGAATTTCTACATAAACCCTGAGAAAGCTTTAAAAAGAATTCTAAACATACAAAAATGAAGTCAAACTTGGCTTCTTGGTAACTGCCTTTTCTCCAGTGGACTCTGTTTGCAGAGGCATGGCTCCTGAAAGGGATGGCTTTCTGGCTCATTGCAAGTAGCAAAAACAGATGGCTCTTTTAAGAGGTCCTGCTCCCAAACACTTAAATGGTGTTTGGGAGCAGCTGGGGGCATGCAATGCAGTGGCAGCATGGACTCAGAAACTTCCCAGAGTTGGAGCAGTAAACATGTCTCCCAGAGCTGGTGGTAAACTAACCTCCAACCTGAGACTATACTCTCAGGGAACTGAGGGGGAGGAGCCAGCCACCAATATGCCATGATCTAAGTTAAGCAGTTTAAGTTTTGCTCATGCAGACAGAAAAGGTTACAGATGCTCAGTAAAGGACAGATTCAGATAAAAAAAAACCCACCTGTAAATGTGTTACAGTGTATTTAAAAGAATGCATAGGCTTGGGAGAGAAAAGAAAAATGGTAGAGAAAATCCTTTAAAAAAGAATAGAGTAATATATATATTTGCTCCCTCTCTCTCTATATATAAATAAAATAAGCCACATAAAGATGAAAAATACACAAGAGAGTCTGGATACTGTATGTTATTGTGTTGTCTTTAAAGTTTTTGACTACTAATGAACAAATGATAACTGCTAAGAGACATTTGGTTATGAAAGCTGTTAGATTAAACAAACCTATATATTTTAAAAATATCTTGACTTCAAAATTTAAGTCAAAAGATATGTTACTTTGGAAAAGAGTCCCTGCTTTTATTGCCACAGGAAATGAGAGGCTCTGGATTCATTCTGGGTTAAGAAAAATCAAGTTTGATTGAGGGAGACCCCCTGAAAAAAACCTCCAATTGGGACTAATGCCCAGATGTTCCAACATTTCAGAGCACCTCTGTTGCAGTTTCCTCTGAGTTCTGCATCCAGAAAGGCTTTAAGGCTGCTGGCTGAGATGATCCAGCCTCACAGACTACTCCAGTCAGGACTTGAGTATAATCCTAAATTTTCTCAGGCTCCCCCAATCAGCTGGAAGTGGTCTAGAGAACTATGCCCACATTTCCAAAAGGTGGCTTATGGATATTTATTGTCATTTAAGGGGGATTAGTTACAAGTTGTTATGAATGATGTCAGGAAAAAGCTAAACAAAGGAGATTAAATTCAGGGATCTTTCTCTGAAAATAAAAAGGGAGATATAGAAATAACAGGCTAAAACAGTAGATTATTGAATCCACTTTAATCCAAAAAACAACTATTAATCTTACATATTTTATATTTGTATGAGTTTTGGTTTATTGACACAAATTTAGAGTTAATTTTGTTATACTATATGTATATTTCTACTCTTGTTTAGGGTATTATGCTTATGCAGCTCATTTAAAATTGTATTGTATAATTAAGAAATACAGATTAATAGTCATCTATAGTACTCAAACTTATAGTCATGTTAGGTATGTTTTCAAGGTCATACACAGATATATTTAGATAGATAGATGATCTTCAAACACTTCAAAGACCTACAGAATATGGCATTTAATTTGTTTAATAACCCAAGGCTTTTCATGACAGTGAGACATGTCTGTTCCTGGCAGCATCAATTTATTTCAGAGAAGATAATGAGCACTGAAGAAACTCCATATGGAGTTTACTTTCTTTGTGGTAAAAGTTAGCCACTGAAAAAGAAACTGCCCTTGCCTCAACTACTGACAATATGCTGTCCAAATTGGACAAGCGGGATACAAAAGGAAGTGACTGTTGAACTTTGCAAAGATAAGGTAGGACAGTCCTTTAGAATTCCATGCTTCACAGGAAAGTCAGTAAGATATACTAGGCCTATAGGCCAGAGTGAGTGCCTTAACATTACAGAAAAAACTCTGGGTGACGTCTAGGCAGCCTGATGTCCCTGTCATTAGGTAACATTTCACTCTTCTGGGGTAATTGATGGAATTGAAGACTAGATAGTTATAGTTGTATGCTGTGGATATCACTCTGTATAAATAAAATGCTGATTGGCCAGTAGACAGGCAGGAAGTATAGGTAGAACAAGCAGAGAAGAGAATTCTGGGAACAGGAAGGCTGAGGCAGAGAGATGCTGCTAGCCACTGCCATGAAAATCAAGATGTAAGGTACCGGAAGGCCACAAGCCACGTGGCAACTTATAGATTAATAGAAATGGGTTAATTTAAGATATAAAAACAGCTAGCAAGAAGCCTGAGCCATTAGGCCAAACAGTTTAAACAATATAAGCATCTGTGTGTTTATTTTATAAGTGGGCTGCCAGACTACATAGCTTGGTGGGAACCAGAGAGAAAACTCCAGCTACAGTTATAGTTACAGTTTTCTTTAGTTATGATAAAAGATAAATTATGTACACAACTTTGAACTCACAAAGGTACAATAAAGAATAGAGTATTTTCTCTAATTTTGACAAGTACAAATAGACTGGATATTGTAACTATAATTCTTACTTGATAACTGTTTTTGTTGTATATAGTCTTAACTAAGTTAAAGTTAAAACCTTCCTTTTTAATTAGACAAAAAGGGGGAAATGCTATGGAATAATTCTCTTATATACTGTAAAGATTTGTCACTGGAATTGGTTCAATAAAATACTGATTGGCCAGTAACCAGGCAGGAAGTATAGGTGGGCAACCAAACTAAGGATGATGAGAAGGAGAAGGACATGGTCAGGAGTTTCCAGCCAGACACAGAGGAAGCAGGAGATGAACATGTCATGCTAATAAAGGAAGTGCCATGTGGCAGAGCATAAATAAGGAATATGGGTTAACTTAAAATGTAAGAGCTAGTTAGTAATACGCCTAAGCTATTGGCCAGGCATTTGTAATTAATATAAGCTTCTGTTTGGTAATTTTGGAAGTGGCTGCTTGATATTTGGAACTGGGCAGTCAGGACAGGAACTGTCTGTTTACAATAAAGACAGCCCTATCAAGGGTTGTAACTTTAAAAGCAGTTATGAAGTAAAGAAAAAGCAGAAAAATTTAAGAGGCTGCAGCTTGTCTTATGTATATCCCCATTTTGGTACCAGATGGAGTCCAAAAGTTGCATTAGTAAAGCATCTATGACTTACTCATGGACTTCTGTGAACATTACCTATTTTTGACATTCTCTCTCTTCCTCTCCCTTCCATTAAAAGTAGCTGCAAAGTTTTCTTTTTAGGAGATTGAATATTGATTGTATTGACAATTACCTTCTCAAACTTTCAGAAAGGGAATTATATATTAGGATTTGATCACTGCCAAAAATAAAATTTATTTTTAAAAATAAATTGAAAGAAGTATGATCCACAGTAAGTTGTTACTTTCTTCTATATACCCTTTGTATTAGTCAGGATTCTCTAAAGTAACAAAACTTAAAGAATGAATCTCTTATTTATATAGAAAGGAGATTTGTTAGAGTGAACTACAGTCCATGGTCCAACTAAACCAACAATGGCTGGATATGGGAGGAAAGTCCAAGAATCCAGTTGTTGCTCAGTCTATGAGGTTAGATGTCCCAGCTGGTCTTCAATAGCCTCTGGAATCCCCAAGAAGAAGGCTTTAATACCAGTGAAGAAATGAATTTGCTCGCTTGGCAAGAGAAATGGGAAAATAGCAAAAGCTTTCTTCTGTGTCCTTATACAGGTTTATAACATAAGGAGTGGCCCATATTAGAGGTGGACTAAAGGTGTGTTTTTCTCCCTCGAAGATCCAGATTAAAAGAGGATCTTCCCACTGTAAATTAAGCAAGAGTCCCTCACAGATGTGACATTCCATTTTTGGGTTTTAGTTAATTCCAGATGTAGTCAAGTTGACGACCAAGAACGGCCATCATACCCTCTTAAAATCAAACTTAAGTTTCTTTCTCAGAAACCTTAGGTGTATCTCTGAGTCTAAAATGTGATGATATAAACATACAAAAGGAATTTTGGGGAGGTAGTTTGAGTATATTTGTAGAAGGAGAACTTGGAGACATCTTCCCATTTTGTGCCATCATTACTAAATTTGTTAATAGGAAGTGAATTTTGGATTTTGGGTTCTAGTGAAACAGAACTTGAGACTTCTGTTTTCCTGTATTTGACAGATAGATTGATATAATATTTTGGTGAATTCCTGATGGCTGTATTGTGAGATTTCACAGAATGCCACTCTTAAGGGTCTAAAAACAACAGCAACCTTTAAATTAGTATGGTTATCAGAGGAGATCCTCATTGGCAAACTTTGTAGAAATATTGAAAGGCCACTCCCTTACTATTTAAGAATATTCAATCTCCATCCTTCTTAAGGAAGTAATTCAGCATATAAATGCATAAAGGAAACAGATTTTCTCTGAATATAGTCTTTGAATATGATCTCATTACTACAACTAGGTCAAAGTAAGTGTCTTGGGACTATGGTCCTTTCAGATCAGTTTAGTCTATTTTTTCTTATTTCTTTTATTTTTTGAGATTAATATAATTACATGATTTTCCCCTTCTCTTTCCTCCTTCACCCTCCCATATACCCCTCCTTCTTCTTTTTCAAATTTTTGATTTTTTTCATTAATTATTATTCTCTGTGTGTATTCCTAAATACACAAAGACAACCTGCTCTGTATAATGTAACATGTATGTATGTTTTAGTTTAATCTATTTTCTTTTACTTTATTTTTGTGGCTTTTTATAGCTGAATTAGTTAATGAGCATCTCCTGTAGCTGTATCTTTTTCTATCAGTGATTTCAGAATTAGGTAAACAGTCACTCTTTGCTCTACTCTCTTCATCTTCAGTTAAATCCAATCAATGTTTATAGAACATATGTGTAATACAACTTAGAAAAGAACAAAAAAGAAGCCAGTAGCGAACTGATTAGTTGATGTCTCCTGTAAAGACAATGGTAAAATTATGCTTTTAACTGCATTCGTTCAATTAGTTACTGTGTGTTGTCACTTTCCAAGATTTTGTTTGTTTGGTAGAACCAGTGTGGATCTTTTAGTGTGTTGCTAACACCATCCAGGAGGGAAACAGTATCGTTTTTTTCAATAGTTGGCTTTGTGGGCTCTGGCTCTTTGACAGCACATGCCAGCTTTCTCTTTCATTTGTGATGATGCTTATGTGTTTAGCTGTCTGTTTTATTCTTCTGCCTGATCCCCATGCCTAGAGGATCTTTTTTCTTATATCGATGCACAGATTCTCTTCTTACATAAGTCAGTTTACTGATCTTTTTGCTAGCCAGTAACTCTGCCTCTCAGAAAGATCACATGGTTCCATTACTGACCCAGCATGCCCTGGGACACTGATCTGCCAAGGCCTGTCCTGTCTAAGCGTGACATTATATTCTTTTCTGCAGTCACCAGTGTGGCTCAGAAATTGGTGTTTTTTGTGTACTTGTATGTGTGAACATAGTACTGTGTAGCCCCTAGTGCAGAAAGCAGTTTTCAGGGGGACCAGCTCTCCTGTTGTTTCCCTGAAAGCACTACCATGTGATTTTCTGAGAAACCTGTGTGCAGCAGGATGACGTACTGGGTTTTGTCCTTTTGTTTCCTCTCCTTTGGCAATGCCTCAATGTTGTCCTCATGAAGAGACAATAATGCCAGAGAGTGGATGGACAGGCTGAACACAATGATTAGAAGGAAGTGGTTTCCCTAGCAACAATAACTATGCAAAGGAAGCCACACTACTTATCCACTACTTATGTCTGCTTTCCTCAGGTTTGAATAACACAGACAGAGGATCTGAATTCTAAGTGTCTGATTCTAAATCATTTCTAGGGGATAGAATTACAGCAAACAATTACTATCCAGAAAGGATTTAGGAATTCAACCAGTGTGTAATATACTTTTACATGTCTACATCTTCCAATCCATACTTTCCAATTATTATATTAGCGTATTTGAATGTTCATTGGATGCTGCTAAGAAATTGTTAATTATCTCAAAGGCAAAGGAAGTAAATAACTTATACAAGCTGAATTAAAAAAATACATACGCCCATTATATTTTTAGCATTTGAAAAATATTCTTTCTACTACACTGGCTTAATGATCTGCAGATTAAGCGATATGATGAGAAAGTCAGGAATACCTCTGCCTTTTAAAAAAGGTATTATAGTTCCTTGTAGTATTTTATTTTAAAGACTATTCTTTTCTGAGTCTCTCACTGGTTTGACATTTGAATATTAATGCTTTGATGTGATTATTAACCACTGTTTTATAGGTGTGAAATAGCATAGTGACATGACTTTCTGAATCTTCTGATGAACATTTTACATTATTTATATGCATTTCAAATCATATGACTGGGCATCATTTTGATGCTAAGTAGTTCATGCAGAGTAGAGAAACCTGTCATGGTATGTGAAAACAAGTATTGATGAAAGAAAAACCATGTGACAAACTAACACCTCTCCCCACCAACCCATCCTTTGAAAAAAACCTGTCATTGCCCATTACTATCTCAAACATCATGACTTACTCATATTTGGGAAATATTACTGAATATATAGTTGCAAATTCCCAAAAAGAAAAACATTTCTTGTTGGAGTAAAACTACTTAAGATATAGAGAAATTCTATCCAATAGACATTTAATATCAAGGCTAGCCAAATGATTCAGCCAGTGGAGATGCTTGCTACTCCTCAGCATTATTCTCTGAACAGTCAGGCTCCCATGTCATGTGCATATAAAATATGCACAAAATAAATACAATTAGTTAATTTTAAAATACGGCATATCCAGAAACAAACAGTTTTAAAAAGAAATACAGGCCTGCCAGAAAACTAGATAGCCTGCCTGCAGATCTTCTCTTCTCCCTCTGTTCAATCAGATCCAATCCCTCAGTCTCATCCCCAGTTCTGCAGCAGAACACCTATGGCAGCCTTGCCTGCCACCTTGTTCCCATTTCCTGTGGATGCCACAGATATACCAAGCAAATGGACCTAAGAAACAAGCTGGTATAGCCATTTTAATATCTAATGAAATAAACTTCAAACTAAAACTAGTCCAAAGAAAGACATTACATACTCATCACAGGAGAACTCCATCAAGAGGACATTTTAATTCTTAACATCTATGCCCCAAATATAGGAACGCCCATGTTTGTAAAATAAATACTACTATAGATCAAATCACATATTGACCCTCACACACTGGTAGTGGGAGACTTCAATACTTCAGTGAACAGGTCATCCAGACAAAATCTAAACTGAGAAATACTGGAGCTAACAGATGTTATGAACCAAATGGCCCTAACAGATATTGCAGAGCATTTCTCCCAGACACAAGAACAAACCTTCTCTGCATCTCATGAAACTTGCTCCAAAATTGATCACATATGTAGATCCAAGGCAAGTCTCTATACACAAGAAACTTAAAATAACTCCCTGTATACTATTCCACCACAGTGGATCAGTGCTGGATATCAACAAAAACAGAAATAACAGAAAGCTTACAAACTCATGAAAACTGAATAACTATGAACTGAATGAAGTATAAGTCAAGAAAGAAGTAAATAAGAAATTAAACACTTTCTAGAATACAATGAAAGTGAGTACACAGCATACCCAAACTTATGGGACACAATGAAAATAGTTTTTTTTGTTTTTTGTTTTTAGTGGTGAAAACCTGAGAGAGATCAGAGGAATAGGAACAGCCACATGCTAACTTCACCTCATCAACTCTGCAGCTTCCAAAAGTGAGATACTTCCTGTCTACCCATACATATATGCCTTGCTGTTCTGCCATCTGATTTACTCTCTCTGTCCAGCTACATCACTTCCTCTTCCTGCCCAGCTCTGTCACTTCCTCTCTGTCTGTAAGGACCTCCAGACCTCCATGGTTAACTAGAGTTGGATTTTAAGGCATGTGCCACCACACCTGGCTCTGTTCCCAGTATAGCCTTGAACTCATATAGATCCAGACAGATCCTTGCCTCCCAAGTGATAGGATTAAAGGCATGTGCTAACATTGCATGACTTTTGTGCTTACTTATAATGGCTGGCTTTTTCCTCTGATCTCTAGGCAAGCTTTGTTTATTAGAGCACAAATAAAATATCACCACATTTCCACATTTTTGTCTAATAAAAGATGAAAAAATAAAAAAGTTATAACCAATACAAGAAAACTATATACAATAAGTACAATAACTATATATAATATATACAAGCAAAAAATACATCAACAATATCTAGTCCATTTGCATTGGATAAATTCAGCAAAAATATTCCACTATTTATCCTATTTTGGTGAGTCCAAAATGTACCTAATTCACTTTTTATCCTAACTTATATTACCAACAGAAAACTATCTTATGTCCTTCAATCTTACATACTTAATACCTCTTAGTGAGTTTCCTTTCTGAGTTTCTTAACAAGGAAAATTGTAACTACAACTATCTAATCTTGAACTCCCTCAGAGACCCAAGAAGGAAATAATATTACCTAGTAAAATAGGAAGTACAAACAAGTGACTTCCAAAAAACGTGAGTTGACAGAAACACCCAGCTGCCTGGACAGTCACCCGAGGTTTCCCTGCAACACTGGGGTATCATCTTCGGCCTATAGGCTTAGCATATCTGACAGACTCATTTGTGAAGCAGGATGTACGTGCAAGGCCTACAGCTTGACCCCACATTCTGTGCGAGTATTCCATGTACCAGATAAACTTGAATTCCACCAGTGTCATGTCATGATTCAGAATTTTAAATTCTGGAAATTGCTGGTGTTTTAGGAATTCGGCTTCCCATTCTTCTTGGCTTGTGGATGGCTTCATCTCCTTTATTAAATGCCAGTCTACCATTGAGAGATTAGACTCCATCAGTCTCGTTACTTCCCCAAAAATAACTGCTCCAGATACTGTTCTACTGCACACCAGGAGCCATAGGTCCACTGCCTATTGAGGCTGCTTTTGAAGGAAGGTGCACTGTACCTTTTCCAGATTGCAAATCCACTTCAGCGATGATGTCATATTGTCCTGGCCACAGAGGATGCCTGTTGCCAAAGCTGCAAACACACTTGTCTTGGCAAGGATTGGTAGTCCTTTGTTTTGTGTCCTGCTTGTCCATTTTGGACAGCATACTGTCAGCAGTCGATGTGAGGGCACTTTCTTGCCCAGTGGCTAACTTTTTCCATAGTGAAAGTAAACTCCATGTGGAGGTTCTTCAATGCCCATATCTTCCCTGAAGTAGATTGGTGCTGCCAGGAGCAGACATGTCTCATAGTCATAAAAAAAAAAAAAGAAAAAGAAATCTATGTTATTAAAACATCTTAAATGCCATATTCTGTAGATCTCTGAAGGGTTTGAAGATGACCTGTCTATCTAAAATATATCTCTGCTTGACCTTGAAAACATACCTAATATGACTACAAGTTCGATTGTAATGACTAGCTACTAACTTTCGTTTCTTCATATCCTAATAGTTGGTAATAATAACTTTCAAGGATTAGTAAATTGCATTACTTTGTTAAATGAACTGTATAGGTACAATATCCTGAACAAGATTAGAAATATACACACAGCATTTTCTAACAAAATCAATCTCTAATTTATATCAATATACATAATTTGTATACAATATACAAAAATCCAATCAATGTAAAATATTTAAAACTAGTAGTTGCTTTCTAAAAGTAGATTCAATAATCTACCTTTTTATCTTATCATATCTATATAAATCAATCTCAAATATGTAGCAATATACATAATTTATATACAATATATAAAAATCCAATCCAATGTAAAATATTTAAAACTAGTAGTTGCCTTTTAAAAGTAGATTCAATAATCTACCTTTTTATCTACATCATATATATATCCTCTCTTTTTTCTTTTCAGAGTAGATTCAGTAATCTACCCTTTATGCTATCATTTTTATATCTTTTTTTCAGAGTAGATTCAATAATCTACCTCTTATCTATATCCTCTTTTTTCTTTTTCTTTTATATTTCAGACAAGATCCTTAAATCTAATCTCCTTTGTTTAGTCTTTTTCCTGACCATTAACAATAACAATTTGTTTTTTTTATTAAGAAAAAATTTTTGGCCCAGCAGTGGTGGCACACGCCTTTAATCCCAGCACTTGGGAGGCAGAGCCAGGCGGATCTCTGTGAGTTCGAGGCCAGCCTGGGCTACCAAGTGAGTTCCAGGAAAGGCGCAAAGCTACACAGAGAAACCCTGTCTCGAAAAACCAAAAAAAAGAAAAAAAAGAAAAAATTTTTATTCATTTTACACACCAAAGATTCCCCTCTTCCCTCCTTCTGTGCCCCCAGCCTCCCCCTCCTAGCCCACCCCCCACTTCCCACCACAAGAAGGTAAGGTCTCCCATGGGGAGGCATATCCAGTGGAGACAAGTCCAAGCCCTTCCCCCTGACTCAAGGTTGCACAAGGTATCCCATCATAGGTAGTGGGCTCCAAAAAGCCTGCTCATGAACCAGGGATGGATTCTGATCCTAATGCTAGGGGGCCCTCAAGCAGATCAAGCTACACAACTGTCTCTCCATGCAGAGGGTCTAGTCCAGTCCCATGCAGTCTCCACAGCCATTGATCCAACTTTCATGAGTTCCCACTAGTTTGGTTTGATCATCTCTTCAGGTTTCCCCATCATGATCCTGTGCACTTGCTCATAGAATCCCTCATGAGGCAAAGTCTGGAGAGATCTCATACACAGCACACCTGAAAGCTCTAGAACAAAAAGAAGTAACCACACCCAAGAGAAGTACACAACAAGAAAAAATCAAAACGAGGACTGAAATAATAAAAGAAACAAAGTGAACACTACAAAGAATTAAGAGTTGGTCCTTTGAAGAAATCAATAAGACAAATGCTTATCAAAATTAACTCAAAGGCAGAGAGAGAATATCCAAATTAACAAAATCAGAAATGAAAAGGAGGATATAACAACAGATACCAAGGAAAGCCAGCAAATTATAAAACCATATTTTAAAAACCTCCACACCACCAAATTAGAAAATCTAAAAGAGGGGTTGGGGATTTAGCTCAGTGGTAGAGTGCTTGCCTAGCAAGTGCAAAGGCCCTGGATTCGACCCTCAGCTCCAAAAAAAAAAAAAAAAAAAAAAATCTAAAAGAAATGGATAATTTTCTCAACAAGTACCACTTACCAAAGTTAAATCAAGATCAGATAAGCAATTTATATGGAATAGTAACCCCTAGTGAAATAGAAGGAGTGATCAAAATCACCCAATTAACAAAAGGCCAAATTCTACCAAACTTTCAAAGAAGAGTTAACTCCTCAAATTATTCCACACAGTAGAAACAGAACGGACATTGGCCAATTATTTTTTAAGAGGCTACAGATACCCAGATACTCAAATCACATAAAGACCCAATAAAGACTGAGAATTACACACCAATTTTCCTTATGAACATAGATGCAAAAAATACTTTCAAATATAATCCAAACACACATCAAAAAATCCACCCACTATGATCAAGTAGGCTTCATCCCAGAGATTCAGAAATGGTTCAACATACAAAAATCTGTCACTGTAATCCACCATATAAACAAACTGAAAGAAAAAAAACCCACATGATCATTTCATTAGATACAGTAGAGGCCTTTGACAAAATCCAACAGGCCTTCATGCTAAAATTCCTGGAGAGATTAGGAATGCAAGAGACATACATAAACACAATAAAGGCAGTTTACAGAGAGTCTATAGGCAATGTGAAATTAAATGGAAACTCAAAGCAATTCCATTAAAATCAGAAGGAGGACAAGGTTGTCCACTCTCTCCATATCTATTCAGCTTAGTACTTGAAATCTTAGTTAGAGATAAGACAACTGAAGGAACTTGAGGGGGCACAAATTGGAAAGGAAGACACCAAAATATCTTTATCTGCAGATGATATGATAATATACATAAGTGACCCTAAAAATCCCATCAGGGAACCAGGGAACTCCTATAGCTGTCATAGATTTTTAGCAAAGTATCTAGACACAAGAATAGCTAAAAAAATTGACAAAAGACAAAAACATCTCAGAAAAATATTTATGCTGTTAGGATGAGAGAACATTATATATATATATATATATATATATATATATATATATATATATATATATATAAATAATATATAAAAATTTTCATGAACAAATGGTTCAAGTACAGTAAAAGTAATTCCTGAAAATGAAAAAACGTGCAAAGAAAGCATAAAAATAATATAAAGTGCTGCTTTTGGAAGATACTTGCAACACATATAAGAAAAATACTGTTACTAAAATAAAATAAAAATACAAGTTCAGAAGAAGATTTCCACTGAAAAGACAAAAAACTCAGTAGAAAATCATGAAGAAATAAGACGGAAAGTGTGCATATCATAATGAAAAGCATGATGGCTAATATAAGCAAAAATAATAATAAAGCACATAAGCAATTATCAGTTGTCAAAAATGTAAATTTTAGAAATGCAGTTTGACATCTCTTAGCACCTATTGTATCGGCATAAGTTTACCAACAATACAAGACTGCCATGCTCTCCATATCTATTCAATATATTCAAATTCAAAACTCAAAGTCTTAGCTAACGCAATAAGACCTGTGAAAAAGATCAAGGCAATACAAACTGAAAAGGAAGGGAGAAGCCAAAGTATGATATAATAGTACAGATAAGTGACCCTAAAAATCCCACCAGAGAATTTGTACAGCTAATAAACCCTTTCAGCAAAATAGCTGGAAGCAAAATTTGTTCACAAACATCAGCAGTCATCCCACATACAAATGACAAACAGACTGAGAAAGTCATCAGGGAAACTACATCTTTGACAATAGCCTGAAATAATATGAAATATCTTGAGGTAACTCTAATTATGCAAGTGAAAGACTTATTTGATTAAAAGCCTCAAGTCTTTGAAGAATGTTATTGAAGAAGACATTAGAAGATGGAAAGACCTCCCGTGGTCATGGATTGGTAGGATTAACATAGTAAAAATGACCATCTTAACAAAAGAAATCTACAGATTCAATGCAATCCCCATCAAAATTCCAAAAACAATTTTGCACAGATCTCCAAAGGATAATTCTCAACTTCATATAGAAACACACAAACCCAGGATAGATGAAACAATCCTGAACAACAAAAGAACAGCTGGAGGTCTTATCATTCCCGATTTTAAGTTGTACTATAGAACTGTAGTAATAAAAATCACATGATATTGGCATAAAAGAGATGTATGGATCAACTGAAGATGCAGACATAAATCCACATATCTATGAACACATGATTTTTGATAAAATACAGCATCTTCAACAAATAGTTCTAGTCAAGGTGGATATCTGCATGTAGAAGAATGCAAATAGATCTATACTTACTACCCTGCACAAAACTGTACTCCAGATGGATCAAAGACCTCAATATAAAACCAGAGACACTTAACCTGATAGAAGAGAAAGTGGGGAATAGCCTTGAGCTCATTGGCAAGGGAGAAGATTTTCTGAACAGAACACCAATAGTGTGGGCACTAAGATCCACAATTAATAAATAGGACTTCATGTAACTGAAAAGCAAAGGAAGCTACCATTAGAACAAAGAGGAAGCCTACAGAATGGGAAAAAATTTTCACCTACTATACATCTGATAGAGGACTGATATCCAAAATATGTAAAGAATTCAGGAAACTAGGTATCAAAAAACCAAAATAATTTAACTAAAAATGGGTTACTGATCTAAGCAGCGAATTCTCTATAGGCAAAACTCAAATGGCAGAAAAGCACTTTAAAAAATGTTAAAGATCCTTATCCATCAGGGAAACGTAAATGGAAACTTCTTTGAAATTCCATCCCACACCTGTCAGAATGGCTAAGATCAATAATACAAGTGACAGCTCAGGCTGGTAAGGGTGTGGAATAAGGGGAACACTCCTCCATTGCTAGTGGAAGTGCAAACTTGTACAGCCACTATGGAAATCAACATGGAGGTTCCTCAGAAAGTTGTGAATGGATTTAACTCAAGATCCAGCTATACAACTCTTGGGCATGTACCCAAAGGATACTTCATCCTACCACAAGGACACTTGCTCTACCATGTTCATTACTGCTCTACTCACGATAGCCAGAAACTGGAAACAACTTAAGAGTTCCTAAACAGAAGAATGAATAAAGAAAGTGTAGTACATTTTACACAATGGAGTATTACTCAGCTGTTAGAAAAATGACATTATGAAATTTACAGTCAAATGGATTGAACTAGAAAAAAAAATCATCCTGAGTGGGGTAACCAAAACCAGAAAGATATAGTATTCATTTGTGTCTGGATATTAGCCATTGAATAAACGATAACCAAGTTACAATCCTTAAATCTAGAGAGGACAGACATAGAGAAAGGAAGGGACTGGGTGCACACATGTATCTCCCTGAGAGGGAGAAATAGAATATATTTCATATGTCAAGTGGGGGCAGGTGGGAATGGGAATTGGAATATTAGGTGAGAAGGGCCAGGGAAGATAGGGTTGATGGAGCGAATGAAGGGAGAGGCAACTGGAACTGACAGGCATTTGAAGGATTGAGGAAACCTAGAGCAGCCTAAACTCCCTAATACATGTGAAGGTGATTCTAATGAGGCCTCCTACCAATGGAGGAGACAGAGTTTTAATTGGCCCTCTCTTGAGGGCCAAAGGAGGCTTCCAATAAGGAGACTGGGTTGCATTCAATTGAGTTGTTTAGCCGAGGGGGTCTGATGGTAATCCCCAAACAACCCAAGCTGTTGCTAAGACAAAGGGTTGCTCTCTGCACTCTGAGAGCAGGGTCCCTTTGCTAAGGACAACACCAACATAACTCATTGAACATGGAGAAGTCTCGCTGGTGCCCACTCGGAGCTTTCACCCCTACATTCTAGTGTCTTTGGTGTAGGAGGATACTCTGCAGGTCATCAAGGGAGAGACATAAAAATCAACCCAGGCATAAAACCTTTGACCCCACCATCTATCCTCTCTGAAGGACATGCTAGGGCAGTAGTGGCACAGAACTTGTGGGAGTAGCCAAGCAGTGCCTGATTTGACTTAAGGCCCACTCCACTGTGTGGAACCTATACCTGACACTGTTTGGATGATCAAACATCAGAGACTAGATAGCCATAGATCTAGAGTAAAACCAAACACTACGGGTCTTGGAAAAATAAAGGTATCAATTAAATGACTCCTATTGATATTCTACTATACTTATTTGTTCATAATCTGAGAAGCTTCATCCTGCAGCAGAAGGGAATACATTTTAGATACTTAGAGATTCAAATATGATTCGTTTTTGGGTTTCTGCTGCACAAAGAAGCCTCCTAGGGCAGGAGTTCTGTGCATGAGTGGGTATGTGGTGGCCAAACTGGGTCAACATCAGCTGTCATTCTTTTTGCCCTCCACATTTTTTTTTTCAGCAAAATCTCTGAATCTGGAGCTCACTGACTCTGCTCAGCTGGCTGGGAGCAAGCCTCGCAGATCTGCTGTCTGCACCTCCCCAGAGCTGGAACTGAAAATGCAGACTTCCAAAGGAGGGAAGCAACCAACAGGTTGACCCCACTATGATGTCTATAAACCACAACAATGACCTGCTGGCAAGACAACCCTAAGGGTTCAGTAGCAGCATAACTACCCTGGTGGTAACCATTGGTTCTCTAATTGGACTTAAGATCCACTCAGCAAGAGGGAAATTATATCTGGTATCAGAAACCTAACCAACTCCCTAGGACTAGTGAAGTCATGGATCTTGGAGGAGAACATACAATCACCACTTTATTTTTTTATTTTATTATTATTTTTTTTTTTTGGTTTTTCGAGACAGGGTTTCTCTGTGTAGCTTTGCGCCTTTCCTGGAACTCACTTGGTAGCCCAGGCTGGCCTCGAACTCACAGAGATCCGCCTGGCTCTGCCTCCCGAGTGCTGGGATTAAAGGCGTGCGCCACCACCGCCCGGCCACTCAATCACCACTTTATTAAACCAATATAATACCTAATTACACTCTAAATATTTGTCCTTATGCCCACAGATAAGAATAGTCCCCACCATTCGTCAAGGAAATTTTTTTTTTCTTTTTTGCAATGGAAGGAGACCATAAAAGAAAACCACCACTAATCAGATTTCAGAGTTCCAGAGCTCAGTCCCAGTCGATGCACCTGTAAAACAACTCCTGCATTTAAGGCTCAGGGAACACTATAGAAGAGAAGTAGAAAGATTGTAAGAGCCAGAAGCTTGAGGAATTTGCTTTGAGATTGCGTTTTCTAGTAATGTCAGAAACCATAAGTCTCACCAACATGATTGCTTAAACATGGGCTAAACAAGAACAATACCGATAGGCATTCCTCACAAAGTGAATATGAGGAAGATCCATGAGACCTCAGCCCTACTCAAAATACTACAGGAAACTAAGGAATACTGAGAAGAAGAAGAGCATGGCAATTGGTCTTCCAATCAATTGGTCAGTCCTGCAAGCATACATACAAGTAATATTATATTGACTGAGAAGGATTTATTTAAGAATATATATATATATATATATATATATATATATATATATACATACACATACATACATACACACAGGTATACATATATAGGAATATATATGTCTATGTGTGTATGTACTAAATATGTGTGTGTGTGGTGTGTGTGTGTGTGTGTGTGTGTGTGTGTGTGTGTGTGTGTGTGTGTAATAGGCTCTGGAGTCAGGAACTCAGGTCCTAGTGCTCAATCGGTTAAGAGTGATGTTTTTCTGGTAGCAGCACACATTACATGTTGCTACTTGCTTCTGCGTCTTATAGCCTATATCTTTACACATTAGAAATCTACTTCTTAGATTAGTGTGATCTGTTTTATAACTTTGATTTGTAAATCCATTATTGTTAAGCCTTGACAATTAGGAATTGCTTGGGTTACACACTGATAAAATTCTCTGAAGATTTGACTTTAATCATTGATAGGATTAATGAATGATAAGGTGAGGCATCTCCAAATGAAATACCTTACCCTTTTTGAGACTAAAAAGCTTATAAATGAGTTTGTAATCACACATAAAAATTTATTATTTATTTACTATAGAAATCTTTGTAAGTATTATATCTTTATCTATTATTTAAAAGTTAATTGTGATTCTTACAGGTCAGCCTTTCTGAAAATGATTTCTAAACAGGAAATTGGTAGAAAAAATTCTTAACTCAGGCAATTTTGAAGAGAAAACACACTGATTCTCCTTTTTTCCTGTTGCTTCTCTGTAATGTCATTCAAAGCAGGTAAGTGTCCTCTGTAATCAAGAGGCCTAGAATACAGCCTACTTTTGAAAACATGTGGTTTCCTCATTTAGTCATGCTGGATCCATGGAATATACATTTACGTCTAAAACACGATGGGGATAAGGAATATCAGCAGAGTGCTGGTGCATGTATGATATTTGCCATTCTACAATGACAGAACTGTCGCACAGGCTAAAGAAGTAATGGAAGCTTTCCATGAATATTTCTTCTGAGCAGAACTCACAGTCATGGGTTTCTAGTCTGTATATCCAAATTAATGCCATCTTTATTGTGACCAACAGTAAGAAATTAGGGGAAGATTTTTTTAATAAACGTTTTCTCAAGAGGACCAAATACTGGATCTAGAAAAACCACCAGCTTTTACAAACAGCTCAAAAGAAGGTTTTTAAAACTTTCTAAAAAAATAATACTCTAAAGGTTAATAGCTTAACCTTTTATGAAACAAAATCAAATGCTTTGGTGATATTTTATGTACTAGAATAACGTTGTTCATTACGGTAGCCACTAGCCATATGTGGCTCTGGAGCATTTGGAATCTGGCTGCTACAAATACCAGCTGCTTAGAAATGAAGCAGGAGTCAGATGGTGATGACTATTTTGAAACTATTAGTTTCAAAAATGCAAAAGACATCATGAACAATTTTGAATAATTATAGAAATGCTCATCTTTTAGGCATGCTCATTGAAATATATTACTTTCACCTATTACATTTTTCTTTCAGGAATTTGGCAAGTTTTCATTATATCTGTGACTAATTTCTGTGGTTAACATTGTATTTTATTTTTTTCTTTTTATTGAAAATAGATTATTTTCTCATACAATATATCCTGATTACAGTTTCCCCTCCCCCTACTCCTTCCAGTACCTCCCTTCCCCTCTGATGCACTTTCTGTCTCTCATAGAATAAAAAACAGGCTCCTAAGAGATAACTGAGGTATGTACGTATTACAGACCTGTACAGACACAGTGCTTGCTGCTTCTTGTCTCTGTGAGTTCATATGAGCCTTGCTCAGTTGATTCAGACAGCCTTGTTCTCCTGGAGTCCATTCCCTTTGGCTCTTACAATCTTTTTGTTTGTTTGGTTTTTTGTTTTGTTTTGTTTTTGTTTTTGTTTTTTGAGACAGGGTTTCTCTGTGTAGTTTTGGTGCCTGTCCTGGATCTCGCTCTGTAGACCAGGCTGGTCTCGAACTCACAGAGATCCTCCTGGCCCTGCCTCCCAAGTGCTGGGATTAAAGGCATGGGCTCCGCTGCCAGGAAGCTCTTATACTCTTGCTGTCTCCTCTGGTATGAGATTCCCTGAACTCTGATGGCAGGAGTTTGGTAAAGACATCCCATTTAGAGCTCTGTGTTTCCAGGACTCTCTCTGCATAATGTCTGGCTGTGGGTCTTTTCATCTGTTCCCACCTGGAGAAGAAAATCCAAAATTTAGAGTCGATTGGAGATCATAAATATTAGAATGAAAGTTCCAGAGACTTGAGATATCCAAGGAAGGGAAACTTTGTTCTAAGGGGAGAAACTGCAGGAATCTGGAAAGGAGACAAGGGAACTCCCCAGAGGAAAGTTCCCTAATGAATGGGAGGTTTCTGCCTCACAGAACAGGAGAGGGAATTTAGATAGGAAACACTAATAAAAGCAATGCTCTTTGAGGACCACAGGAAAACTTTGAATTAGAAGTGGTAATAGATGCTTGTGAGTTCCTGAATGATTACATTCGAAGTGGAGAGAAGCTTTACAGCATTAAATGCGGTGATTCTGTCTAGTTTCCCAGCATTGGTTCAGTCTTGACAACTACTAAAGGAGACTCTTGATTGCTATTCGCAACAAATAAGTTGTGTTTGCAATATATGTTCCTATTTCGCAGGTCCTGCACTGTAATGGGGACTTGGATTCATTGACCTACTCACTGTTTTTGTCAATATTATCAATACTGGCATCACATTTTAACCAGCAAAAAGAAAAATGAACATGTCACAGGAAAAGAGAAGTTAGTTAAAGTCTCACTATAATTTGCTGTGACTGTCAGAGAAAGCATAGAGTACTGTTCATTTGTATTTCATATCTGATATTTTATTTGAATGCTTTTTATATCATATCTATAGACACATATTACAATTTCATAAAAAACATATAACTGTAGCTGGGATTCTCTCCATCTCTGCATAAATTTGATAAATTATTCAAATGACTTCATTCTGATTATTTTAAAGCATGGTTATATATAATTTGTAATGTAACCTTTTAGTGTTTATGTTGAACCAAAGCTGGAAAGTGGCCAAGAAGATACTGATCTCTTTAAATTTTTCCTTTCTGATGCTATGATGCTAATATTTGGAATTCTTCTTTATTTGTTCAATATTGTCATTTTTTTCCTGCAACAGATATCAAAAGGCACTCCATGCTAAAACGCTGTGAACAGCAGACATTATTGTGGACTGGTGCAATATGTATCGGCAGAAGGTACTTCTTATTGCTTTGCATTTGCCCATGTCACTTCCTTGCAGCATGCCACTGATTTTAACAAAAAGCTCGAGTGGGAAATTACAATAACCAGTTTTTGGTCCTGCCTCACAGGCCAGCAATTTTCTCTGCTTGTGTATTTTAGGCTCTTTGCAACTATAGGACCACTTAGTCAGGGCAGTTTGGAGTTGTGGAGAGTCAGTACCTCTGGAAGGGTCCCCATCTCCCAAACCTGCCTTCAAATATATGTGTACATACTATTTATTTTCTTGTGGCTAGAGGGTTTTTTTTTCTTTTTTCTGGAAACTTTCCTTCCTTCTTTCTTTCTCTTTTCCTCTCTCCCTTTCTTTATTCTTTCATGCTTTTGTTGCTCATGTGTCAGTGAGATGTTCCATACCCAGGTTGGAAATTGCTAATTGCAGCGAGTGTGACTGTTTAGAAATTTACAATTCATGATTTGCTTTTCAAAGCAGCGGTGTAAATGCCCACCCACTCCCATTCACAGGGACTAAAATTCTTCCATGATTTGTACTGTAGCCAATGCTTGGTATTGTCAGCATATTGCCTATCTATCTATCTATCTATCTATCTATCTATCTATCTATCTATCTATCTATCATCTATCTATCTATCTATCTATCTATCTATCTATCTATCTATCTATCTATTTATTTTCCTCTTAGATTCTTTTCTCATAGAATATTGTCTGAATACAGTTTCCCCTTGACTCCTCCTAGTTCCTTCCTACTTCTTCTCTCATTCAGATGTCTCTCACTAGAAAAGAACAGGCACGTGGCCTGTGCTGTCATCAAGGGCCTTGATGGAGTTTGTGTTCCATGTGGCAGCTATGTTGATGTCCATGGTCTATACTACTCCCAGAATCCAGATTAAAGTCTATGATCTGTGCTGCCACTGACTGTAAAGGGCAAGGGGGATTCTTTTGCAGTGGTACTGACTTCAGACACATACTTGAGAATGAGACATAGAAGGCTTCTGGGACAACTTGTCTCCACCACCCAAACCCCAAGCCCCAAAAGAAACAGTCCAGACAGGAAGCTATTGAAAAGAATTCTTAAAGTTCTGATAGGATCCTGAAGTGTAGCTCTTCATAGATGATGGCTTCTAGCAGGGTTGGGGGTAGAAAAGGACTCAGGTTAATTTAAGGGGCTGGCCACTGGGAGTTTGGCCATGTTCCAGTAAGTATATGAGCAACATAAATTGGACTTGGTATTTTTTCCTTTTCTTCTTTTCTTTGGAGGAAGTCATAAGGTGGGGGTCGACCTAGGAAGAGAGAGAAGTGAATGTGATCAGGGTGCATTATGTGAAACTCCTAAATGAGCAATAAAATATTAGGTTGGAAAAAAATAAAAAGAAAAGAAAAAAACAGGCTTCTAAGAGATAATGATAAAATACAATACAATAAGATAAAACAAAAACCTTCATATTGAATTTGGACAAGCCAAGCCAACAGAAAAATAAAAGAGCCCAAGAGCAGGCACAAGAATCAGAGGCCCACTCATTCACACACTGAGGAATCCCATGGAAGTTCTACACTGAAAGCAAGAGTATTCATGCAGGAAACCTAGTGCAGACCATATAGGCCCTGGGCTTGCTGCTTCAGTTTGTGAATTCATGTGAGCCTTGCTCAGTTGTTTTAGAGAGTCTTGTTCTCCTGGTGTCCTCCATTCCCTCTGTTCCCACTGTTCTTCCACCTCTTCTTCCATGGGTACCCTGATCTCTGAAGGGAGGGATTTGATGGAGACATCTGGTTTAGAGCTGTGTATTCCAAGGTCTCCTTCCTCTCTCTCTCTCTCTCTCTCTCTCTCTCTCTCTCTCTCTCTCTCTCTCTCTCTCTCTCTCTCTGTGAATCTCTGAATTTGTTTCCATCTGCTGCAGGAAGAAGTCTCTCTGATGATGGCTGAATAAGGCACTGATCTATGAGTATAATAGAATACCATCAAGAGTCTTTTTTTTTTTTTTCAAGACAGGGTTTCTCTGTGTAGTTTTGGTGTTTGTCCTGGATCTCGCTCTGTAGACCAGGCCGGCTTCAAACTCACAGAGATCTGCCTGCCTCTGCCTCCCAAGTGCTGGGATTAAAGGTGTGTGCCACCACATTTTATTTGTTACTTGCTACTGCAATGGTGTTCCCTGCTGCCTCTCAAATGACATTCAATTCTATCTGTCTCTCTCACCATTTCTTCCCTCAATTCCATCTCCCCTTCCCCTTCCCACATGATCCCCCTGCCCCTGTTCCATTTCACCCATAAAATTTATTCTATTTTCCACTCACAGGAGATATATGTGCCCCTCTCACCCCCAATTGCCTCCTGCATTCCTATCCTCTCTGGGTCTACAAATCATAACTCTGTTATCATTTATTTAAAGGCTAATATCCAGACACAAATGAATACTATATCTTTCTGGTTTTGGTTACCCCACTTGGGATGATTTTTTTTCTAGTTCAATCCATTTGACGGTAAATTTCATAATGTCATTTTTTTAACAGCTGAGTAGTATTCCATTGTGTAAAATGTACCACATTTTCTTTATTCATTCTTCTGTTTAGGGACACCTAGGTAGTTTCCAGTTTCTGGCTATAGTGAATAGAGCAGTAATGAACATGGTAGAGCAAGTGTCCTTGTGGTAGGATGAAGCATCTTGGGATGAAGCATGCCCAAGAGTTGTATAGCTGGATCTTGAGTTAGATCCATTCACAATTTTCTGAGGAACCTCCATGTTGATTTCCATAGCGGCTGTACAAGTTTGCACTCTCAACAGCAATGGACGAGTGTCCCCTTATTCCACATCCTTACCAGCCTGAGCTGCCACTTGTGTTATTGATCTTAGCCATTCTGACAGGTGTGAGATGGAATTTCAAAGAAGTTTCCATTTACGTTTCCCTGATGGATAAGGATCTTTAACATTTCCTTAAGTGTTTTTCTGTCATTTGAGTTTCATCGGTTGAAAATTGTCTGCTCAGATCTGTAATCATTTTTAATTGAATTATTGTTTTTTTATATCTAGTACCCTAAGTCCTTTATATATTTCAGATCATAGTCCTCCATCAGATGTGTAGTAGATGAAAATCTTTTCCTGTTCTGTAGCCTTCTCTTTTGTCCTAATGACAATGTCCTTTGTCTTACAGAAGCTTTTCAGTTTAATGAGGTCCCATTTATCAATTGTGGATCTTTGTGCCTGTGCTATTGGTGTTCTGTTCAAAAAGTCTACTCCTTGGCCAATGCATTCAAGCTTATTCCACATTTACTCTTCTATCAGCTTCAGTATACCTTGTTTTATATAGAGGTCTTTGATCCACTTGGAGTTGAGGGTTTTTCAGGGTGATAGGTACAGACTTATTTGCATTCTTTTACATGCAGACATCCACATTGACTAGCAGCATTTGCTGAAGATGCTGTATTTTATCAAAAATCACGTGTTCATAGGTGTGTGGATTTATGTCTGCGTCTTCAGTTGATCCATGTGTCTCTTTTACATCAATACCATGTGGTTTTTATTACTACAGCTCTATAGCACAACTTGAAATCGGGAATGGTGAGATCTCCAGCTGTTCTTTTGTTGTTCAGGATTTTTTTTTTTTTTTAATCTATCCTGGGTTTTTGTGTTTCTAAATGAAGTGGAGATTTTCCCTTTGAAGATCTGTGCAAAATTGTTTTGGAATTTTGATGGGGATTGTATTGAATCTGTAGATTCCTTTTGTTAAGATGGTCATTTTTACTATGTTAATCCTATCAATCCATGAGCATGGGAGGTCTTTCCATCTTCTGATATCTTCTTCAGTATCTTTCTTTAAAGACTTGACATTTTAAATCATAATTGTTTCAGTTGCATAATTAGAGTTTTCCGAAGATATTTCATATTTCTTGAGGCTATTGTCAAAGATGTTGTTTCTCTGATGTCTTTCTAAGTCTGTCAATTGTATGTGGGAGGACTACTGATGTTTGTGAACTAATTTTGCTTCCAGCTATTTTGCTGAAAGGGTTTATCAGCTGTAGGAATTCTCTGGTGGGATTTTTAGGTTAACTTATGTGAACTATCATATTATCATATCCTCTGCAAATAAAGATACTTTGGCTTCTTCTTTCCTTTCCAATTTGTATTGCCTTGATCTCCTTCACAGGTCTTATTTCACTCGTTAAGACTTCAAGTTTTGAATTTGAATATACTGAATACGGGTGGAGAGAGTGGCCAATCTTTTCTTGTTCCTGGTTTTAGTGGAACTGCTTTGAGTTTCTCTCCATTTAATTTGATGTTGTCTATAGGCTTTCTGTAAATTGCCTTTATTATGTTTATGTATGTCCCTTATATTCCTAATCAAGGACTTTCCATCATGAAGGACTGTTGGACTTTGTCAAAGGCCTTTTATGCTTCTAATGAGATGATCATGTTTTTTTTCTTACAGTATGTTTATATGATTGATCACATTTATTGATTTTTACATATTGAACCATTCCTGCATTTGTGGGATGGAGCTTGCTTGATCATGGTAGGTGATCTTTTTGATGTATTTTTGAATTAGGTTTGCAAGTATTTTATTGAGTATCTGTGCATGTGTACATAGGGGAAATTAGTCTGTAATTCTCTTTCTTTGTTGCTTCTTTATGTAGTTTGAATCTCAGGGTAATTGTGGCCTCATAAAATGAATTAAACAATGTCCCTTCTGTTTCTATTTTTTGGAATAATTTGAGGAGTTTTAGCATTGACTCTTCTTTGAAAGTCTGGTAGAATTCTGCACTTAAACCTTCTGGTACTGGGCTTTTTTTTGGTTGGGAGATTTTGGTGATTGCTTCTACTTCACTGGGGTTTATAAGTCTATTTAAATTGTTTATCTGATCTTGATTTAACTTTTGTAAGTGTTACCTATTAAGAAAATTGTCCATTTCTTTTAGATTTTCCAATTTTGTGGAGTACAGGATTTTAAAGTATGACCTAATGATTCTTTGGATTTCCTTGGTGTCTGATGTTATGACCCCTTTTTTATTTTTGATTTTGTTAACTTAGATAGTCTCTCTCTGCCTTTTAGGTAGTGTGGATAAAGGTTTGTCTATCTTGTTGATTTTCTCAAAGAACCAAATCTCTGTTTCACAGATTCTTTGTATTGTTCTCTTTGTTTCTATTTTATTGATTTCAGTCCTTAGTTTATTTCTTGGCATCTACTCAAGTTGGGTTTGCTTACTTATTTTTGTTCCACAGTTTTCAGGTGTGCTGTTAAGATGCTAATTCAATATCTCTGCAGGTTTTTTTTTTTTTTGAATGTGTGTACTTAGTGTTATGAACTTGCCTCTTAGAACTGCTTTTTCACATTTATATTTCCATTTCTTTGGCAATAGGCTTTGGGTATGGTAGGAACTTCATTTCTATTCCTTTTAAAACAAAACAAAACAATTGTTTTATCAATGTTAACATAAAATTACCACTCTGTTTTTAGATGTAATAAATACTCCCATTAAACCTAAAGGTGTGAAAAGCAGTATATGTGTGTATAGCTTGGTTGATTGAGTAAGACTCCCTCATCAAGGGTATGTTATTTTCTCTTAAGGAAAAAAAGTGCTCATTAATGTTCTCATCATTGAACCAAGAGGGTGGTTCCATTGCTCAGAAAAAATACCTTTTTCTGAAGAAAAAAATGTGCCCAGTTATGGTTAGCACAGTAAGATTTTTCCTAAATTGGAATGACAGATAATATATGATACAAACCTAAATATAGAATTAGATACCAGCTGTTCTTTTGTATCTCCTTGTTTGAAAATTTCTTTATTTTCATTTTATTGTATGGATGTTTTGCCTGTATTGATGTCTGTGTACTACATGTGTGCTGCACTGTGTCTGTGGAAACCAGAAGAGTACTTTGGATTCCTTGCAACAAGAGTTACAGACGGCTGTGAGCCACCATGTGGGCACTGTGAACTGAATCCAAGTCCTCTGCAAGAGAAACAAGGACTGTTAGCCACTGAGCCATCTTTCCAGTCCCACACTCCCTATTTTAAAGAAGACTTTTTAGGTACTGTCCAATCTATTTTCATTATCTTGTTAGATAGTCATTAATGGAAAGAAAATAAGAAACTCCCCAAGGCTAATGGTGATTTGGGTTAGAGTTATGGTTCTAGCTCAGATTGAAATTGAGAGGGTTGTAGGTCTATAACAAAACAAAAATGTCAAGGACTCACTCCTTAGATAATGGATCGGTGTGGTCTGAAATGTGAACTACTAACATGTGATCCAATGAATGCACTGTGAAAATCTGATTCTATGTGTCTATGCCAGGGAGGAAGGTTAAGCTAATTCCTTCAATCATATTCCTAGCATGAATGGATTTTCTCTTTTAAAGTTAATCAGCTTGTCTCAGTGAGAAAAGCATAAGCAATAAAATCTTTCTTTCTTGATAAACAAGTTGAACATTCTCACCTCAAATTAGCATGAACAGTTTTGTTTGGCTGTTGGCAGATAATAGTTGGAGGCTAGCATAGCATAAAGGAGTAACTGACCCCTCCCCACCAAAAGCAAACCTTAGCTTCAATAGTCTTCTTTTACAGTTGACGAAATGTTATGGCACTGACAAGCTGAGATGCACATGTTTATCACTTGAGCCGCTATAACTTTATTTTCTCTTGTAGGAAAAAAGACAATAGGTGTAATAATTCGTCTTAGAGAAGAAACTTTCATTATTTTACAAGATGTTGCATATTACATGTAGATAATAGTATTTGGTTGCTGGGAAATTATTTCTTAGTTTGTCTTCAAAAGCAACTTTTTCTTTATAGATATGTACCAATATCTTGGAACTCTGAAAGGAGTTTCTTCCTTTCTTCTTTATAAAATATTACTATATAATAACTATGAAGTCTTCAAATTCTTAGATTTATGAAGCTTTGGTAAAATGTTTTCTTAATTATTTATGTTTCTTAAGCTTATTCTATCTGAACATTATTGATGTGTTGGGAGATGAACCCATACTACAAAGTGAGGAGCAATATCTTCATGGAGAAATTAATAATGGGAGGGAAAAAGGAATGTTATTGGAAATACTTCATTTACTTAATTTTATTTATTTATTTTTCTTTGGGCACAGTTGTCATCTAAGCTGTCCTCAAACTCATGATCTGCCTGTCTTGACTGATGTGTGTCACTATACCTAGCAAGTATAAAGTAAAAATCATAACGCACATTACATAAAAGTTTAAGAAAGTCTTGTAATCATAGTTTGTGCATGTGTATCACATGAACCAGAGGCCAACCTCAGGTACTGTTGTTCCATAGAAGCTGTTCATCTTCTGTTTTTGAGGCAGAATCTCTTGCTGGGAACTCCCCTCTCTCTCTGCATCCTTGGATACTGGGATCGCAAGCAAATGCTTCCAACATGGCCAGCGATTTATGCTGCTGCTGAAGATCAAACTCAGGTCTTCATGTGATTTTGCTGAGCTATTTCTTCAGCTCCTAATATCCTACTTAAAAAATTCTTTTAGCCGGGCGGTGGTGGCGCACGCCTTTAATCCCAGCACTCGGGAGGCAGAGCCAGGTGGATCTCTGTGAGTTCGAGGCCAGCCTGGGCTACCAAGTGAGTTCCAGGAAAGGCGCAAAGCTACACAGAGAAACCCTGTCTCGAAAAACCAAAAAAAAAAAAAATTCTTTTATTCAAACTAATTAGAAATTTCTTCAGGTTTGTTGAAGTAGCATTTATAGATAATGAGTTCATTCATTTAAAAGAGAAATTTGATGAACATTGACATGCATGTATACCCATATAACCAACACAACCAAGACTTACCACAGATTCCCTGTTTTTCCTATTCAGTTGCTATCCTAGTCTCTGCCTCCAAATAATTGATGTTATTTTTGTTAGCATAGATTAAATTTGCCCTTCCAGAATTATTGGTGAATAATTGACTAAAATGTATATGCCCCTTTGAATCTAAATTTTTCACTCTGCTTATTTTGATATTCTGGTAGATTAGGAGTTTAAAGTTTATCTCAGTTAATTAGTAGGATATTTAATTATTTAGATATTGTAGTGATTTGAATAAGAATGGCTCCTGTAGGCTTATATGTTTGAATGCTTTGTCCCAGTTAGTGGAACTATTTGGAAAGGCTTGAGAGGTGTAGCCTTATTGGAGGAAGTTTGGCTTTGTTGGAGGAGATGTGACACTGGATGTGGACAGGAATGTTTCAAACCGTACTAGGTTTAGTGTTTCTCTTTTTGACTGCTGCCTGCAGATCAGGATGCAAAGTTCTTAGATCCTGCTATAGTGCCATACTCCTCACCATAATGGTCATAGACTAACACTCTGAAACTATAAGGAAGCTCCCAATTAAATATTTTCTTTTATAAGTTGCCTTGATCATGGTGTCTAATCATAGCAATAGAATAGTTACACAGATATCAAAATCTATATATTCATTAACCTGATGATGAATGCTATACTGGATTGGGTAGATTTCAAAAGATCTGCTAGGAAATTACTGTATATTTTAGTTGTTTGGGCTTAAGAATGGAGCTGGATTGGCTAATAAACCAATCTAACTGTGGCTTACTCTCCAGGAATGTACAAAAATTCCATATTCATGTTTACATTTTTAGTATTAAGTTTTAAGGATTCTACTACCTCCTATGCTATGGTTTTCAACCTCATGAAGTGGGACTTAGTTGGAAGTCTTGTAATTATATAGGATGTATCCTTAGAACTGACTGTGCGATGCTCTCTCTGGCCCCTTACTTCCTGGAAGTCATGAGATGAGGGGTTTCCCCTGCCACATGCTCCCATGATGAAGTACTGTTTCACCACAAGCCAAATAAGAAAGCAATGCACTGAAACCTTCAAAACTGTGAGCCAAAATAACTTACTTATCTTTGTTTCTTTTGGTTAGAGTTAAAAGTGAAACTAACACAGACATTCTGATTGCAGATGATTTCCTTCACTCTGCAGCTGAGACACATGAGAGGAGATTTTTACACTGGGTCACATCCAACTTATCTTTTTTTTAAAAGGACTGTGGTGATTTGTACATCTTGTTGTGGCTAAGAAATTTTTTACTTCTTTCAAATTCATAAATATTTTTTTTCTATTTTTGCTTTCAGAAATTTAATGTTAAGATTTTGTGTTTGCATTTGTCAAATGATATAATTCCAAAAAACCCAGTTGGAAACTTGAATTAAGGAACATCCTATCTAAATAACAGACAAATGTTCTACTCAGCTGGGCAGACTGCTCGCTTTTTAGGCTGAATGGGCTGAAAAAAGAAAACATAGAAATGTATAGCTGGAGAGCTTCTCTCCAGGTCCCACTAAGCCTCCTGCAGTCCCACAACCCACATATAAAATAATCATTTAGACCCTTATATTACTTATAAACTGTATGGCCATGGCAGGCTTCTTGTTATCTACTTCTTTTACCTTAAATTAACCCATTTTTATGAATCTGTACCTTGCCACGTGGCTCGGGGCTTACCGGCATCTTCACATGCTGCTTATCATGGCAGCGGCTGGCAGTGTCTCCCTGCCTCAGCCTTCCACCTCCCAGAATTCTCCTCTCTCCTATACTTCCTGCCTGGCTACTGGCCAATCAGTGTTTTATTTATACAGAGCGATATCCACAGCAGAAATGGCAAGTGGGTTGGCCATTTCAAAATGACTTTCCTCATAGGTTTATAACAAAGGGGACTTCCTTATGATAGCAGTTCAGAAAAACCAGGCGCTCTCTCTCTCTCTCTCTCTCTCTCTCTCTCTCTCACACACACACACACACACACACACACACACACACACACACACATATATATATATATGTTCTTGACTCATGATCTTGTCTCCTCCTTCTTGAGTCCTGGGATTATAGGTGTGTGCTACTTTGCTCAGCTAAATTTTATAATTAGGCAATTAAAAATTACATAGCACATCATTATTACTTAAAGTTATGAGGGGCAATGGCATAGCATTGCAGACCCTCATACTCGCACTTGATTTTCTAAAAACTTTCATTTTTAATTAGCATACATGTATTTAATGTTCATTATAGCATTTTTCAAAGGAAAGTTTATCTTCTGCCCTCTCCTTTCACATCCTCTCCACTCCCCCTTGTGCTCTTCTCCGATCCCCATAAACTGCTAACTTTCCTGTGTAATGTGTCCTGTTGTACAGCCCCTTTCCAGCATCTCCTTTTCTCTTCTCACTGTCTCCTTCATAGTTGTGTGGTGTATTCCCAAATCCATGTCACTTACATGTCTAACGCAAGCACAAGCTAGGGTCTGCATAAACATGCAGCGTCTTTCTGTTTAATTTCCTTGTTTAACTTAATACATTTTAGTTTTTCTGCAAATTTTACTTTTTCTTGTGGATGAATAAAGTTCCATTGTTTTAAATAGCACATTTTAGTTGTCCGTTCATCTTTTGATGGACACAAGGCTATAGAACTCCTTACTCTTATTTAAGTATAACTGAGTATGTATTGATTGGTACTTCCAGTCCTTCCTTCTCCCTGGTCTCTTCAGTATCCGGAACCACCACTGAAGTCTCAAGTTCTATGAGACTGACTTAAATGCGTTATTACACTCATTCCTTTTGTGTGTGTGTATATGTGATCATGTGTGTATGTTTAATGTATGTTTGATCATGTGTGTATGTTTAGTGTGTGTGTGTGTGTGTGTGTGTGTGTGTGTGTGTGTGTGTGATCCTGTGTGTATATAGGTCAGAGGAAATCTTGTGGCAGTCAGTTCTTTAATTTAGACCATCGGGCTTGGGAGTTCACTGGCCCCTGGATCTTCCTTTTGCATTTTAACTATGAGTTTGGTCATGCTTTTCTTGACTTCCTGTGCCTTAATTATTTCACTTAACATAATGAACTTTAGTTCTATCCATGTTATCACAAATGGCAGGATTTCATCTTTTTTTATTGCTGAATAGTAATGAATGTACATACATACCACATTTTCTTTATCCATTTATCTGCTGTACAGTTCTGTAATCCTAGTACTCAGAGGGTGAGGAATGATGATTGCTGTGGGTTTGAGGCCATCTAGGGATACAGAGTGAGTTCCAGGCCAGGTGGCTACATAGTAAGACCTCATCTCAATAAATAAAGACTGATAAGGTACTATCTGGAATATATAGGTAATATTCAAATGTGTAGAAACTATTAACATACTTCTGCATAACATATTAACAAAAAGATTGTTTAAAAATTACAACTGTGGTATTTCAACTTCCTGGCTATTTTGAATAATGCTATAGTAAGTATCGCTGTGCACATGTCTCTGTGACTTATAGATTTCATTTCCTTTGGATATGTCCCAATCTGGTTGCCAGAATACATGGAGGTTGTACGTCCTTATCAACAATGTGCAAGCATCCCTCTTCTGCACATTCTCATCTGTACTTGTTATGACTTGTCTTTGCTGTCAGTGACTCATACTGGAATCCATGCAGCCATATCTCATGGTGGTTTAGATTTGCAAGTCTCTTATGATTTGTGGTGCCAATAATTTTTTTCTTATAATGTTGGCCATTTATGTATCTTCTCTTGAGAAATGAGTATTTGGGTATCTATCCTATTTTTAATTTGGTTATTTGTGGGGTTTTGATACTAGAATTTTGGAAGATTATTTTTTATCTGCAATAAACATATTTCTGTTCATTTTGTTTTGAAATTTTGCACAAATTAAAATCTCCAGTATTACATAAAATTTAGGAAGTGTGAATTGCTTGCTCCTATTATTAAAAGGACAATATTTGGTCATTTATGATTTAAGTATAAAGATATCTCTAGGTTTTTTAGGTATCTCTTATTAGACAGATAATTTTTAATGTGCTAGTATTTCTTTTTTATTTTTGAAATTATAATATAATTACTCATTTATTCCTTCCCTTTCCTCTCTCCAATCCCTCCCATGACCCTACCTTGCTCTCTTTAAAATTCATGGCCTCTTTTTCTTTGTTTACATGTAAGTGTATGTGCATGCACATTCCTAAATATATAACTACAACCTGCTCAATAGATATAATGTTCCTTGTACATACATAATTTCAGGGCTGGGTACTTTTTACTGGATAACCAATAGGGAGCTTTTCCCTGAGGAAGACTATTTCCTCTACTCTCAGAAATTTGCTGTGGGATGTTCTGTATGGCAAATGTGTTGCTGATTAGTCATTAAATAAAACACTGATTGGCCATTGGCTAGGCAGGAAGTGTAGGCAGGACAAGGAGGAGAATAAAGCTGGGAAGTGGAAGGCTGAATGAGAGAGACACTGCCAGCCGCCATGATGACAAACAGCATGTGAAGATGCCGGTAAGCCATGAGCCATGTGGCAAGATATAGATTAATGGAAATGGATTAATTTAAGCTGTAAGAACAGTTAGCAAGAAGCCTGCCACAGCCATACAGTTTGTAAGCAATATAAGTCTCTGTGTTTACTTGGTTGGGTCTGATGGCTGTGGGACTGGCAGGTGAGAGAGATTTGTCCTGACTGTGGGCCAGGCAGGAAAACTCTAGCTACAGAAATTCTTACTTGCCTGTACTTCATTGTCTAGGATTGAGGACCCCTGAGAGTTCCCCCTCCCTTGTTAGCAAATCTATTGATGTTGTTATTGTTCAGGTCTTCTTTTTATAAGAGCTAGTTAGAAACAAGCCTAAGCTGTTGACTGAGTTTTCATAATTAATAATAAGCCTCCATGTTGTGATTTGGGAGCTGGCAGGTAGGACAGAGAAAAATCTGCCTACAAATGGCAGACAACATTTGGCCACATATATCCACACAAGACCTGAGAAAGCTTACAAAAAGGTTCTACGCACACAAAAACAGAGCCAAACGTGGCTTCCTAGTCTCATGTCTTGCATCCTGCCACAGTACAGAGACACAGCTCCCAGCAGCTGCCTGCATACCTGAGCCACCAGTGCTCCAGGAGCTAAGCCACATGGCTGGTTTAAGGTTTTGCTTATGTAGATAGAAAAGGTTACAGATACATAGTAAAACAGGCTCAGATGGAACAAAAAAAACCCTCTAAACAGGTTATAGTGTGTTTAACAATGTGCATAGGCTTAAAAAAAAGATAGAAAGAAAAAGGGTATAGTCATAATGTAGAACCAAAATAAGACCAAAATGCTTTCACCCTAAAACTAAGGCCTAAGATTTCTCCTTTTAGTTACAGGCCATGAGTTACTGGAACAGGCCAGGAGTTACTGAAACCAGTCAGTCCAGATTCCAGAAACCAAGAAGTATAAAAGTACAGAGTCACAAGGTAGTCAGGAGGTAATGACTGCCAGACTATGGAATGTCCTCTCCCTGGTTCCCTAGGTAACTGTTTGACCATAGAATGTCCCAACCCTAGTTTCCATAGTGACTGTGTAATCACCAGATGCCCCCATCTGGGGCAGCCAATGAGAAATGGTAACAGGCAACCACCTCCTTAGAAGGAAAATTGAATCGTGATTTCTGGAATTCCTAGACACAAGCCAATCAGAATTGTACCCATACTAGCACCCCTAAATGATATAACCTTGTGATTTTTGCCTTTAAAAACTGAGCTTGCAGAGAGGTGGACACTTCCTCCAGCCTCCACTGCGTTGGGTCTGTTGGATGAAAATCCCTGCCTAGGCTTGTATTGCTTGTGGATATCCCAAATTAAACCTTGCTTTTGCATTCTGGTATGGTAGTACTCGGTGGTCTCTCTGGGGGTCACGTTCTGAGCACAACAATAAAAATAAATAAATAGTTTAAAACTAATAAAGTCTTCAAAGGAAGAGTAAAGTAAAAGGAGTGGGGGAATACACTGGATTCTGGATCCTGTATGTTATTGTGTTGTCTTTCAACTTTTTTGATGCCGATGAACAAACAGTAGCTGCTGAGAGACATGAATTATAGAAACAGCTAAATTAAACCAACCTACATGTTTTAATAATGTCTTAACTTCAAAATGGAAGTAAAACAATATGTTGTGTTGGACAAGAGGTTGTGCTTTTGTCTCCACAGAAAATGAAAGCTGTGGATTCATTCAAGATTAAAGAGGATCAGGCTTGATCAGGAGAGAGCCCCTGGAAATCCTGGCTACAGTTAAAAAGAACTAAACCTAGAAAAAATACAAGACAGGCAATGTAATTTTAACTTGTTCAAACACAAAACAAAAAAATCATCTTTGGCTGGCTTGTGTGCAACACAATTACTTGTGTTAATACAGATATGTATGTTACCTTTGAAAGTTTATGTGTTTTCAGAGCAAGGGGACCAGACACCAATGAAAGTGGGTGCTCCAGCTGATCCAGTCTCTCAGAGTGCCTCTGCTGCAGTTTCCTCAGAGTTCTGCATCCAGAACAGCTTCACGGCTCCTGGGTGAGATGGTCCAACTTCACAGACTGTTCTAGCCAGGACTTGACCATTATCCTAATTTTCTCAGGGTCCTCCAAAGATTCCAGCACCTCCAGACAACAGCAAACAGTCTAGAGAACACAACATCCACATTCCAAAGAGAAGGGTGGGGGTTTTTGGTCATTCAGTGGTTATGGATATTTGTTATTGTTTAGGGGGATTGGTTACAAATTGTTATTGGTAATGGTCAGGAAGAAAGCTAAACAAAGAAAATTAGATGCAGGGTTCTTGTTCTGAAGAGGAAAAGGGGGGATATAATATAGAAATGATGAGATAAAGGGGTGGATTGTTGAGTCTACTTATAAACAACTATTACTCTCAAATATTTTACATTGGTATGGATTTTTTTGTATTGACACAAATTTAAGGTTATTTTTGTCATACTATATATATATGTTTCTATTCTTGTTTAAGGTATTATAACTATACAGTTCATTAAAAATGTAGTGCATAGTTTTAGTCCTAAAAGCTATTTAGGATAATAAAGAAAAATAGATTAATAGTCATCTATAACAATCAAACTTATAGTTATATTAGGTATGTTTTCAAAGTTAAACAGTTATATTTTTGGTAGGTAGATGGTTTTCAAACACTTCAAATACCTATAGAATATGGCATTTTAAATGTTTCATTAACATGGGGCTTTTCATGACCATGAAACATGTCTGCTCCTGGCAGCACCAATTTACTTCAGAAAGGATGATGGGCATTGGAAGAAACTCCATATGGAGTTTGCTTTCAGTGTGTCAAAACTATACATTTGGGCAAAAAAAACTGCTTTTGCCTTGACTGCTGAGAGTATGCTATATGAACTGGACAGTCAGGACAGAAAGGAAAAAAGACTGTTGAACTTTGCCAAGATAAGGTGGGATGGTCCTTGAAAACTCCTGCTTCATAGAAAAGTCTACCAGACATTCTTCAGGACACACAGGAAAGTTAGTGCTTAACTTTGCCAAAGCAAGGCAGGACAGTCCTTCAAAATTCCTGCTTCATGAAAAAGTCTGCCAGATATTCTGCAGTACACACAGGAAAGCAACTGCTGAACATTGTCATGACTAGGCAGAACAGTCCTTCAAAATTCCTGCTTCATCAAAGTGTCTGCCAGATACTCTATGCCTGTAGGCTGAAGATTGGATGACCCAACATTGCAGAGAAACCTTAGATGACAGTCCAGGTAGCCAGATGTCTGTCATTTCTATTGGTTTGAAAGTGGCTTACACTGCACTTCCTGTTTACTCAGATAATGTTATATTCTTCTGGGGTCTGTGATAGAGTTGAAGACTAGGTAGTCATAGCTGAAGTTCTCCTTAGTTATGATAGAATGCTATGGAATGTTCTGTATGGCAAATGTGTTGCTAATTAGTCAATAAATAAAACACTGATTGGCCATTGGCTAGGCAGGAAGTGTAGGCGGGACAAGGAGAAGAATAAAGCTGGGAAGTGGAAGGCTGGGTGAGAGACACTGCCAGCCGCCACCATGACAAACAGCATGTGAAGATGCCGGTAAGCCACGAGCCATGTGGCAAGATATAGATTAATGGAAATGGATTAATTTAAGCTATAAGAACAGTTAGCAAGAAGCCTGCCATGGCCATACAGTTTGTAACCAAAATAAGTCTCTGTGTTTACTTGGTCGGGTCTGAGCAGCTGTGGGACTGGCAGGTGAGAGAGATTTGTCCTGACTGTGGGCCAGGCAGGAAAACTCTAGCTACAATAGAAGGTAAATAAGGTACAGAGATTTAGACTCATCAAGATAGAATAAATAATGGACTACTTTCTCCAAATATGCCAAATACAAATGGACTGGACATTGTAAATGTAATTCTAACCTGATAATTGTTCTTACTGTATATAGTTTTACTATATTAGAATTAAAATTTTTCCTTTTTATTTATACAAAAGAGGGGAATGTTGTGGAATAATCTTTTTGTACACTGTGGATATGTGTCACTCAGATTGGTTTAATGAAAAGCTGAATGGCCAATAACTAGGCAAGGTTTTCATGGCAGAGAAGACACTGGGAAGAAGAAGAAGAGAGTCACCAGCCAGAGATGGAGGAAACAGAAAAGTAGCATGGGTAGTACAGAGCAAAGGTAATAAAGCAAAGGCAAAAAGCAAATTAATAGAAATGGGTTAATTTAACTTATAAGAGCTTGTTAGAAACATGCCTAAGTTATTGGCTGAGCTCTCAAAATTAATAATAAGTCTCTGTGTTGTGATTTGGGAACTGGTAGGTGGGACAGAAAAATTCACCTAAACTTCATGGGTGTAGCTTTTTTAATATTTCTAGGAGACACAACATCACAGAAACATCTTGTTACTCTGTACCTTACTATCTTTCTACCCTCTTTTCTCTATGATTCCTAAGCTTTAGGAGCTGGAGTTGTGTTGTAGATCTATCAATTGGAACTGGGCACCAAATAGTTGCTGGTTCTCTGCATTTTTATTGGTTGCAGTTTTCTGTCATGGTCTCTGTCTGCTGAGAAGAGAAATTTCTTTGATGAAGAGTAAGAACTACACTTAGCAGCAAATATAAGGACAATTATTGAGAATGTAGTTAAGGATTACACTGGGTTCTCTTTTAAGATCCATGACTTCACTGGATAGCTAACTAAGTTTCCAGTCTCAGGTACGGTTTTACTTTATTTAGCCAGTCTTAAGTCCAATGAGAAAGCTGTTGGTTACTGCCAAGCTATGCATGCCACTTTTGAACCTTTAAGTTTATCATGCATTCTGGTTGTTGTTGTGTACTCTATCCATGACTACGTTTTTCTGGGTCTTGGATATTACTTTAAAAAGTATGTTTTAACTGGAATAGAATCATAACAGTTTTTCTCCTCCTTTTCCACCTTCCAGCCCCTCCCCATTGTCTTCCCTAAAATGCCTCTCTCAAAGGTCCCCCCTCTCAAGTTGATAGCCTCTTGTTATTTGAATATTAATGTTAAACACATATATGTGCATGTATGTGTATGCACAAATGTATACACATAACCTACTGAGGCTGTTACTGTTGTTTATGTGTATATGGTTCAAGGCTTACCGCTCTGCACTGGACAACCAATAAACAGCCTTATCCCTGGGAGGGGCTAATTCTCTCCCAGTAGCCATTAGTTGCCCATAGTTCTTTGTCTAGGGATGGGGTCCAGTGAAGTTTTTCCACTTCGATGTTGACATGTCCATTGATACTGCATTGTTCTGTTCTTGTTTAAGCAGTTGTTTCTAGGAGATACCATTTCACAGCAGATGTCTTGATATTCTGACTCTTATAACCCTTCGACACCTTCTCCTGCAATGTTCCCTGAGGTGTAGCTGCACAAGCTATGCTGTAAATGTATCCATTAGGCCTGGGCTTCCTATGATCCATTGATCACTGTATTGGGTCCATTTGCAATTTTTTTTGTCGTGTTCTCTGTATTTTATTCTTTTGTATTTATTTATTTTTCATTCTGACCACAGTTTCCCCTCCCTCTTCTCCCTCTCAGTCCTTTTGCCCCATCTCCCCTCTTTCCTACCCCCCTATCCAATCTTTCTTCACCATTTCTCTTCAGAAAATGGTAGGCCTCCCACGGATATCAACCAGCCATGGCATATCAAGTTGCAATGAGACTAGGTGCCTCCTATCCTATTAAAGCCAGGCAAGGCAATCCAGTAGGAGGAAAGTTTCCCTAAAGCAGACAATATAGTTAGAGATAGCTCCTGATCCAACTGTTAGAAGACCCACAAGAGGACCAAGCTACACAACTGTAACGTATATGTAGAGGGCTTACATCAGTCTCATGTAGGCTCCCTGGTTTTTGGTTCAGTCTCTGTGAGCCCACACGAGCTCAGGTTCATTGATGCTGTGGGTTTTCTTGAGGTGTCCTTAACTCCTCTGGCTCCTATAATCCTTCCTCCCCCTCTTCTTCAGGATTCGCTGAGCTCTGCCTAATGTTTGGCTGTGGGTCTCTGCATCTGTTTCCATCTGTTGCTGGGTGAAGCTTCTCTGATGACCATTGGACTAGGCACCAACCTGTGAGTATAGCCGAATATCATTAGGAATCATTTAATTGATTTTTTTTTTGCCAGTCCTATTTGGTTCTATCCTAGGACTCTAGGATATTCTGCTTCTGGGTCCTGGCCCTCCAGGAAGTGCCAGTGGTGGGCTCCCTCTCATGGTTTGGGTCTCAATCTGGACCAATCATTGGTTGGTCACTCCCACAATTTCTGTGCTACCTTTACCATAGCACATCTTGTAGGCCGGACAAATTGTAGATTGAAGTTTATGTGGCTGGGTTGGCATCCCAATCCCTCTACTGGAAGTCTTGTCTAGTTACAGGAACTAGCCATGGTTCAGGCTCCATATCCCCTACTGCTAGGAGTCTTAGCTAGGGTCATCCTCATAGATTGAGTTTCCACTGCACTAGGTTTCTAGCTCTTCCCAGAGATGCCTCCCCCATTCCAGTTGTCTCTTCCAGTACTCTCTACCTCCATCATCTCCCACCTGATCCCTCTTGTTCCCACCTCCACCCACTCCATCCAGACTTCCCTCCTGTCCACCTGTGATGTCTATTCTATTTCCCCTTCATAGTGAGATTCATGAATTCCCCTTTGAGCCCTACTTAGCTTCCTTGGGTCTAAACATTATAGCATGGTTATCCTTTTCTTTACGGCTAATATTCATTTATAAGTGAGTACATACCATGTTTGTCTTTCTGGGTCTGGGTTACCTCATATTTTCTACAATGATATTTTCTAGTTCCTTCTATTTGCCAGCCAATTTCATGATGTCATTGTTTTTAGCAGTGGAGTAATACTTTATTGTGTAACACATATTCTTTATCCATTCTTCAGTTGAGGGGCATCTAGATTGTTTCCAGTTTCTGGCTATTATGAATAAAGCTGCTATGAACATAGTTGAGCAAGAGTCCTTATAGTAAGATGGAGCATCCTTTGGGTATATGCCCAAGAGTGGTGTAGCTGAGTCTTGAGGTATATCAATTCCCAATTTTCTTAGAAAGTGCCATATTCATTTCCATAGTGGCTGTACAAATTTGCACTCCCAACAGCAGTGGAGGAATGTTCACCTTGCTCCACATCCTTACCAGCATGAGCTGTCACTTGTGTTTTTGATCTTAGCTATTCTGACAGATGTAAGATGGAATTTCAAAGTAGTTTTGATTACATTTCTCTGATGGCTAAAGATGTTGAACATTTCTATAAGTATTTTTCAGCTATTCAGGTTTCCTCTATTGAGAATTCTCTGTTCATTTCTGTAGCCCATTTTTAAATTGTATTGTTTGGTTTGTTGATGTCTAGTTTCTTGAGTCCTTTATATATTTTGGATATTAGCACTCTGTCAGACTTAGAGTTGGTGAAAACATGCTACAATGTGTAGACCCAAGGAAACTAAGTAGAGCTCAAGGGGGGATTCATGAATCTCACTGTGAAGGGGAAATAGAATAGACATCACAGGTGGACAGAAGAGAAGTCTGGATGGAGGGGATGGAGGTGTGAATAGCCCATTTTCACTTATTCTATAGGCTGCTATTTTGTTCTATTGATGGTGTCCTTTGCCTTACAGAAGCTTTTCAGTTACATGAGGTCCATTTTATTAATTGTCTGTCTTAGTGCCTGTGCCATTGTTGTTCTGTTCAGAAAGTCTTCTTCTGTGCCAATAGGTTCAAGGTTATTCCCCGCTTTCTTTTTTATAAGGTTCAGTATGTCTCATTATATGTTGAAGTCTTTGATCCACTTGAACTTGAGTATTATTCAGGATGACAAATATGAATCTATTTGCATTCTTCTACATGCAGCTATACAGTTAGACCAGCACAATTTGTTGAAGATGCTTTCTGTTTCCCAGTGTATATTTCTGGCTTCTTTATCAAAAATCAAGTGTCCATATGTGTTGGACTTATGTCTGGGTCTTCAATCCATTAATCAATTTGTCTGGTTTTATGTTAATAGCATCCAGTATTTATTATTCTACGGAAGAACTTGAAATCAGGAATGATGAGACCTCCAGCAGTTATTTTGTTGTTCAAGATTCTTTTAGCTAACGTGGGCTTTTAAATTTTTCCATATGAAGTTGAGACTTTTCTAAGTCTGTAACAATTATGTAGGAATTTTGATGTGAATTGTGTTGAATCTGTACATTGCTTTTGGTAGGATGGCCATATTTACTATGTTATTTCTACAAAACAATAACATAAGAGATCTTTCTATCTTCTGATGTCTTCTTCAGTTTCTTTCTTCAAAGACTTAACATTCTTATCATAAAGCTTTCACTTACTTGGTTAGAGCTACACCAAGATATTTTATATTATTTGAGGCTAGTGTGAAAGGTGGTGTTACCCTGATTTTTTTCCCTCAGTCCATTTTCTCAGTCCATATATCATTTGTATATAGAAGGGTCATTGATTTTGTTAAGCCACTTTGCTGAATGTTTACCAGCTGTAGGAGTTTTCAAATAGAATTGTTAGGGTCATTTATGTATAGGATCATGTTATGTGCAAATAATGATATGCTGACTTCTTCCTTTTCAAGTTGTATCCCCTTGAGCTCCTTTGGTTGTCTTATTGCTCTAGCTAAAACTTCAAGAACCATAGTGAATAGATATGGAGAGAGTGGACAGCCTTGTCTTGTTCCTGATTTAAGTGCAACTGCTTTGAGTTTCTCTCCATTTAATTTGATGTTGCTTATAGGCTTGCTGTCAATTGCCTTTATTATGCTTAGGTATGCCTCCTGTATTCCTAACCTCTCCAAGACTTTCATCATGAAGGGGTGTTGGATTTTGCCAAAGGTCCTTTTGGTATCTGATAAGATAGTCATGTTTTTTTTCCTTACAATTTGTTTATATGGTAGATTACATTGACTGATTTTCATATATTGAACCATCACTGCATCTGTGGGACGAAGCCTACTTGATAATGGTAGATGCTCCTCTTGATTTGTTCTTAGATTAAGTTTGCAAGTATTTTATTGAGTATTTTTGTATCTATGTTTATAAGGGAAATTGGTCTGTAATTCTTTGTTGAGTTTTTATGTGGTTTGTGTATCAGGGTGACTTTGCTCTCATAAAATAAACTAGTCACTGTTCCTTTTGTTTCTCTTTTATGGAATAATTTGAGGAGTAATGGAGTTAACTCTTCTTTGAAAGTCTGGTAGAAGTCTGCATTAAAATTGTCTGGCCCCAGGCTGGTTTTGGTTGGCAGATTTTGATGACTGCCGCTATTTCACATAGGGTTATAGATATATTTAAATTGTTTATCTAGTTTTGATTTAACTTTGTGGTACCTATGAAGAAAATTATTAATTTCTTTTAGAATTTAGGGGGTACAGGTTTTTAAAGTATGACCTAATGATTTTTTTTAGTTTCTTGGGTGCCTGTTGTTATGTCCCCCTTTTCATTTCTGATTTTATTAATTTGGATATTCTCTCTGTGTCTTTTGGTTTAGATTTTTCTCAAGGAATCAATTCTTTGTTTTATTGTTCCCTTTGTTTCTATTGTATTGATTTCAGTCCTTAGTTTGATTGTTTCCTGCCATCTATTGCTTTTTTTTTTTTTGTTCTAGAGCTTTCAGGTATGCTGTTAAGTCACAAGCATGAGAAATCTCCACTTTTTTTAAAGGTAGGCTCTTAGGACTATGAACTTTCCTCTTGGCACCACTTTCATTGTGTCTCATAAGTTTGGGGTATGTTGTGTATTCATTTTCATTCTATTCCAGAACATCTTTAATTTTTTTCTTTATTTCTGTCTCAAATCATTTTTCATTCAATAGAGAATTTTTCAGTTTCCATGAATTTTTACTTTAACACATGGTGGTCTGATAAGATGCAGGGAGTTATTTCAATGTTCTTGTATCTATTAAGACTTGCTTTATGTCTGAGTATGTTGTCAGTTTTGCAAAAAATTCCATGAGGTGCTGAAAAAATGGTATATTCTTTTGTGTTTGGGTGGAATGTTCTGTAAATATCTGTTAGGTTAATTTGTTTATAACATCAGTTAAATCCAGCATTTCTCGTTTACTTTTTGTCTGGATGACCTGTCCACTTTTGAGAGTGGAGTATTGAAGTCTCTCACTATCAGTGTGTGAGAGTCAGTGTGTGATTTCAGATGTAGTAGTGTTTCTTTTACAAAGGTGAGTGCCCTTGTGTTTGGGCACAGATGTTAAGAATTGAAATGTCATCTTGGCAGGTTTTCCCTTGGATGAGGATGTATTGTTCTTCCCCATCTCTTTTATCAATTTTGGTTTGAAGACTATTTTGTTAAATATTAAAATGTCTACATTAGCTTGCTTCTTAGGTTCCTTTACTTAGAATATCTTTTTCCAAACCTTTACCCTGAGTACCCTGAGGCGATGTCTATCCTTGATTTTGAAGTGTGTTTCTTGTAAGCAGCAAAAACTACTGGTCCTATTTTCACATCTGTTTTCTTAATTTGTGTTTTTCTTTAATTGTGAAATTGAGACCATTGATATTGAGAGATATCAATGAACAATGATTGTTGATTACTGTTATTTTGTTGTTGTTGTTGGTGGTGGTGGTATTGTGTGTGTGTGTGTGTGTGTGTGTGTGTGTGTGTGTGTGTGTATTCTCCTTCTTTTGTTTTTCTGGTGTACGATTTTTTATTTCTTGTGTTTTCATGGGTGTAGATAACCTTCTTGGTGTGGAGTTTTCCCTATAGCACCTTCTGTAGGACTAGATTTGCAAATAATGTTTAAATTTGACTTTATCATGGAATATCTTATTTCTCCACTTATGGTGGTTGAAAATTTAGCTAGGTATAATAATCTGGGCTGGCATCTGTGGTCTCTTAAAGTCTGCAGCACATTTTTTTCAAGCCCTTTTGGCTTTTAGAATCTCCATTGAGAAGTTGGGTGTAATTATAATAGGTCTGTCTTTATGTTACTTGGCCTTTTTCCTTTGCAGCTTGTAGCTGAAGGTCTCCTATGTCCACCCAGCTCCTGCAGCCTCTCAGACCCAAGTAAACACACAGAGACTTATATTACTTATAAACTGTATGGCTGTGGCAGGCTTCTTGCTGTCTAGTTCTTATATCTTAAATTAATCCATTTCTATTAATCTATAAGTTGCCACATGGATTGTAGCTTACTGGTACTTTACATCTTGCTTCTCCTGGTGGTGGTGGCTGGCAGTATCTCCTGACTCAGCCTTCCCTTCCCAGCTTTCTTCTCTCTCTTTATCCTGCCTATACTATACTTGGCTGCTAGCCTATCAGCATTTTATTTATCGATCAATCAATCAATCAATCAATCAGAGCAACACATTCACAACATACAAAAAGACATCCCTAGCAGCAGCTTTTAATATTCTTTCTTTATTCTGTATGTTTAGTATTTTGATTATTCCATGGTATGAGGACTTTTTTTTTCTGGTCCAATCTATTTGTTGCTCTGTGTGTTTCTTGTACCTTTATAGGCATCTCTTTCTTTAGGTTAGGGAAATTTTTTTTACTGTGATTTTGTTGAAAATATTTTCTGGCCCTTTGAGCTGGGATTCTTCTCTTTCCTCTATTCCTATTATTCCTAGGTTTGGTCTTTTCATAGTGTCCCAGATTTTCTGGATATTTTGTGTCAGGAAGTTTTTAGATTTAACATTTTCTTTAACTAATGAATCCATTTATTCTATCATATCTCCCATGCCTGAGATTCTTTCTTCCATTTCTTGTGTTCTGTTAGCAAAGCTTGCCTTTGTAGTTCCTGATTGTATTCCTAAATTTTTCTTTTCCAGAATTCCCTCAGTTTGTGTTTTATTTATTCATTATATTTCCATTTTAAGGTTTTGAACAGTTCTGAAGTTCATCTGTGCAATTCTCATTGGTGAACATTTTTAAAAGTCTTTGGAATTAGAGGGTGAGAAAATCATTTCTTGATCTCTGATATTGTTGGTATTTTGTAATGAGACATGGGCTTGTGGAACACCTTTGTTAGTTTTGTCTCTGTTATGGACAGAGTGGGTTGGGGCAGAACATAAGATGTGTAGGCCCAGTTGTGCCTAAATGTTGGATACAGCTTTTGTGGAATAAAGGCCAGGTAGACACAGGTGTTGTTGGCATGAAGAATATACACCTTAGTCCAAGTGTGGAGTTTATAAGTAGTTCTGGCAGTTGAGAGAGTATGTGAGGGGAGGATCAGTTGGACTCACCTAGCCAGGGTGTATAGGATCTAGCTGGGTAGAGATGTTGGATGTGGTGTTGTAGGGGACTGTAGGTTGGGGTTAGGCAGGGGAGGTCATAGTGGAGCCTGAAAGTTGAGGGTAGTCCAGGAAGGTGTGGACAGACTAAGCTGGGGTTCTGAATATGGGACCTGGACTAGATATGGGATCTCAGGGAGGGTGCACAGATGGATGAGACTCTGAAGAAGAGGAATATACAGAATCTGGATGGGTGTAAAGGTTGGATTGAAGATATTTTTTCCTGCAACCAACATAATTTATTCTTTTTTACATAACATGATTTCTTTATTGATTCTTTGAGAATTTCAAATCATACACTCTAATTCTGCTCACCTCCTTCCCCTCACTCTTGAAGCAAATAATCAAAACAAAACAAAACAAAGCAAGCAAACATACAAAAACAAAAACAAAGCAAATAAAAAACAAACAAACAAAAAACCCAAAAACCTCTGTGGTTCTCCATCTTTCCTGCTTCTCTAATACTGCTTCATTCGTCCTGGTGGCATTGGGAGTGGTGTGTCACATAGTACATCCTTTTGTCCAATCAGTTTTACTAGCAAATGTTCATTGAAATGAGTCACTGGTCTGGTTCAATTCTGGTACACCGCTATCACTGGATCCTCATCGAAACTGCAAGGATATTTTAAACCCTGTTTCCTCAGGTACTTTTAAAAGATAAACTGGTATTTAATTTTGTCAAATAATTTATGAAGTGATCTTAAAATTTTCACATTTTATTGTTTCAATATAGTAAATTTTTTTTGCTAGTTTTCTAACATCAAACAACTTGAGTAGCAAATAGCTCACTTAGTCATGGTATACAACTTTTTCAGATTTGGTGGATAATTTTAGTGACTATGTTCTTTAAGGTCAGTTGAGGGAGTTCTATTTTCAGGAGAGATGGGGTATGCTAATTTCTTATCCAGTGATGCCTTTATTTCCCTTTTCCCTCTCAGTTAATGATCGCTTCAACACACTGGTTAGGAAGCATTCCTGAGGTTAAATATGGTTGATACTTTTTTCCTAATGTTTGATAGAATTGATCAACGAAATAGTCTGAGTGTGGAGTTTTTAATTTAAATTTTATGCTGTAATTAAAAAATACTAATTTAGACCCTTTAATAAGCAAAGAATTATTAGGGCTATTTCTTGTTGAGGAAAATTTGGAAGCCTGTATGTTTTAGTAAAGCTATTATTTCCAGGTTGTTGAATTTATTAGTATAAATATATTCACAGGATTCTATTAGAATCTTCCCACTTTAGTTACAGTGTGTAATGGAATGCTTTATATTTTAGTGCTTATAAAGTTTATAGTAATGTTCACTCTCAATATTTTGATCAATTGTGTTTTGCTTTTTTATTTCTTGATAATTTTAAACAGAAATTTAGTAGTTTTATTGATAATTTCAAAGAATCAAATTTTGATTTCATTACTTTTCCTTGTTTTGAGGTTTTGAATTAAGGTCTCCCTGTATAGCCTATGCTGGCTATTAACTAACAGTCCTGCTATCTCAGCCTTAAGTGTTGGCATCACAGATGTGAGCTACCACATCTTCTCTTTTAATTGTTTTCTATATTTTATAAATATATAAGTGCATTACATATTTATTACTTTAATCTGTCTAGTTACCTTGGTTTTCGCTTGTTCTTTCTTTTCTTGTACCTTTCATTAAGTTGGTATTGATGATTTTAGAACTTTCTGTTTTTCTAATATGGGCATTGAAATACATAAATTTACATTTGAGGATTGCTTCAAACATCATGCTTTCAGGTGGTATCCATGATTTCTTCAAAATCTAAAATCTATAGATGGTCAAGTTCCTTACATAAAATAGCATACTATTTTCATATCTATTCACATCTCATATGCTTTAAATCATCTCTAGTTTTATTATGCCCAATGCAATATAAATGCTATGCAAGCAGATGTACTGTATTTCCAGTATGTAATAATGACACAAATGTCTGCACATGTACAGTACAGACACACTTTTCTTTAAAATAGTTTTTGATCCATAATTGTTTGAATCCCTGGAAATAGAACCCACAGATATAGAAGGTTAACTATCTTATGACTTTATTTTCATAAAGTTCAAAATATTTAATAATTTATTTAGTCACTGTTTCTTTAGTTATTTATTACATAGAAGTGTGTCATTAATTTCCACATAATTGAATGTTATCTGTATATTCCAGATAGACTCTTATCAGGATTTTAGTTTTGCTTATTTTATCTATCTATCTATCTATCTATCTATCTATCTATCTATTTATTTATTTATTTATTATTTATAGATAATGTCTTACAATGTAGCCTAGGCTGACCTGGAACTCACTCTGTAGCACTGGCTAGTCTCAGACTCATGCAATTTTCCTGCCCCAGATTCTTAGCCCTAGGGTTAAAGTCCTGTATCTCCATACCTAATTGTTACTAGTTTTTAACTGAACTCCATCATTGTTACAATATATTATCAAATTTCTATCCTTTTAAATTAGTCTAACATATGGCTTATAATTCATAAAATCTCCATAACCATTTAACAAAAACATGTGTTCTATCACTGTTGTCTATACTGTAGCACTTAAATCAATTAAGTGAAGTTGTAAAAATGGTACCATTTAACTCTGACTTCTTGGTTCATCAACTACTGAGAGAGTAGGTGGTAAGATAATCAAATAAAATTGTGGATTTGTCTGTTCCTTCTTTTGAGTCTATTATTTTTGGATCATGTATTTTAATGTTCTTTATTAGATGTGCCTGTGCTGCATGTGATATTCCTGGAGACATGTGAGCAATCAAGTCAGATAGACCACTGATAGCAGACCCAAGTAGCGATACCACTAAAGTACAACTTAGTGAATCAGAGTTACAGGGTTATAAGAGTATGGCTGAGAGGTCACTTACAAAAGCAGGGCTATCTTTTATTCATTTGTTATTAAATTTATTTATTTGTTTTATATACCAACCACAATTTCCCCTCCCTCCTCTCCTCCTATTCCTTCCCCCATCTCCCTTCTATCACTCCCACATCCACTACTCAGAAAGGGTTCTATGGTGACAATTAGGGTAGTCACCAATGAAGCAGGGATATCTTAATGGCAGCAGCATTACCATAAGCCCACCATGGGTGACAAGGCACAAAGTTGAAACCCTTCAGCACTCTATATTACTTGCTCATCCATTTGGAGAGGCTCCTCTTCCCAGCTATTGTAAAACCTTGGGGAAGGAGGGAACCTTGTGTATTTGCTAGGTTTTAGAGACTTCCTGAGATTTCTGAGTTGTTTACTTTCTGCATATTAAGGAGCTTTTTATAAAAAAACAACTTTCTAGGTCTTAACAAGCTATGGAGGAAATTACTACACAATATATGAATTTAAGATCGCACAGCTGGGAGTGGTAGCTCACAACTTTAACCTTTGCATTGGGAGGCAGAAGCAGGTGGATTTCTATGAATCTGAGACTGGCCTAGCCTGCATAGTGAATTCACAACTAGTCAGAGATATGTAGAGAGACCCTGTTAAAAATAAAAATAAAAGGTAGAAAACACTGCTCTACATACTGTTTAAATTAGTTGTGGTATGTCTTTCTTAGTTAGGGTTTCTATTGCTGTGAAGAGACACCATGACCACCTCAATTCTTGTAAAGGAAAACATCAAATTGGGGCTGGCTTACAGTTTCAGAGGTTTAGTCCATTATCATCCTGGTGGGACGTGGCAGTATATAGGCAGACATGGTGCTGGAGAAGGAGCTGAGAGTTCTACATCTTGATCTGCAGGAAACAGGAAATGAACTGTCTTCCTCACTGGGCATAGCTTGAACATAAATCTCAAAGCTTACATCCACAGTGGCACACTTCCTGCAACAAGGCCACACCTTCTAATAGTGCCACATCCTGTGGGCCAGGCATTCAAACTCATGAGACTATGGGGGCCATTCCTTTTCAAACCACTACCATGTCTGTTAGCAGAAGTAGATATTTTGGATTTGAAGTTCTGTTTACCTAGTATGTAGCAGTCCCAGATTTTGATGCTTAGCATGTTGTGGTATATTTCATATCCTTGTATTTTCAGTTATTTACTTCTTTATATTTAAAGTGGACTTTCTCTAGCCTACACAAATAGTGACTTTTTCAGTACTACAACCTGTCTTTTATTAGTGTGTTTAAACCATTTATGTCAATTTAATTACCAGCATGTTTTGGTTTCGGTCTACCATCTTGTCATTCTTTGTCCTATTTGTTCTTGACTCATTTTCCATTTTTTTTTATTGTTTTAGTAAAATACTTTTATGTTTCTAGTTTTCTCTCTTTTTGGCTTATTAGTTACATGACCTCATTTTACTAGTGGCTGTATTGGGGGTTGTAACATCTAACTATCATTTATCACTATCTACTTTCATGTCTTATTTGTCGTATACAAGTATTAAGACAATATCATTATTTTTTATTACACATTACTTCTAAATATGTCAAAAAATTATACACATTAATCACTCTTTAAGAAAAGTGTTTTACTACATGTATTTGTATGTGTGTGTGTGTGTGTGTGTGTGTGTGTGTTCATGTTTATGTAGGTGTACATGTCTATGGAGCTGTGTGAACACATATGTATGCATGTATACAGAGGCCAGAGGGTAAGCTTGATTGCCATTCCTTAAGAACTATCTACCTTATTTTTAGAGACAGTCTCCCATTGTCCTGGAGGTCACTATGGTTGGGTAGTCAGTCATCTCCAGGGATCTGCCCGCCTCTACTTCCCTAGCAGAGTAATTAAAAGCTCCTCCCCACCCTGACCTTTTATTAGCTACCTAATCTCTGTGATCATTCTGATTGGAACAGACATATATCAGTTTCAACAGCTAACATCCACATAGGAGGGAAAATGGCAAATTGTCTTTTTAGATCTTGGTTACCTCACTCAGGATAATTTATTCTAGTTCTATCCATTTACCTGAAAACTCCATAATTTTATTTTTTTAACAGCTGAATAATATCCCACTATATAAATGTGCTAAATAGTCACCATTCTTTCATGTTTTTTCCAACATAATATTGTATTGATTATTTGGGATTTTCATACAATGCATCCTGATCACACTCACTTCTCACTCCTCCCAGGTATACCCTCCCACCCTTTCCACCCCCTCCCCCCAAAACACACCAGATCCAATTTGTGTTGCCCATATATTCATTGGAGCATGATCAAACTCCCAATGTCCAGCCCTTTAAAGAAACCTGAGCCCCACAATGTTGGCATTCAGACCCGCCCCTTGGGGATCCACCCAGTATCCTGACATCATCTTATGTAATGCCCGATGATAGATTCACAACACGTCCCCATGGTTGGGCATGTCCGGCGGACCTAGACACTTATGCCTAGCCAGTTCCAGGTCAAAATAGCCATTTCCGGGTCAAGGCATCTCACCTGACCAGGACCCCATGGCTTTGCATGGTTGCATAAGAGCGCACAATGCAACCATGTGATCTACGTGCATGTGTGGAGTAGCCACATGGACCTTTGTATGCCTGCGCCACCCAGCCTTTATAAGCCGGCGCCATATTCCCAGCTTCCTTCTTCTCCACACACGTGTCTCTTCCACAGGCCTGAACACTTGTCTGTCTCTCTTATCTTAATAAAACTCTTGTTAGTGGATTCTGTCAAGTTTCGTGACATTTCCTCATAGGGTAAGAGCGCCACCAAATAACTAACATCTGGTGTCGTGACCAAGCTGATGCTTCCGGGCTCTCTGCACCTGGAAACCTGTAAACCAGGAACACAAACAGGGGACTCAGCTCCATGCGACAGACCACCTCCATTAGCCTGGCCGCACAAAAGCTACATCCAACACCACTTCTCTGATTGGTGAGTCCCCCACTTTTCCAGCATAAAAGGTTTCCTGAATCTGTGAGAAAGACCTTTGAGCGTCCAGAACCTCACTAAGTATTCTTGAAACCGGGGGACCCCCAGCCACGGTCTTTATTGGCTATGGCCGGCCCCTACCGTAGGCCTCAATTTCTAGCCATCTTTCATGTCTGCAGCCTGAGATATTCCTCACAGTTGGACCACTGCCATTGGGTGCGTCCTGGGGCTGTGTGAGGACAACTCATTCTTCCGGCTTGATGAAGCAGTAGACGCTGTCCGAATTCTTGGGGAATCCTTACCTCATGCAGCAGGGCCCCTGCTTCTTGGCTGATGAGCCGTTAAGCAGCCTGTGCCCGGTATCCGTCCTTGGCCTTGGGGATGCCTGGGGCCTTGGCTCTGGATCACATTTGTTTTTTTTATTTTTCTGCCTCTCTGCTGCAGACATAGGAAACAAGGCTTCCAACCCTATTAGTCCTTCCTCTCCCTTAGGCTGTCTGTCTTCTTGAAGCTTTAAAACCTCTCAGCTTAATGCCTTACTTAAAGATTCCTAAGCTGATCCATCTCTGTACTAAGAAATGGCCCAAATATGCTTTAAAAAATAACAAAAAATGGCCGCCGAGTGGCTCCTTAGATCCCGATATTTTACGGGAGTTATTTAATTTCTGTCAGCGAGCAGGCAAATGGAAAGAGTTGCTCTATATAATAGCTTTCTTCTTTCTCAGTGCTAAACTGTCTCTTCTGGATTCCTTCTCTCCTGCTCATATGCTCCTAGCTATGCCTAAACCAGAGGATTCTCTGACTCCAGAATCTCTGACTCTAGATCCTGCTAACAAACCTCCACCTATCCGATCTCTGGCTCCCACCCCTACTCCTAGGGTGACTGTTCCTTCAGCTCCTCTTCCGGATTCTCCTTTCTCTAAAGCCGATCCTCCTTCAGCAGCAGCTGCTTCTCACTCGGCAGCGGCCGTTTCCAAAGGCCCTGCCCTGGCTCCAACCTTCACTCCTCCGACTACTCGGTCTCGAACTGCTAAATTGCCTGATTCCACCCATCCAAACCCTTCCACTGCTTCCCTTCAGTCTGACAATGGCCTGGAGTTCACCTCTCAGATTTCTCAGACACTAGCTAAGGCTTTTAACATTCCTTGGCATTTTCATATCCCATACCGTCCTCAATCCTCAGGAAAGGTGGAGCATACCAACCAGTCTTTAAAAACTATTCTTACTAAAATGTCACAGGAACTTCATCTCAACTGGGTAAGATTATTGCCTCTAGTTCTTCTCAGGCTCAGGGCTCTTCCTAAAAAGCCTCTTTCAATTTCTTCATTTGAACTGATGTATGGAATGCCAGTTCTAATACCAGGTCTTTTATCCAAACCTCCAACTGTTCCAGATAGCCTGTTAACTCCACTTTTATGTCATCTAAGGTCTATCGTATGGAGCTATGCAGACTGTTCATCACCTCAGCCTTGTGACAATAATTGTCCACCTTTAATCCACATTGGGGATCAGGTTCTTCTCTTTCCTCCAGACCAGCACCCTTCACCCCTTTCCCCTAAGTGGCAGGGACCCTTCAAGGTAATTCTTGTGACTCCTACAGCTGCTAAACTTGAGGGCTTTCCTCACTGGGTCCACCTGTCTCATCTAAAACCTTTTATCTCACCTCCATCCCAGAAAAACCTCTCTTCATATACAGTAAAACAAATGGGGCCTTGTACTCTCAAGCTCCAGAGGACATCAGGATCCACTGCCTTGTCACCAATTCCAGAGGAATAAGGTATCACCCTTTCCCTTCCCAACCAGGGCCAGACAGAGCTGGAGGCAAAAGGACCATCAGAAATATCCAGGCAGTAAGGAAAAATATAATACAACAGTCTATCATTGTTCAATACTCAGCAACTGATCACCTGCATTTCCTAAATGCTAAACTAATAAAGGAAACAGGTGCCTTAAATAAACTACCTCTAATAAGTCTTGTCTCAGATAAAAATTAAGCAGAGTACTAAGGCCAGATCTACCTCAGATAAATGTCACATGTCTCCATCTGGGCAGGCCAGATCTACCTCAGATAAATGCCAACTCCAAAAATAAAATAATAATGATTCTTTTTTCTCTAAGCTTTTTCTATGTCACCAGTATCTTGTCAAACAGAAGGTTCCCAGCCACAGCACGGCTGGACAGCTGCAGAACAAGGGGATAGCAGAACGTCATTCCAGGACCCCCCACCATCATCCCAGGACTTCACAAGCTACCCTCCCCATTCCCCCCAAGAGCCAACCAACGTCCACTATTCAGCCAGAAGCAGTCTTTGAGAGAAACATCGTCCCATACCCACTCAACCACTTTTGTTTGTTTTTTTTTTTAAATAGAGTCAGGGATGATAGATTCACAACACGACCCCATGGTTGGGCATGTCCCACAGACCTAGACACTTATGCCTAGCCAGTTCCAGGTCAAAATAGCCATTTCCGGGTCAAGGCATCTCACCTGACCAGGACCCTGTGGCTTTGCATGGTTGCGTAAGAGCACGCAATACAACCATGTGATCTACGCGCATGTGTGGAGTAGCCACATGGACCTTTGTATGCCTGCGCCACCCAGCCTTTATAAGCCGGCGCCATATTCCTGGCTTCCTTCTTCTTCTTCTTCTTCTTCTTCTTCTTCTTCTTCTTCTTCTTCTTCTTCTTCTTCTTCTTCTTCTTCTTCTTCACCTTCACACACGTGTCTCTTCCACAGGCCTGAGCACTTGTCTGTCTCTTTCATCTTAATAAAACTCTTGTTAGTGGATTCTGTTGTGTTTCATGACATTTCCTCGGAGGGTAAGAGTGCCGCCAAATAACTAACACCCCCTTAAAGGGGAAAAAAATCCCTCCCCCCTCCTTCTTCCTTCCCTCAGCATGAGGTAGTGCACACTTTCGATTTCTCTCTCTCTCTCTCTCTCTCTCTCTCTCTCTCTCTCTCTCTCTCTCTCTCTCTCCTATTCCCTCTCCCCTCCCCCTTTAATATGAAACTTTCCACATGGATGTATAGTGTGAGTAACTTTCCTCCGTGCCCCGCAGTCCCCAGGACATGTCTCCTGGGCTCAAACCCTCCAAGGCCTCTTGCATTCGGTTTCACAACATTGGTACCAGGCCCTCCCGACATTTTCTCCTACCCTCTGGCAGTCTGAGAATCGCTGGGACCTTCCCACACCATCACTTTTCCAACTGGAGGATCCCTGGGATCCTTCTTCCTATCGGTATCCCACCCTTTACAGAAGCCATCGACTGTGAAGAGCTGCACTTTAGCATCTTTATAAAACATTTTAAGGAGTCTCTTTAGTGGCTTCCTGTCTGTACTGTTTCTCTTTTGGGGGTTGGGGGTAGGGGTGGGTTGTCTCAGAAGCGTTCAGTGTTTCTCCATTCTCAATTATGAGTCTGCAGACATTGATACCACTGCAAAAGACGCTTCCTTGACCATGAAAGCCAGAGCAGCATAGACCATGGACCTTAAAATGGCCTCTCTTGGTGGTAGCAGCTCAGGCCACAGACATCAACGTGGTACCCTGCGGCAGCACAGGCCATGGAGGCCTGTTGAGGGTGCTTAATTCAGAGATATCTTGTTGTTGTTGAGAGCCAGGCTGATCATGCAGCTGGACAGTGCATTTAGGGACAGAACCTGTGTGAGCTTCAGGCAGCCGCACATCACACTGCCTGCACTATTGGACGATGGCATGCTTCTTTGTCCACCACAGTGGCACTCTCATACCTGCCTGCCTCTGCTGCCTGTCTCTAGTTCCACCTCTCTCTGTCACATGTTCACCTCTCCATTCTGCCATCTTTCCCACGGCTCTATCACACAGTCATCCATTAAAACAGCCTTGCACTCTGCTGTGTGTGACACAGGATAAATATATATATATAATTTTATAATATATATAATTTTATAATATATATATACATAATTTTATAATATATATATATATGTATATATATTGCCCTAACAGTTTTACATGCAAATACTTATTACAACGAGTCGTTGGTCTTCTCCAAGGTTTTTGGTTTCTGAAGCACCATAAATACTGGACTACCACTGAAACTCGTCTCAGATATCTCGTTGTTGTCCAGAGTCAGGATGATCTTGCAGCTAGGCATTGCGTCTGGGGACAGAATCCACATGAGCCCCAGGCCCCTACACACCTCCCTGCCCTCAGGCAAGCAGCACAAGTTGCAGTAGTTTCATGCTTCAGGCTAGACCCACTGGCCAGAGCCTCTCAGCCAGCCAGAAACCAGCCCTCCTCAGCAAGGACGCAGTCCTTTGGCGGTTGTGGCTGCAGTTCCCATACCCATCACTGCTGCATCTCTAGTGTTTCATTCCCACACCTGCCGCCACAGGGTGACCCACTTCTGCCATCTCTCTTTCCAGTTTCACGAGACCGCTTTTTAAAGGCATCTTCTCATAAGGTCTACCTTTTTAAAACGTTGTTCCGGAGATACTGAGTGCTCTGCAGACTCATCCTCCACGGCCACAACTCCCCCTCGAAGCCTCTGTGGGTCTCTCAGGCTCCTCGGAATGGTCCCGCAGGTGCTGCCAACCCGCGCCATCTTGAATCAAGTTTCTTGAAAGTATGCATTCCTTTGTTTATGGGTATCTAGGCTGTTGTCAGTTTGGGGCTATTATGAACAGAGTAGCAATGAACATCAAGTAACTATGGTAAGATGTGAAGTCTTTGGGTGCATGCCCGAGAGTTATCAAGATCTTGTGGTAGATCGATCTTCAGCTTTTTAAGGAACCAGCACACTGGCTTCCTTTGTGTTCGGACCAGTTTGCATTCCCACCAACAAGGTATAAGTTCTCTCCATTCCCTGCATCCTTGCCAGGATGTGATGTCAGTTGTTTTGTTGATCTTGGCCATTCTGATTGGGGTAAAGTGAAATCTCAAAGGCATTTTAATTCTAATTTCCCTAATGTCTAAGGCTATTGAACTTTTAAAAAGTGTTCCCCAGTCATTTGTGTTTTACGTTTCATCTTTTGAGAACTCTTGGTTAATTTCTATGCCCCATTTTTAATTGGTTCCCGTAATGTTCAGGTGGTTGTTTGGTGGTGGTGGTCTTTGTTTATTCTAGAACTAACCTTCTATCAGATGTATAATTGGTCATTTTTTTTTTTTTTTTTGCATTCTATAGGCTGCTGCTTTGCTCAGATAATGTTGTCCTTTGCTGTAAAGGAGCTTTCCAGCTTCGCAAGGCCCATGTATTAATTGTTGGTATTGGTGCCTGTGTCGTTGGTATTCTGTCCAGAAAATCCTTTACTGTGTCAGTGAGTTCAAGACTATTCCCAGCTTTTTTTTCCCCTATCAGATTTAAGATCTAGCCTTACACTGAGGACTGTCGTAGTTAGGATTTTATTTCTGTGAAGAGACACCATTGCCACCTTACAAAGGAAAACTTTTAATTGGAGCTGACTTCCAGTTTCAGAGGTTTAGTCCATTATTGTCATGGCAGGAAGCACAGCAACATGCAGGCAGACATGATGCTGGAGAAGGAGCTGAGGGTTCTACATCTGGATCCTCAGGCAGCGAACTGGCTTGAGCTTCTGAGACTTCAAAGCCCAATCTACTCCTCCAACCAAATCACATCTACTCCAACAAGGCCACACCTCCTAATAATACTACCACTCCATGCATTCAAACACATGAGTCTATGGGGGCCATTCCTATTCAAACCACCACAAGGACCTTGATCCACTGGGACCTGAGTTTTGTGTAGGGTGATAGGTATGAATCTATTTTCACTTGTCTACATACTGCCATTCAGTTTGACAGCACTATTTGTGGAAGATTCTGTTTTTTCTGTAGTGTATTTTTAGCTTGTTTGTTAAATCCAGATGCCTGTAGGTGTGTAAAATTATAACAAGATCTTCATTACTATTCTACTGATCAATATATCTGTTTTGTGCCACTATCAGGCTGTTTTTATTACTATAGCTCTGTAGTAAAACTTGAGATCTGGGATGGTAACATATCTAGCAGTTCTTTTATATTTCAGAATTGTTTTAGCTGTGATTTTTTTTAGTGTATTTCCATATGAAGTAAAAGATTGTGTTTTCAATTTCTGTGAAGAACTGTGTTGGGAACTGCACTGAATCTGTAGATTGTTTTTGGTAGAAAGGCCATTTTCACAATATGAATCCTAGAATTCATGAGCATTTTCTGGTGTCTCCTTCAATTTCTTTCCCAAAGATTCTATTCTACAAACCTTTCACTTGATCAGTGATTTGTTAGGGTTTCTATCACTGTGATAAAACACCATGACCAAAAGCAACAAGGGGAGGAAAGAGTTAATTTTGGCTTACAGTGGTAGTTCATTAGGTAGGGAAGACAGAAAAAGAATTCAAAGAGGGGGGGGGGATCTGGAAGCAGGAACTGATGCCGAGGTCATGAAGAGTCCTGTTCACTGGCGTGCTTTTTATGGTTTGCTCAGCCTTATTCTTTTTTTAATCTCTTTTTATTTATTTTTTATTCTTTTTGTTGAAAATAGATTTTTCACGCAATATATTCTGATTATCATTTCCCTCCCTGAACTTCTCCCAGATCCTATCAACCTCTCCACTCACCCAAATCCAGGCCCTTTCTTGCTCTCTCATTAGAAAGTAAGAAAGCATCTAAAAGAGAAAGAAAAATAAAAAAAAATAAAATAAGATGAACTAAAACAAACAAATGTGAACAGGACAAAACAAACAAATGAACAACAAAAGGAGCCAAAGGAAACGCAGAAGAAGCACATGCAGAATTCTGTTTTGTCAGACATTGAAACAGTAATTATGCCAGATATTCAAATAAGAACTAATGACAAGACTCCTCAAGTTATTCTGCAGCACAGACTGAAGGAACAACTCCTAATTCTTTTTACTCAGTAACAATTGCCCTGATATAAAAACTGCACAATGATACAATCAGAAAAGAAAGCTATAGACAAATATACCTTATTAACATAGATATAAAATATCTCAATAAAATATTTGCAAACTGAATTCAAGAACATATTAAAAAGATTATTCACCATGGTCAAGTTGGTTTCACCTGAGAGATATGTGGGGATAGTTCAATATACGTAAATCAATAAATGTTATCTACCAAATAAACAACTAAAAGACAAAAACCACAGATCATGTCATTCGATGCAAAAAAGGTCTGTGACAGAATCTAACACCCCTTCATGATAAAAGTCCTGGAGAGACTAGGAATATGAGGGACAGACCTCAATACAATAGCAGCAATTCATAGCAAGTCCAATGCCAACATTAACTTAGAGTTAAAAGAATTTCTACTAAAATCAGGAACAAGACAAGGGTATCCGCTCTCTCCATGTCTATTCAATACAGTACTTTAATTCTTAGCTAGAGCAACAAGACAACTGAAGGTGATCAAATGGATACAAATCGGAAAGGAAGAAGTCAAGATGTCTTTATTTTGTAGATGGTACATTTTAATACATTAAAGACCCCAAAGAACTCATCCAGAAACTTTTATAGTTGATAAGCATGTTCAGAGAAGTAGCAGTTTACAAAATCAACACAAAAAAATCAGTAGTCTTCCTATATAAAAATGATAAATGGACTGAGAAAGAAATCACAGAAACAGTACCTTTTACAATAACCTCAAAAATATCTACCTTGGGATAATTCTAAACAAGTGTTCTGGTTAATTGTATGTCAACTTGAGACAAGCTAGTCACTTGGGAAGAAGGAACCTCAGCTGAGAAAACTTACTACCAGATTGGCCAGTGGCCAAGCCTCTGATGTTTTCTTAATTATGTTTGGTGTGGAAGGGTCCAGCTCACTGTGGGCAGTACCACTTCTGGACCTGTCATCCTGGACGCTGTAAGTAAGCAGGCTGAGCAAGCCAGGTAAGCAGGAGATGGGCTAGAATGAATTACTAAAAGGGAAGGAATGGTTAAACAGGGAAGAACCAGGAGGAACCCTGGACCTGAGTCTGTACCAAGAGGCCAAGTCCCCAGAGAATGGAGTTGGCTGGAAGGAGAGGCTAATGCCGGCCTACAGCGGCAAGGCCAAGAGCATGTCTGGAGAGGTCATAATGGAGTGGTTGGGGAGAAGAACAAATGTTGCTTACCTGTGTCCCAGCCAAATGTGGCATCTGTGGGGTCCCTAATAGAGAGCTGTCTTAGTTGGAGTTTCTACTGCTGTGATAAAATACCATGACCAAAAGTAACTTGAGGAGGAAAGGGTTTATTCAGATTACACTACCACATCACATTTTATCACCCTAGTAAGTCAAGCGTCAGGAGCCTGGAGTCAGGAGCTGATGCAGAGGCCATGGGGGGTGCTACTTACTGGCTTGCTCCTCATGGCTTGCTCAGTTTGTTTTCTTATACACCCCAGGGCACCTGCCCAGGAGTGGTATCACCTACAATAGGCTGAGCCCTTCCACATCAATCATCAACCAAGAAGATGCTCGGGAGCCCATTCTTGTGGAAGAGTCTTTTCAACTATGACTCCTTCTTTTCAGATGACCTTACCTTGTGTCAAGTTGACATAAAAGCTAGCCAGCACAAGAGCTCTTCTGCAGATAAGTGGGGAGCCATAAGGATTGGAGATGGGCTAGAAGGAATAGCTGAAAGTAGGGTGGAGAAGGACTAGTGGAACCTCTGAACCCTGGGTCTCCAACAAGAGGGCAAGTGGGATCTCTCTCTCTCTCTCTCTCTCTCTCTCTCTCTCTCTCTCTCTCTCTCTCTCTCTCTCTCCTCTCTCTCTCTCTCTCCTTCCTTCTTTCCTTTAGCTCAATGATATTCTGTTCTAGATGGACCCTATTTTTCATACTACATTCATTTCACACTGCATCCCTTCATCTACTGATGGAAATTCTTATTTCTCACTTGCTTGAGCTATTATAAATAATGCTACCACAAATACGGGAGTGTATACTTCTCTTTGGAATCCTGATATCAATTTCTTTTACCATATACTTAAAATGTGTGGGGTAGGATGTAGTTCAGTCCCGCAAAGTTTTAGGGCTTTGAGTATTCTGGGTAAACACTGAGACACCAAGCCTTATCCTTAGCACAAAGGAAAAATGTAAATTGTTAGGGCTATGGTTGTTATGTGTTTAATTTTTGACAAATATTTATAGTACTTTCTATTATGATTACACTAATTTACATTCCACTGAAAACATGCAGGATTCTCTTTTCTCCACATACCTATCACCATTCTTTTTGAAAATAACGGACCACTCTGGCTGTTTAAGTTACTATCTCATTTTCAGATTAGCATTTCTCTGATTATTGTTGATGTTATTATTATTAGAGTGATATAGTGGGGGAAGAAGCAGTGATTTAACCAAAATGCTTCAATATAGCATAAGATAAAAATATTTCTAGACACTAGGACTTTGGTGGGCTACTTTTGCTTACAAAAATTAGTTAGATGGACTCACATGACGAATTAAATAGTTAACCAGTTTTCGTTTAGATTTGGAGATGTAGGAAAAACTATTAAGAAGTGGAAATAAAAGCACTTTAAATTTTATTAGGCAAGCTGCCCTACTTGCCACAATTAGAAAATCCTGCTTATTTCATCAACACACAGATATTTGGGACAAAGACTATTTGAAATATATATATTTCATGTAAACCACACAAATCATTACATCCTTCATAAGGTAGTCAAATATCCTAGAAATATTTCTCACTGTTCTCTAACAAATTGCCACCAGACCTTATAATGCTTTAATCTTGTTTAGATTTTCATAAAACCCCATATCATTCAAAAAATGTCAACCTGCAGGTTAAAGAATATATGGTTTTGAAGATGAACCCTCAATTTCAAATTCTTTTTTAATTCGTATTAGGTTACATAATGTTGTAAGAAAAGAGAAAGGCTGCCATATGTTGTCAAACCTAATGGCAAAAATTGCACAGAATTAGTTAATTAAACAGGTCGATTCTGACTCAAGCCAGGTGAATGTCTCAATCTGTCAGTGTGAGTGTCCTTTGACAGAGGTCATAGATCTCTAGGGTTGATATTTTTAACACCCTTGCAGCATGAATCTTTTTTTTTCAGATATAAACCTTTATTTATAAATGAGATATCATCCCTCCTTGCTTTGGGATTTTAATGAAATTTAACAAGATTTCTATTCTTGAAACAACAATAAAGATCTTCAAAAGTGGTAATTTTTTTATAAACTAATATCAGTGATAGTTGTATGTATGTGTATTGGTAACGTTGTGTAAGAAAAGAAGAGAGCAAGGTGTTGAAATATTTGTGTATTAACACAAAAATAGACTAATAGACAGAGAACTCCATGTTCCCAGAAAATCTGAAACATTAACCTTTCTCATGTCATTGTTTTTGAAATGGGAATACCTTTAGTTGATTAGTAGAGTCAATGGGTTATGAGTTATTAACTCACTTTTTTATTGTTTTTCCATTGGAAATTCTTTGAAGGAATCTGTGAGCTGTACAATTACTAGTAAAAACAAACTTTTGTCAATATATGTGTCTAGATAATTATTTTACATAAAAATTAATTCCATATATTTGTGTTCCTTCACTGCTACCAGATAGAACTTTGCTTGTCAATTTAAAAAGAGTTTTGAAGACCTGAGTTCTAAGATCTTAAACTCTTCAGGATACAATTGACAAGTTAAGTGCTTGAAAAAATGTCCACTTGCCCTCTGATAACCTAAAGTACTTTTCATGTTTCAAGAAATGCACTTGATCAAAATATACTTGAGAAGTTGCCAAACACTGTTAGATACTCACTTACATAAGTTTGTTCCTTTAAGACGCTACCAGTCTTAAAGAGACATTCTTTTTTATTTTTTTTTCATTTTTCTTTATTAAGAAATATTCTATGCCTGGCGGTGGTGGCGCACGCCTTTAATCCCAGCACTCGGGAGGCATAGCCAGGCGGATCTCTGTGAGTTCGAGGCCAGCCTGGTCTACAGAGAGAGATCCAGGAAAGGCACAAAGCTACACAGAGAAACCCTGTCTCGAAAAACCAAAAAAAAAAAAAAAAAAGAAATATTCTACTCACTCCACATGCTATCCACAGACCCCCCCCCTCCTCCCTCCTCCCATCCCCAGCCCTCTTTCCCAAGCCACCCCACATCCCCACATCCCTCAAATTGAGGTCTCCCATGGGGAGTCAGCAAAGCCTGGCACACTGAGCCTAGGCAGGTCCAAGCCCCTTCCCACTGCATCAAGGTTGTGCAAGGTATCACACCACAGGCACCAGATTCCAGAAGCCTGCCCATAGACCAGGGACAGATCCCAATCCCCCTGCCTGGGTGCCCCCCACACAGTTTGAGCCAAACAACCGTCTTCCGTATCCAGAGGGCCTAGTCCAGGCCCATGGGGGCTCCACAGCCACCAGTCCATAGTTCATGGGCTTCCACTAGTGTGGCTGGTCATCTCTGCACATCCTCCCATCACGATCTTGATGTCCCTCGCCTGCAGTATCTCTCCTCTCTCTCATCAATTGGATTCCCGGAGCTCAGCCTGGTGCCTGGCCATGGATCTCTGTATCTGCCTCCATCTGTCACTGGACAAATGTAGCATGAATCTTAAAAAGTCTTATTAATAAAAACAAACCTGGAAACAGGTATTGGGGTGAATGCTGGAAGATCAGAGAAGCAGAACAAGCCACAGCCACTTCACCTTGCCAATTCCTCAGCTGATCCTGTTTCTTTAGACTGGAAGCCTCTGAGTCCTCATCCAAATGGATCTCAGCTGAACTGTTGCTCAAAAGTCTAAAAGCTTAACCAGCTCTAGTTCCTGGTCCTCATGCCTTAAATACCTTTCTGCTTTCTGCCACCACTTCCTGGGATTAAAGGCGTGAGTCACCATGCCTGGCTGTTTCCAGTGTGGCCTTGAACTCACAGAAGTCCAGATGGATCTCTGCCTTGGGGATGCTAGGATTAAAGGCGTGTGCTACCACTGCCTAACCTCTATGTTTAATATTGTGGCTGTTCTGTTCTTTGACCCCCAGATAAGTTTATTGGGGTTCACAATATATCAACCACATACCCTTGTGATACTTTTTAAATGGCCACCCTAATCAGCATGTGCCTAATACTTATAAAGAGCTTAATCTGGATTCATAAATACTGAAAGGAAATGGAGAAGATAATAGTATGTTATTGTATACATAAATATTGTTTATGTGGAAAGAGATACTGATGGAAGCTGGGGAGAGGGCGAGTGAGTAAAACTCTGACATTAAGAGTTTTTGATAATGAAGTGATAACAAACTATTTTCAGGGTTCACAGTTCATTGTCAAACCTCAGTGAGTGAATGTAGTCAGTCAAAGAAAATGTTCTCAATAAATCATTGATTTGTGTCATCACTACCATAAGACAGTGAACATGTAGAGATACTTTATATTCGTGGAGTTCTTCTGATGAGTTTAGTTATGCTTATTCCATCTAAGACATCCTGTGTTCACTGCCTGCACTTTGTTCCAGCTCTCTCTGTCCATCTCTGTTGTAAAAAGTAATAGCTTGCTAGAAATGTTATAAGTGTATGTATTCCCAATGCACTGATATGGAAACTTAGAAAATGCAAGTATAGTGGTCCCCTTTTATCCATGCAAGATCTTAGTAAATGCCTGGAACCCTAAACATACTCTGATTTTTTTCTAACACATAATATAAACTTTATCTATGATAAAGTTTAAGTTATAAATTAGGCAAAAGAAAAGATTAACAACATTAATAAACTAGAACAATTAGAATAATACCCTGTAACAAAATTTTCAACAGCCCTACATTTACAGTTGGGGCTGTTTTGAAGTGAAATTAAGTTATTTGACCATAAGCACTGTGAAACCATAACAGATTATGTAAAAATGGAAGCCATTCTGAAGTGATTAACAGCAAGGTAGCACATACAATGTGTGGAGATACACAGGGCAAACAGTCACGTAGCACATATAATGTGTGGGTATATAGGACAAAGGAATGATTCAGGTTCTAGCTGTAACAGAGAAAATGGTGTGAGATTTCACTGAGTTATTGAAAGTGGGATGCAATTCTAAGCAGTATCGAATATTTCTGAAGGTTTTGGTTTTGCGGTTTTGGACCATAGTTGAGTACGGTTAACTGAATGGTAGAAAGTGAAAGCACAAATAGGAAATTACCATTTAGTACTGTTAGTCTTGGAATCCCTTAAAGTGTACCGAGTCACAGAAATAATCCAATGAAAACTAAATCACTTGACATATAATTTGTGGAAGCACCATAACTGTATGAAATTTAGTTCTCAAGACACAAAACTATAAATAGTAACGTTCTTTCCCTATTGGAAGAGTTTTCACTTCACTATTCAAAATAGCTGTCTCCTCATTAGCAAGTATATCATTCAGTTTTCTGTCACTGTGACAAATATCTAAACACACCCAATAACCTACTTCCTCCAACTAGGGCCACCTCTGAATTTCTACGACTTCCCAACAATGCCATTGTATCATGAATCCATCAAGGAATTAATCCATGCATTAGGTCAGAGCTCCCAAGATCCAATCACTTTCCAAAAGCCCAGCAGCTGGCATTCAATCCATTAACACATGAGGTTTTGAAGGATGCTACAGACTCAAACCATAACAGCAAGGATTCAAGGAGACAGTGTGCAAATGAAAATGTCACTTCCAATTTAGAGATGATTGTCTCTAAAGGCTACATCCTCTGAGGACCTGTATATGGTGACCTCTGATAACTCCTACCAATCTGCATTTTAAGAAAGCAGGACTCCTGTGTCTGGGATCTTGGGATATCATTCAGGTGCTATTTATTTTTCCTAATATCAAGCAGCAATACAGAAATTGAATACCAAAAGCATGCTGGTACACCGTAGCTGGTATGCTGAATCATAGAGAACACAGTTTGATGCTGAGATTCAGGGTGCTTAAAGAGCAGTAGCAATCGTCACAGAATACATTACAAGTGTTGAAATTAGAGAATTGCAAATGTAGTGGAAGTCAGAGTAAGGAAGGAGGAGTTGTCCACTGCAAGATTGTTATCTGTGTAGTAGGGTACCCAAGTTTGCTTTCCCTGAATCACTTTGTATGACCCAACTTTTAACATAATTTAAACACTTATACAAAGCACTAAGTTTTTTGTTTTATGATTCCCCAATAAGTAGTAAAAAAAATTTCAGGTCATTTAAGAGGGTGAGAGAAATATCTAGAATAATAGTGAACAGTTGTTAGAAGAAGCAAATGCTTCTGTTTAAAATAGAAGCCAAGATCTACAACTGTACTTAAACCTAAGGTTTAAGGTGAAAGAGAAAAAATAACACATTGAATCCAAAGCCTGAAACAGCAGTTTCCCAATGACATAAGGGGCTATGTGAAAACCTCTCAGCTACCGCAACTGTTTTTATTTGCAGAAAATGTAATCTTACATACAAGAGACCACCAAAACCACAGAAATTACCACCCATTAACAAATGCACTAGTTTCTGACCACAAGATTAATGTGTTCTGAAACAATGAGCATTTATAGCCATCAAAACAATTAAGATCAAACAGGAGTTTAACAATTCACTCAGTAACTTTATCAAGTATGTGTGTTACACAATTTGCTGAGAGAATATACTTGTTTGTATATATGTTGAACATTCACAAAGTTTGATCATGAGGTTAATCATGAAGATACTTAAATTCAAGATAACAGTCACATTACAGTAACACATTTTAGTGTAGGTAGACTTATATTAGAAATAAAACAATTTTAAATGACTCAAAATATATGAACTTGAAAATTAAAGCACACACTCATATTCTTCTGAAAGAAAAAGGAATCAAAACTGGTACTACAAATTCTATGCCAAATAAGAAAAGAATACATCAAAAGAAGTGAAGCACAGTAAAAGAAGCCCACACTGAAAATGTTTTAGCCTTATATGGCTTAACTATTATTGCAATGCTTTAATTTACAGGTGTCTGTGAGCACATACCTGTGAGTGCCTGTGGAGGCCAGCAGAGGGCATCAGATCACTTGGAGCTGGAGTTGCAGGCAGTTTCCAGCTGCCTGCTGTAGGTGCCTGGAAACTGAACTCAGCTTCTTCATAGGAGCAACGTGGGCTCTTAACCTCTGAGAAGTTGCTCCAGCCACAAATTGCTTAGTTACTAAAACAGAAATAATAAAATAGTGGAAACTGCTGTTCATCATAACACATTTTAAAAAAAGCAATAGCAGTTTCTAAAAGTAGTAGTAAAGCAATAAAAATCAGTAAGAACAAAATTAAAGCAAAGATAAAAAATAAAAAGCTTGTCCCTTTCAAAAGAACACAAAGGAAAGGTTCATGTGCACATACAAGGTGTGGAAGGGGACGACTCAGATACTATATATATCTTGGGGAGATTTAAATTATGAGAATATTTTTTTTCTATTGTCACAAACCAGAAGTTATCTACAAACCTATCATCTACCATCTGTTCACTTATCTATCTACCTATCTATTTATGTATACAGTATTTCATGACCTAGTAATACCAGGCTTCAGGATTCTCTATGATTATCTAAGACACTTGAAAAATTCAAACTGGAGTAATTACAAGCTCTGTTATAGAATGGTTTGCTATCTCCATGGCCGTCTGTTGGGCTCAGTGCTGTGTTGTGCAGGGCTAGCTTCACGGACACCAGCCTCATGCAGGTTTATGGGGCCCTGTAGTCAGAGGGGCTACAGGCTTAGGGTTTAATCTTTTTTGGCCAATGTCTCACTAATTATTTTTTCCTGAACTCATGCTTTGGAACTGAAGTCCAATAAGATAACGGAAGTAGGAAGGGGAAAGGCAGATACGGAATCTGGCACCACGTCAGTTCTTGGTCACTACTGTCTTCTGTCACTGATCTGCCTTCTGGGCCGAATTCTTATCTGTGCACCATTCCACTCTCAGTTCCGCCTCATCCACAGATCACTACAACGTTCAACTTTCTATCAAGCTTGTATTTGGGACCAGAGCTAGGTATCTGCAAAGACCTCATGAAATTTGGCGGCAGAGCCTCAAGGCACAATGGGCTTTGGACCGTTGTTACTGTTCTGGCAAACCTTTTATGCACCTCCATCCAATAGAAGTTCATTCCCCCTTCTGTGTTTGGAGCTATTAACAGTGGGCCCCAATGTAAAACAAAGACACTTGGCTTGGTTTTCCTGCCCCTGGATGGGGCATAAAACTTCTGACTTCTGGCGTGTCTCCCCACTCCCCTCCCCCTGGAAACTCATAGCTCCTGGAGTACAAAGCAGGCTAAATCACAAACCAAAGTTCCTGGGTATCTGTCCGTGAGAATCTTTCTTGCTCAAGAACAGTACTATGATCTACATGTTGAGGAACAAATTTAAAAGTCATAACATCAAAAAAGTGACTGTTGGAAAAAATGTTTTGTGTTTTAGTACGCTCCATAGGACTTTTCCTCTTACTTTTGAATAAGGGGCCTGCATTTTCGTTTTGTACTCGGCCTCACAAATTTTGTAGCTGACCCTGGTATTAACAATGAGAATATAAAGGTTCTGTATTTTATGATTGTAAACAGATCATAATTAAAGTTCATTTTATTTGGGACACTTATTTTAGCTTGATTAGACAGATAATGATGCTATATTTTCAAGTCCACGGGCTTGTTAGATTATTATGTTTTTTGTTCCCCCCCCAGTAAAGTGTTGCTTCTGATTAAGTAGTACTACATACAATACAACCACAAGTATATTTATATTTATCGTTTCATGTAATTGTTTCTTCCTTTTTGCCCCATTCCATACCAAATTGTGAGTTTTGTTTCCCTACCAGTTAAAACTGTACATTGGTTTCTAAAGTGACTTGAATTATAAAGCTGAAGGGGTGCTGGGTATAGTAGCACATGCACAGAATGCCAGTATATGAGAGTCTTTGTGGAGTATGTTAGGTTAGTACAGGCTACATCACAGGTTAAGGCTACTTTAGAGTGAGGCCTTTCTCCAAAAAGTTAAAAAAATGAAAAACCCACAAAATTAGCAAACATCATGCTAGGTGTTGAGAAGTTAAAAGTTAAAGCAATGATGTCTACAATCACCTTGTTTTAGGAGTGTTAGTTCATGGTCATTGTGTCAAAATATCTGACTTGGGGAGCGACTTGAGGGAGGGAAGACTCCCCTCACAGGCTCAGGAACCGGCAGTCCATCGTGGTGGAGTAGAGATGGCAGAGGATGTACACACCACACTGATGTGGACACAGAGCAGACAGCTCCAGTCACAACCAGGAAGGGATATGACCTGCAAGACTTACTCTGAATAATCCACTTCTCACAGCCAGGCAGGGAGTTCCCAAAGTCCCGTAGGCTCCCCTAACACTGCTATACTCTGGAGAACATGTGTACAGACATGCGAGCCTATGGGAACATTTCATGTTCAAGGTTCAAAACTCAGTGTGCACGAAGGAGTCTTGTGTAAATCCTCTAGTTTGTAATCATATTTTAAAAATTATATATGTCTGTGTGGGTACATATGTGTGTGTTTTTAAAAGGTTTTATTTATTTATTTATTTATTTATTTATTTATTTAAGAAGTACCTTGTATGGGTAGAGAGTGCTGCTCCTAGAAGACACAGGTTACTAAATAAAGACCTCAGTGCCAAGTATAGGATACCTTGGTACAAATTATTGGTCAGGGAGTCCCCAGAGGCACCCCAGATAACACAAGTCATTGATCTTGGTTGCATACCACAGCTAGATGCAACACTATAGCGAGACCCTAATTGCTGAAGACACCACTCACTTTGAATGCAAGATATGGAGAAACTAACCAAACTAACTTTCCTGATTGGCTAACTCACACAGTGCCAAGGTGCTATGTAGCCTGCTGGGAAAGGCTAAATAATGGTCCTACTCAGTGCTTGATAGTACACCAACTTGCTGCCGGCGATGTACTCACTGATGCAGTAGTAGCATGTTATGAGGGTGACTAAGCACTTTCTGATTAGATATGAGGCCTGATCCACAGGAGGGATTTGATGCTTGGTACTACCTTATACCTGGTCAAAAACCTATGACTTGGAAGACCATAAGCTCTAGGAGGAATCTATGTTGTTTTGTTAAATGGCCATGCTTTCAAATTTCATTACAAACACTAATGTTTATACCCATAGATTGGTTCTCCCATTCACTTTGTTCAGAGAAGCTTTTTGTAGTGGGTAGTGGTTAATACAGAGATTCATAAATGGTCAATTTTCAGAGTATAAATACCTCGTCTCTCATCTGTGCTTGTTCGTATATATCAACCTCCCATCATCCAGTGAACAAAGGAAGTCGCAGAAGAGGGAGCTGAAAGAATGTAGGAACCAGTGGATAGGAAGGCGAGCTCTGGAATTCTGACTTCTGGATGAGACATGGCTGCTGAATGCAACAACTCACAGCAGCTGTGGTTACAAGGTCAAATCTGCAACATGCTCATGCCCCATTAGAAGACCACACACACACACGTGCATGGGAGAATCACTAATTGGACTCAGGAGTTGTTGATAAGAAAAAAGAAATAAAAAGAAGATATGGAGCAAGAATGAATGTAGGGTGGGGGACCTAAGAGGAGTTGAAGGAAAGTAGTGATGAATGGATATGATAAATAAACTTTATATAAATGTATGGAACATTCAAAGAATAAAATAATTATTTAAAAAGATAATATAAATGAAGTTTTTAAGAGGGCAACACAAGTGCTGTAATAATTCAGAAGAGTGAGTCAGAATAGAATTCCCAGTCACAAATGTGTTAAGTATATTTCTACTACTATATTGAAATACACAGAGCAATTAACTTACAAAAAAGATTTATTTTGTCTCATGATTCTAGAAGATTAAAATAACAAGATTACAAGATTAGAAGATTCAACAAAATAACAGGGATTAACAATCATTGGTCATGGATATCTCTCAATATCAATGGATTCTATTCCCTAATAAAAAGACTTGTATGAACAAAATGGATGCAAAAATGAGATCTATCCTTCTCTTATATACAAAAAATACACCTCAACATCAAAGATGTATATTACCTCAGAGTAAAGGATTATAAAAAGATTTTCTAAGCAAATGGACCTAAGAAGCAAGCTGGTATAGACATTCTAAAATCTAACAAAATAGAAGTCAAACCAAAATTAGTTAAATGAGAAGGGGAAGGACATTTCATTCTCATCAAAGGAAAAGTCCACCAAGATGATGCTTCATTGCTTAACATCTATGCCCCAAATGCATTTACATTTGTAAAAGAAACATTTCTAAAGTTCAAATCACACATTGACCTCTACACATGGTGGGAAACTTCAATATCCAACTCTTATTAATGGACAGATCACCTACGCAAAAATGAAACAGAAAAATACTGGAGCTAACAGACTTTATAAACCGAGTAGACCTAACATATATCCACAAAAGAGTATACCTTCTTCTCAGCACCTCACAGAAGTTTCTCCAAAATTGATGACATATTTGGTCAGAAAGCAAGTCTCAACAGTTGTCAGAAAACTGAAATAACTCCCTGCATCCTATCAGACCAGCAGAGATTAAAGCTAAGTATCCACTGTGGCAGAAGCAACAGAAGGCTTAAAACTCTTGGAAACTGAAAACCCTCTCTACTGCATGAAAACTGGATCCACAAAGAACTAAGAAGGAAACAGAAGACTTTCTAGAACCAAACAGCAGTGAGTACACAACACACACAAACTTAAGGGACACAGCGAAAGCAGTGTCAAGAGGTAAATTCACAGCACTAAGCGCCTACATAAAAAAACTGGAAAGATCTCACCCTAGCAACTAAACAGCACACCTAGAAGCTCTAGAACAAAAAGAAGTTACCAAGCCCAAGAGTAGATGGCAAGAAATAATCAAACTTAGGGCTGAAATCAATAAAATAGAAACAAACAGAGCAATTCAAAGAATCAATGAAACAGAGACCAGGTTCTTTGAGAAAATTAACAAGATAGACAAACCCTTATCCAAACTAATGAAAAAACACAGAGAGAATATCTAAATTAACAAAATCAGAAACAAAAAGGGGGACCTAACAACAGACATGGAGGAAATCCACATAATCATTAGGTCTTACTTTAAAAACCTGTACTCCACCAAACTGGAAAAGCTAAATGAAATGGGCAGTTTTCTCGATAGATACCACTTACCAAAGCAAAATCAAGATCAGGTAAACAATTTAAATGGACCTATTACGCCTAAGGAACATTGCCAAATTCATATTATGAGGCCACAGTTACCATGATACCCTAACCACAAAAAGATGTAACAAAGAAAGAATTATAGACCAATTTCTCTTATGAGCATAGATGCAAAAATACTCAATAAAATACAAACCAAGCCCAAGTATCCATCAAAAAGATCATCATGAGCAAGTAGGCTTCCTCCCAGAGATGTAGGGATGATTTAACACATGAAAATCAACCAATTTCATCTACCATATAAACAAATGGAAAAGAGAAAAAAAAAAACCCACATGATCATCTCATTTAGATGCTGAAAAAAACCTTTGACAAAATCCAGTACCCATTCATGATAGAAGTATACAGGGGACATACACAAACACAATAAAGGCAATTTACAGCAAGCCTATAGGCAACATGAAATGAAATGAAGGGAAACTCAAAGAAATTCCATTAAAATAGGAACAAGACAAGGTTGTCCACTCTCTCCATATCTATTCAATAAAGTACTTTAAGTTTTAGCTAGAGCAATAAGATAACTGAAAGTGATCAATGGGATAAAAATTGGAAAGAAAAAAATCCAAGTATTTTTATTTGCAGCTGATATGAGAGCATACATAAGCAATCCTAAACATTCTACCAAGGAACTCCTACAGTTGATAAACACCTTCAACAAAGTGGCTGAATACAAGATTACCTTAAAAAAAAATCAGTAGCCTTCCTATATACAAATGACAAACAGACTGAGAAAGAAACCAAGGCAACAACACCCTTCTCAATAGCCACAAATAATATAAAATCTCTTGGGGTAACTCTAACCAAGCCAGTGAAACATTTGTGTGAACAATAAACCATAAATTAAGATAGGACAAGTGCCTAAATATAAAAGATGAAACTAGTGACTAAATGTTGAAGTATTAGTGAAAAGGTTATTTGTTTATTCAGTTAGTTTGTGTGTATGTGTGTGTGTGCCTGTGTTAATATAGGTACACTACATGCCTGCAGGAACCCACAGAGGCCAAAGAGGGTGGATCCCCTGGAACTGGAGTTACAGGTGGTTGTGAGCTACCGTGTGGGTACTAGAAATTTAGCCTCGGGCTTCTGAAAGAATAGTGCTCTTAACCATGTAACCACCTCTCCAACCAGAGAGTTTTAAAACAAAATCTCAAGAATTGTTAAAACATGAAAAATAAATACACATTTAGCCACATAAAATCTTTTTAAATAACAAAATATCAAAACCAAGGTAATAAAAAAAAAGTTAGAGGGTAATGAAAGTTAAAGATACAACACGTGAAGTTTCTTGTAAATTATTAACAAAATGATTTAAAATAAAAAATGAACAAAGGTTATGAAAACAGAAAAGTAAACTCAAAATTAATAAATACACATAAATTCAACATCCTTTATGTAAAAGAAAGCGAAATAGTATAAAAATAGATTATATCTATTTGAAAGATTTTAAGGAACTCAATTGATGTCTGGAATTCAAGGGATAATTTGTTCTCAATGCAGTATTAATAGAAATTATTTTGAGAGAAATTGGGTCGATAAGTATTTAATTGCAAATAGCCCATACACATTGAATACCAAAACCCGCTTCTATTACTTCATGTCAAGGACATAAAAGTGATATGATGAAAACAGAAGTCTGCAAGGAAACACACCATCACAGTCTTATCAATGACTCAGCGATATGATGAAAACAAGGAAACACACCACCACAGCCTCATCAATGACTCAGGGATACAATGAAAACAAGGAAACACACTACCACAGCCTCATCAATGACTCAGGGATACAATGAAAACAAGGAAACACACCACCACAGCCTCATCAATGACTCAGCGATATGATGAAAACAAGGAAACACACCACTACACCTTCATCAGTGACTCAGCGATATGATGAAAATACAAGTCTATAAGGAAACACACCACCACACCCTCATCAATGACTCAGTTTAGGATTTTTCCACTTCATGACTGAACAAAAAGTGAAAAACATTAAGTAGCAACTGAACTTTGAACTTTGACCTTTCAGGCTAGGGGTGTGCCATTTGCCACTCTTGTGATGCACAGCAGCAGCAGTGAGCTGCATTTTGCAGTTAGCCAAGACCAAGTGCTCTGCACTACACTGTTGAGATGAATTAAGCTGCTTGGAGATTGGATGCATAAAATACATTTCACCTTACAATATTTTCAATTTCAGGGACTCTATCATCTATCTGTCTACTAATCATGACCCTAAATAAATCACAACAAAAAGCATAAAGCAATGTTAATTAATAAAAATGAGTAATTTCAGAATACCTATATTACTGAATTTTACAGAAATATAAATGGGGGTTGAGGTGATGACGTAGTGAGTAGATGACATAAAGACTTGAACTTGGATCCCTAGTACCCAAATAAAAGCTGTGTTATTGTGCATCAGTAATCTCGTACTGAGGGAGGGAGACAGAAAAATCCCTAGATCTCATCTACTAACCAGACTAGCTGAATCAATTAGCTCTGTGATTAGTAAGAGGCTGTGCCTCAAAAACAATGTGGAGAGTGATGAAGAAAGATACCTGACATCAACCTGGGCCTCTAAACACATGCATACAAGCATGCATCTATACCTGTACACACGTAGATGCACAACTGCATGAACACATACATATAACACACACATAATAATTACATCTGTACTGGCTAAAAGAATGGCTTCTGTGATATAAATAGATAGGCAGATTGGAGAGGGTGTATGTGCCATTCCCATCAGCATATAAGATATACATACACACATTATATATGTATACAGAGAGACAGTTATTCACTGAGAGGCCAGTATGTATGTTATTTATTTCTTTACACAGTTCTGAACCAACTTTAAACATTATAGTCTTTTTGAAATTAAAAATGTAATTTTTATAAAACATGGTAAAAATTGAAACAATATGAATGTGCAGGAGTTGACACGTAGACATTTCCCTTTTCTACTTTCCTGTGTCGCTGTGAAGGGTTTGATGTACATTCTTCCAGAATCTTTCAGAAACCCAAACTTGTTTGCTTTTCTTTAATGAGACAGCATCATATTCTTTGTCACTGATATTTAACTTGCTTATTCTTTCTTCCAATATAACAGCAAGTCTTAGGCATTTCTTTTTCCATTATAATATCCCTTTATGTTCTTTACTCCAAAAAGAGTGTGTCTAGAGTTTCATTAGGTGTTCAGCTGGTTTATAGGTTATATTTAGTAATATGAATGTGTATATGTATACATATATTCATGCAGTAACAGCTAGTGCAAAAAGAGGCCATGAACTCAAAGGAGGGTGGGGAAGGGTATATAAGTGGGTTTGGAGGGAGAAACGTAATTATATTATAATCTAAAAAAAGAGAGACTATTTCATAGAATAGTACACTATAACCTATTAGACTGTTTTTATATTCACATATAAATAGTTTGTAATGTTTACTACAAATGCTACCTATTGAAATAATAGAGACTGTTCACAACATGGGATCATCTGGGACATTTTCAGGAACTAGGAAAGGCCTACACAGTGTGAGTTTCAGCTGGGTGACTTAGGGGAAAGGTTCATGAAGTGCTCTTTGTTTTCTAGATTGGTTTTGCTTTGCTCTCCCCTCACTACAGTTTCAAGTGGACTGTCTGGTGTTGGTGTTCCAGAAGAGGTCTCTGTCCAACCGAGTCCCCATGTGGGTGTCAAGCCAGCATGTGGCAGCATCGTGGCCCAGCTGTAAGCACCAGGCCATGCATGTACGTCAGGGCTGACTTTTCTTTCTCAAAATCAGTTCTACAGAAATATTCACACAAGTGCCAGGATCAAGGTGTGTGTGTGTACTTTAAAATTTAAAGATATTCCCAAAAGGCTGTGTCAAACATGGATCTCACCAACAAGGGAGGGCGAGGAAAGGAGGAAAGACGAGCCCCAGTGGGAAACTTCTTCTAATGAATAAGCTGGAGCAGAGCGGGTGCTTGTAGTAAAGATGCTTTCGTTTGTCATCTTTGCAAAGGGAAAGCAAGTGTGGGGAAATCCACGGAAGGCCTCTGTTATCTGTACCTTAATCAAAGCCTTTTATTTCTGTCTTTGGACTTGGGTCAGCATGTCAGTGAGACATAGAAAACTAGAGGAAGCCTCATGATTTTTTCATATGTTTGTGTTTATAGTCCTTATGAAGAGGAAGAAACCCTTTTATTATAAATAATCCCTTTAGAAACAGAGCCCCCAATTGAAGGCACAACCTCTGTCTGCCATTTTCGGGGGAAGCAGACCTGCTGCTTTTACGACTGTCTAGCAGTTGGTGCCTTCTTATCACTTGTCAGTTTTAATTGACGATTTCTTGCTCAGTATTTGACACCAACCACAAAAACAAGGGATCAGGGTTGTTTCAGGTAGGAAAAAAAAAGAGAGAGAAAGTATAAAGTCAGCCCTCAGAGCAGCATAAAGAAGTACCAAAGATCTATTAAGAACCCCATACAAATGAACTTACCTGAGATAAATTTCTCACTTCATGAAGATTATTCATGTATGTGTGTGTGTGTGTGTGTGTGTGTGTGTGTGTGTGTGTGTGTGTTTGCGCGTGTGCGCCCGTGCGATTATATATCTGAGAATGCATTTGGGGGATTGTGTCAATAATAATAATTTATATGGGAAGATCCATTTTAACAGCAGGCAGCACCAATTCCCTGGGGAGGAGATCATAGACTATATTAAATACAAAAGCAAGTTGAATACAAGGGTGTATGTGTTCATCCCTCCCTGTTTCCTGATTGGATGGGATGTGGCCAGCTGTCTCAAGCTCCTGACGCTCTGACATCCCTGCTATGATGAGCTATACATTGAACTGTGAGCTAAAATAAACCCTAATGTGGGATTTAACAAGGCAACTCCACATAGTTAAACGAGGTTTATTTAGGGGTAACTTACAGCCAGTAAAGGGGTTGGTTACAGGATCCAGAAGAGCTGAGGTACAGTCCATCGGGGTTCTCTAGAGAACTCTGACTCAGTCTGCCATCCAGCATCCAGGATCACAAGGAACCAAGAGGGCCAGCACGCCCAGATCTAGGGTCTTAAGGGCTCCTGTCTCAGTCACACCCTAGGGGCAGGTCCTAGGTAGGCGTGGCAGTTACCTGATGCCTCATTGGGCTGTGCTTCAAGGTCAAAGCTGGAACAGCTTCCCACTACAAACCTCCCTTACCTTACATTGCTTTTGTCAGAGTATCAGAGCAACAGGAAGAGAAAACGAAACAGTCCTTGATTTCCCAATGCATTAGACCATTAGTAAAAAAGGAAATATTTATTAGACATACTACCTGTACTTTCTGATCTCTTATAAAAATGCCACCCTACATAGGAGTGAATCAGTCGTAGTCTGAGGGGCATCCTGACTATGCTGTTGGCAACATAAGCAACCGTACTTGGGTTTATTATCTGATATGCCAACAGATTCCCTTTTCTTTCATTTTAAACACATTAATAACTCATATCCTTGCAGTCATAGCAAAGCAATCACTGTGGTTAAGGATTTCTGAATGTTTAAAAATTAATTTTCTACTCATAATTACCACCTGTCTCCTCTTCCATTTGTTTTAGTTCTCTTTATAAGATTAATAAAGACCAAAAAAAAAAAAAAAGATGTACTGGTGACTGTTTATTTAAAGCACACCTTAAAGACAATGCTTATGGCACTATAGCCTGCCTTTTTCTTTCTTTATGCTGTTAGTTCTAGAAAACTTAGGTCAGAAATATCTTGTCACTCCATCAGGTCCTAATTAATCAGTTGGTTATTTTTACTATCAGTTGGTTCTAAAACTCAGAATTTTAAGAGAAATAAATCAAATGATTTCTCATTTTTAAATAAAATCTTTTATTTTTAACATGTTAGTTTAAAAGATTGATGGCATATAATATAAAATATAACATTTTTACCATTGTTATGTGTAGTTTGGTGTGATTAAGTAACAAGTTAAGTTGATTTTAGTTAATAAACTAGTATATGCGCTCAATCTAGGATATTTTCTGTGTTTAGTTTTGTTGTTTCACATCCCAGTAAGTTTGAACTGTCAGTTCCATAAGGGATTACTAGAAAGGTCTTTTATTCATGGCCACACTTCAGGGAAATGTCTGTTGACTAATTTCCAAACGGCTGAGGTGACAGGATTCCCTCTTTTAGAAATGTGATGATTGAAAGTGAGGCCATCCAAACACACGTGTTCCTCCTTAGGACAATGAGAAGTGATTTCCTTTGATATCGATGGAAATATTACCAAGTAGAAGGGACACATAGTTCCCTGAGACAGACGGCAAGCCTGATAAAAAGTCCAATTCCCATTCATCCCCACTATATTTTTTTTATAGATCACCTGGTTCAAAGAAAAAAATCTGAAGTCTTGTGAAATCCTAAACTTGGCAGTTTTTCAAATAAAAAACAAAGAAGATGTCTTAAAAATAGTAAATGGTCTCAAAGCCAAATTTTCCTGTTCTCCTGCTGTAATACTCAACCTGTTTCCTCTGTCACAACAGAAAGCCACTCTGCTCCCTCACTTACCCTATTCATAGAGTTATTTCTTCAGTTTTTTTTACTTTAGTTGAGAAAAACAAGAGAGCTGTAAGACATACCCATTACAGGTTGGGTATTTAGAGGTGGGGCTGGGATTGGGCCAACAGCACAGAAACACACTGAAGCATCACTCAATCTCTGGGGCTCATCTCATGTCTTTTTATGTGTATTTACATCATTTCCCACTTCCTATGCACTGAAGTACTTTTCTTTAAGAAGGGCAGTAGATTTTTTCTCTACTGTGCTTGGATCTTAGGCTGATTCTGTTTCTAATTTTAGCTTTCCAGGAGTGATTTTCTAGGAAGGGGTAGATGGGAAAAGAAAGAGTATTGAGGGAGTGATTAGGATCAAGGCACTTTCATGCATGTGTGGAAATGCCACAATGAAGTCTTTTGCTTTTTTATAATTATTATATTGAAAAGAAAAAGGATAAAAACAATTAAGAAAACTGGCAAAAAAAAAATTGAAAGGCCAATAAAATGATAAATCCTTGAAAAAAACTGATTGAGAACAAAAAGAAGAAAAGGAATAAGTTGTTGATCGGAGCTGCTTATCTTATGATAAAAGGTCATGCCACGGATTGCAGCCTTGCAAGCAGTGCTAATTAGTGCAATTAATTAGGTTGTGGGCCTTTATCCAGTGCCCATCCTGGTGCCATTGTTGGATCTAAAATGAAGCAAATCACCAGGTTGCTCGATCAGAAAAGGCTTGTAAAAGGCCCAAGAACCAAGACTATGGTGCAAGGCTACAAGCTTGCGTATGTGCACAAATTAAATTTGATTGATCCAATAATTTCAAATCACAAAATTCTGGAGAGGCCCATGAAAGCCAAACTAATCCCCAGCTTTTATGCACATACTTCTTTGGTCAGTTAAGCTAAGCAATTATTTGGTCTAAATACTTGGGTGTGTGACATTGTGTGACAGAAAACAACGAGATTGTCCACCATGGCTGGGGGTGGAACTGTTCCCCTACAAGAATCTGGGTGGGCAGCAGCATTTACATCAAGGCGAAGTTCACAGGATTGTCCTTCCTAAGCCTAAGGATGTGTTCATCTTATGAGGCCTGTTTGGGTATGACTTCTTCTAGGATGCCTCAGTCTACAACCTTGGCATTTACAGTCCTCTTTTCCTCTGAAATCCCAGAACTCATGCTGTCTGCATTGAATGAATACAAGCATTTTACTTATTTTGAGATTTATTTTAATTTGTTTTAAAAATGTGTGTGTGTGTGTGTGTGTGTGTGTGTGTGTGTGTGTGTGTGTGATGAGTATAGGTGCCTATGGAAGCCAGGGACCATGGGATAACCCTGGACCTGGAGGAACAATTGTGAGCTGTCTGATACAGATGCTGGGAACTGAACTCAGGTCCTCTGTAAGAGCACTGCATATTCTTCAGCAGGAAAGCCATCTTTCCACTCCTGTTTTTAATTACTTCTAATTTGCATTTTCTGCTTTTTTTGTGTGTGTGTGTGTTCACACTTATATTCATCTTAACGTAAAAAAAATACAAAGAGAGGGACTGTAGTATGTACTTGATCTACACTTCTCCCAACTCAGAGTTTAGTGCATCACACAGATAGAAGCTAGTACTTTAAATCAAGAAACTGGGTATGATGTGTAAAGCTTTGGCAGTCTCATCTTTTCCTCTCTGAGCTTTTCTCATTTCATTTATAAGCACAGTCTGAAGCAGATGCCCATCCTGAACATCTCCCATGTCACTCTCCCATCTTCTGGGTCTTTCACCCCAGCTATTACTTGCTTCTTGTTTTCTGCTTGGCATGTCTCTGCCACAGTCTCATGGTATGCCCAGAGAGCTGGCTCATTTTCTCTGATACAAAAGCTGAAAGTGTGAAGGGATTAACTACTTGTAAGGGAATTTCTTGATCACTGGGAGCTTGTGGGTAAGGTTCAGTGTACATTCTTCCCTAGTAAGATCCAGCCATCAAGACCTACAATTGAAGGTACATAAACTTTTACATGTCCTTTCCTTGGGCATGTTCCTATCCCTGATATCCTCATTTCTCTTCCTTGAATCATTTCCCCAAATTAATTAAGTGCATCAAACCCTTGTCTTAGGCTGTAATTTTTTGATGTAAAGGCAGACTTATAGAGTATGTGTCAAGTCTTCAAAGATTATATTAAAATACTGACAAATATAAAAACACTATTTACTACTTAACACTGTTACATATTCTAGATTATTGATAGATGTGCTCATTAGTTTGTTGTCAACTTCAAGCAAGCTAGAGTCATTTGGGAAGAAAGACTGTCAGTTGAGGAATTGTCTCCTTCAGATTGGCATGTAGACAACTCAAGGAGGCATTTTCTTTATTAACGACTACTGTGAGACTGCCTATCGTAATCATACTTTCTCATCGGGACCACCAGCTCACAAATATCGACACTTTTTATTAATTATGAAACCTTGACCATTAGCTTAGGCTTGTCCCACTAGCTCTTATAACTTAACCTGTTTTTATTTTTTATTATTTTATTTTATTTTTTGAGACAGGGTTTCTCTGTGTAGTTTTGGTGCCTGTCCTGGATCTTGCTCTGTAGACCAGGCTGGCCTCAAACTCACAGAGATCCACCTGGCTCTGCCTCCCGAGTGCTGGGAATAAAGGTGTGCACCACCACCGCCCGGCTTAGCCTGCTTTTATTAATCTATGTTCTGCCACATGCCTCAGTTATCTCTACTCTGTGCTGTATGTCTGACCTCTTCAGTGTCTCCTTGGCATCTCTCTGGCATAATCCTCACCCCTAAATTCCTCCTCCTCTTCCTCTCTCTCCCTGGAAATCCTGTCCATCCTCTCCTGCCTACCTATTGGCCATTCAGCTCTTTATTACACCAATCACAGCAATACATCTTCACACAGTGTACAAATATCCCACCGGCAGCTCATCCCATCATGGGCAGTGCTAGCCTTGGACAGTTGGTCCTGGTTTGTATGAGAAAGCAAACTGATGAGTCCATGAGAGGAAGCCAATAAGGAACATTCCTTCATAGCCTTTGCTTCATTTCCTGCCTGTAGTTCCTCTCCTGCCTTCTCTCGGTGATGGAATGTGACCTGATAGTTGTAAGATGAAATAAACCCTTTCCTCCTCAAGTTGCTTGGGATTCTTATGTTTATTACAGCAATTATGTTTATTATGTTTATTAAAGCAAACCAGGCCACTAGGCTAACAGTATCTGCTTGTATGCTTGTCACTTGACCTGATGAGATTATTTTCTTGTAACAAATTGTTGGAAGCTTGTAGTCAATTGTGACGAACTGTTTTCTGTCAAAGGGTCCTTGGCTGACTTTTAACCTGTCATTAATTCATTTGGATGCAATTCCAGGTAAAGATAGAAAAATCATTATTTTTACTTTAACCCATAGCCTGAGAAGTGATATCTTGTCTCAGATTTTCTGAGAATCTAATCTATATAGTCAGGTCCAAATACACGCATTCATTCATTCAACAATATTTAAAAATAATTCCTAGATGCCAAAAGGTATAACTTATCAAAAGAACGATATCAGTGATGCTGACCCTCAGAGCATTGTTGTGAGAGTTCAGTGTTGTTGCTGCACAAATAACTTATCAAGTTATTTACATAGTAAATTAGTACTGGAGATACAGTGTTGAAAACAGATTGCTGTATTCAAAATGTTTAGAGACTTTTCCCCCTAACTTTCATTGTTTCCAGAAGTAATTTAATTCAAAACTCTTGACCAATGTGTAACTTTCCTGCTGGGTCACTGTTATGCACTGGAACATCTCTCACTTCCATGTGTCTCTGAGGCACTTTTGTGTGGCCCTCCTGCTGTTCTGGTCCCATCTGCACTGTGGTTCTCTGAGTCTGAGGCAGTTATCCACTGGAACCTCCTCCCACATCTTCAGTGTTATACTCCCCATTCCAGGTTTGTTTTTTTTTTTTGGTTTTTCGAGACAGGGTTTCTCTGTGTAGCGTTGCGCCTTTCCTGGAACTCACTCTGTAGTCCAGGCTGGCCTCGAACTCACGCCTTTAATCCCAGCACTTGGGAGGCAGAGGCAGGCGGATCTCCATTCCAGTTTTTATGTATTCCTCTTTCTTTGTTGACTCTTAGTTTTTTGAGGTTCATCTCCTACAGTAGGTTCTTTAGAAAGAGTTAATAGAGACTAATTGTTTTATGTTTTTCAGTATATATAAACATGTATTTATTTTATCTAAATAACTGAGTAAGAATATGGCTGAATAAACACTTGATGCTAATGATATTTTTTCCAGCAGTATTTAAGAATATCAACCCACTGCTTCTACAGATTCAGTGTTCCTTTTAGGAAGTATTGTGTAATTGTGACTTTTTTTAGTGGTACTAGGATTTGAATTCAGGGCTTTGCACATGGTAGGCAAGCACAAAGCTATATCTTAAGCCCATGATTCCTGATTTTATTCATGAAACCCATTTCCTTATATTAAACTCTGAGAGGGTTTCTATGTTGCTGGAGAGTGACATTTTGTGGCTATGTGACCTGGTCTAGTCTATCTCCGTGAGTGTTCTGGGTGTGTGAAAGTCCTTTCCATGAGGCAGCACTCACCATTCTTTTGCAGATGCTGTTCTTGAGTCAACCTTTATTTTTTTTTCTATCATCTTGCTAACCTGTAGTCCTTTTTTTTTTATATATTACTTTTTTATCCTCAAAACTATTTTTCTCTGTCTTCCGTCTTCCGTGTTTTTCTTCTACTTTTGTCAGATGTGTCAACAGTATGGGACATTTAACTTCTCTACTGCAATGTTCAGCATTTTAAAATCTCAGAATAGCACTTCCGTAGCTATTCGTGGCCGTTTCTCCTTCACCCCTGCTCCCTCCCCCCCTGCTCCCTCCTGCTCTTCATCATTTTCTTAGGAGACCCGACACCGTCTCCTCCATTTCTGAGAGGAAGATTATACAGCCCTTGCTTCATTGCTTAGGCTAAGTCTTCTTTCTTTTCTTCTTCCTTCTGAGGTGCTTACTTTCTCTTTCTCTTCCTCAAACCCTGGACCATGCTAGTCACAACTTCTCCAGGTTTCTTCTTTGTTTATTTCAACTGTTGAGGTTTCCTTCAAATTTCTGGTGATCACTAACTGTTCATTTGGACTCGAAGGAACCACTAATTGCTTGATAGAAGTCTGCGATGCACGGATGGGAGTATGACATTATCAGCATCGTTATATGGTGATTAGACAGAGACATGACTGGTTGCTGTCAGACTCCTAGCTGTCTGTATCTGTGGGTGTTTTCTCCTGGGATAATCAGTTTTCTACTGAGAGATCCTGAGACCTTCTGTCTCCCATTTAGTTACTAACCACCATAGTTTTGGATCCCAAAGTGGGAAAGTTGGGCTTTTCCTGAGCTTAGTATTCTTAAAAGCTAAGTTAATCCTCATCATCTTCAGGTGTTAAATCCCATTTTTTTTAAATCTGCATTGATGCCTAATTTCTTGTTTGTGTGTATTTGTGCACATGTAAGCCTCTGGAATACCAGATTTCTCTGTTGCTTGTTATGTCGTTTCTCATTCATCCATCTGCCTTTAGGAGAGGAGTTGGAAGTGGCTGTGTGAACTCATTGGACTCAGTGCTAGGAATCTAATCACCCAGCCCACATGCAATAAAAACAGTGTTCCTGCCTTTAGACACACTTCTTTATACTGGACCAAATAGACAAACTAGGTTAGAAAACAAATCAACCCAGTTGTGCTTAATGCTATGAGAAATGCAAACTGCTAAAGTCATCAATGGAAAAAGACACTGTAAATAAAGGATCAGGAAATGAGAGCTTGAGGGAGTGACAGTTATGAAGGACAGGAAAAAGGGCTTTTTAGGCCAAAGAAACAGTGACCTTCTTTGGAAAAGAACTAGGCATTTTAAAAACTAACAGCATATACAGCTGGAATAGAGACAGAATGTCAGCATGGCCTGGAATGAGCTGTCCTGATACAGGATGCCATCATCACCTGAAACACCTTGAACAGGATACTTGTAGACAAGGAATTGTAGGTTTGAGGGACCAAAGGAAAACTGTGGCTGATCTGGGTAGCTATGTTTCCTGGCTGGCAAAAGGCCCCTTTGTGGTTAAATGTCCCTGAAGCTGCAGTTAGTTTTGTTCATAAAGTGCCAGCACACTTTTCAAACTTCTACACTTCTGTAAAGGACCCCTCTTCTCAAAGACCTTGACTTCAGTATAGTATCACTTCCATCTTGGCTTCAGCACCACCATCTCCATCCTTAATTTGTGGATTTTTAAGGAAGATCATGGGAAGAAATAGTCTGGAAGAGAGAGTGGGTCCACTATCACTTGGGAGGGGAAAGGGGTCACTTTACCCAAAGACACCACCACCTTATTAATATTCACACAAGCGTCTTTAAAGCCCACAGTGCAGGGCTCACTGAACTATTCTCTACCTTGGGGTGATCTACTCCAGTCTCTCTTTGCAATTTATCCTTCGCCTTGCTAAATAAACTCCTGCTTAAAGTGTCTGTCTCTCAACTGAATTCTTCTCTTGGAGAAGACAAGAGCTGAGAGATAGCCCCTATCCCCTTCTCTGTTACAGGACCACTAACAGTGTGTAGCCAAGGAAGTAATGTGAGGTCCAAGAAATAACATTTGCAGGTGTGATTTGGGGAACAGGCAGTGAGTTGGGCTGCAAGGTAAGAGTAATAATTCTCTCCTTAGCAGGCGCATGTGACCATTTAAAGAGAATCACCATTGGCTTTGGTTAGAAAACAAAGTCTCCATGTGATCATTGTCTGCATTCTTATTTTAATTGATGAACACACCAATTTGAACAGGGATATCTAGTTATTTATTAATAACCAGATTGCTAGGAAGAAGTAAGTATAGAACTGCAGCACATTCCTCCCACAAAAAGCAGATAATGAAACATTTAATTAAAAAGCACACCATTACATTTTAAGAGCTGTGTGTTCATGATCTCTGGATAGACTGATAAGATCAAATTGACCCTGAGATAATTTCTTTTGGGGCGGAGACTGTAATTGATGTGAGCCTATAACCCATTATTATTATCATCACTACTACTATTATTTGCAGTAAATTCTTCACAGAGGTTTGTTTGGGATTAGAGTTAACTGGAATTCCCTTGTTGACGAGCTTGCTTCTGTAGTCCTAATATATGTTAGAAAGCTCACCTGACACTATAGGCTCTCTATTTCACCAACTTGTTCGAGACTGCCTGTGAATCTCAGTGTTGAACGGCTTTAAGTGTTAATAAGCAGTCAATGTTGTCTAAAACAGGTTAAAAATTGTTAAAAAATTGTGTTCAACAATCATCAGAGTGAGATATTTTCTTCTTTATATGTAAAACCCACAAGAAATTGGCCTTACTAAATAAGAGGGAGAAGGCTTTAAGTGGTGTGGCCTGACAGTAATTTGTATTAGAGTCTGGAAGAGCACATTTGTAATGTCTTGTGGTAGTACATTTATCTCTTGCTGACAGAAGGAATAATTGCTTTAGAGAGCATATCAGTGGCTGTTTAAAATGTTAACTCTTTATTTCCACACACCTAAGGCTACAAAAGTAAGAGGGGACAAACGCAGGGACTATAATACAGGTATAACAGATATAAAATACACATTATATATTTTTAAAAAGTAATAAAAGGGGCTAGGAGGGTAAAATTCCTTTTCAAGTGCATGTTTATGTTTTTCACTTATGGGCATTGTTCTAATAGCTATTATCATTCTGTCCATTTTAGAATAGTCTTTGTAACATGGTTTCCAACTTACATGCACCTATGTGAGCTTGTTTTGCTTAAGATGAACTATCAGGTTAGTAACTAATTAGGATTTGCTCTCCCAACATGACAGCTTTAATGGAGTCTTGAATATTAACCCCTTCTTATCTACATTTTAGCATGAATTTTAACTTCAGCTCCCTCATTTATCCTGAATAAACTTTTTGATATTCACATCTCACCTGTTTTCAGTGACCTGTCTGAGGTGTGGAAAGGAGGACATTTTATTTACCCACAGTGAAGAGGGAGGGCCTTGAGGGCCTGAGCACAGGAGTAGAGTTTCACGTCATTGTTTTTGTTTAAGTCGGTCATTTCTGACCACAGGAGATAGAATAGTTAGTTATACCGAAACAGCGGCTGTAAAATGTTCTATTCAGTTTTTGTGATTACACTGTCTTAAGGCAGCCAGAATGAAAGTACAAGTGAGACACCAGCAGAATTAGGTTTTATGTCTTATGCTGACTTCCTAAACATACCTTTGGCATACAAAGACTGAACCAGCAAAATATATTTTAATTGCTTATATTATAACCCTGTAATAAGCTAAAGTTAATCATAAGTATGACTTTTTTGCCTTAAAACTAAGGACGTGTGTGTATCTATAGTGCATATTATTTTGCTGACTTTCTTGACCTGTTTTGTACCAGTTCTTAAGTCTATTAATTCTGCTCAATATAGAAGCATCCACCTTTAACAAGGGCTGACTTCCTAAAAGGAACAAGACATTCAGTGAAGAGTAGACTTACAAACTACAAATGTGTCATTGTTAAAGGATATTCAGTTTGTAGTTGGCACATAGTAGGCATTCAATAAATATTTGATGAAAGAGTAAATAAATGAATGCTGGATTCTGGATTCTTCCCCCTCTGCAGGAACTGTGGCGAGGTCGTATTTTCATCTGGTTCATGCTGTGTCTTCAATTTATCGAGGTCACTTTGAATTCTGATCTCTGATGCTGAGGTGTTAGCAGCCCCTTCTAACTTAGTGACATCCGAAAGCTACCACCTGTATGAAATGTGTGACTGAGTTAAGCGACGAGTGTCATGTTGGACATTTTCTTAAACTAGAACACAGCTGGAAGTTATTATACAACCAAAACCTTTCTTCGTTTCAGTCTTACTAGCCAGCCTTGCCCACATTTGACTGGTCTCCCTCTTATCATCCATTATCGGCCACTGTATCGTCACTAAATAGAAGTAAGGTGTTTGATGAAGCCTTGTGAAAAGTAAGTGACAGGAAACATGTAAGCGAGGGTATTGTGGAAATGTAAGATAATTGTAAATTATGCTGCAGTGATTTCCTATTGTATATGCCCCAATAGACAAGTCTTGACACATAATGTATAGAAACAATCTTCTGCCAATAGTCCCAGAGGGCAGACATAAAATCTCAAATGCACTCATGTCGTCTTTTAAAATATTTGGTAAGAATATCCCTTACTGCTGTGAGCTTAATTCTTTGAAGTCCTGTAACCAATTCATTGTTTTGTTGCTATCAAGAAAGCTTTTATTTAGAAAAATGAAATAATAATAATAATGACTTATTATCTAAATTCAAAATAACTAGTCTCTTAAAGTGTACAGAAAAAAAATGGTTAGTTTTCTAAATACTAAGGTGACTTGGAGAAGATAACCAATCAGTAATATGTAGGCAACATGGAGACAACTATCCAGGTAATTGAAAATAAAATTCTCTTTTGTTTTTTCTTCCTGGCAAATGGGGTAAAAGTTGCCTCTCTTGTATATTCATGTCACCATGGGAACTACAAAGTCATTGCTGAAAGATTAGTGAATTGTATCTATATTTTGTTCTCTTATTCTAAAATTTAAAGAAGGCTTTATTACCCTCTTAGTATAAGGAATGCAAGGCACTAAGCATCAAAAAATTATAAATTTTAGTTTCTTACTGTATGTTTTTTTCTTTAAGAGACACCATGACAATGCAGATAAAAGACACATATTTCCATTGGATATATTTATAACAAAACTCCTTTTGTTCGCATAACAGAAGAAAAGCTCTCCTCCTAATGAGAAAAGCCCTGCTTGTAAACCACATTCAAAATTCCAGTAGCATGATGTGTGTGAACAGCTCAGAGTTGCAGCCACAGCAACTCTGTGATCCCTAAGTGGCAGTGTCTATTTGTATGAGGAGGTGTGGTGGCAGTGCACATTCCCAATGCTGATGATGATCTGCATGTCACAGGCTGCATTTCAACAATGCTGCATGCAAATTAGTTACAACTTCACGCTATGGTGGAACACCATTCGCAGAATAATTGCCAGCATTTTTCCTGGTCATTCTATATATTGAAAGAAAATAACAACTATTTAGATAGCCTGCTTCTATAAATTAGCAGATAAAGACATTATGCTGTACACATTCTTCACATCAATTTTCTAACAATTATCGATGTTCATTTTGGGTCATATATTTTACATAAAATGGAATTCTATTATGCCATCTAAATTTAATCTTTTCTGTACTTTTAACACCTAGGCGATTTTATGTTAGTGTATGAAACTATTTAAGATAAATAAAGTCTATTGTAAATTATTTGAAAGCCTTAAAATGCCATGAATAAACAAATGATTAGATGTGTGTAAAATTACTCTCTGTTTCTGTAGGACTATATGGAGCACAAATGTTTAGGTTAAAATTTTAATTCACCTAAAAGTGTTTGCTGTTCTGAGCTTTTCTTTTGATTTCTAAGAGGAACAATGTGTGTGGACGTAAGCAAGAATAATGGAAGAGATAATTATTTCAAATGACAAGAGCTTAAAATTCTTACAGAAAGAAAATTCAACAACAAGATTTTGAAAGTCTATGAAGCGAGAAAAAGGTACTAATAGGTGAATTAGGAGCATAGACAATTTCCATTATGGCATCTGTGAGCTTTCTTCATTCCATTTAAATCTTCCCTCATTTCAAAATGTAGTGATATACACTCCTCCCATTTCAGTTGTGCATGCAGAAGTGAAGCAACTGCTTTCTCCCATACACAAAATGATTTGTAAATGCATTCTGTGAATAAAACACATTAAACGTCATTTGCATATGGTGCGTTAACATGTGAAAAATGGTTCACATAGTACATTAGGAAAGGAATAAACAGAAACGACTCTAAAATGCCTTCTATATTTGTAACAATTTAAAAGATAGCGGAGCAATGTATTTCAGGTGCATTGGACTTAATTCAGCTGTGATGTTTTCTTTGGAACCTTTATTTATTATTTTTTTTTAATGCTCCCTTTCGAATTCAGTGTAAAGCTGCCAAGATTTTCAGAGCTGACCAGGAGGTGGAGAGCTCATGCAAATGAGCTCATCTCCTCTGCCAGCAGCCCACAATGACTGATTCAAAGGACACTGTAACCCAGATGATGAGAGGAGCTGAATGTTGCTAGCCAGTGATTCCTCCAATGTTCCTCACTAGGTGGGAGGTTGCCTCACGAACATTACACTGTGTCCAAGACCTACTGGCTATATTTCCATAGAAAGAAGAGCTTGCGTTTTCATTTTGCAAAAGGGAAAACCCTGTACATTAAAACCTTCATATCTTTAAATTTCTATATAAACTATTTCTCACCTCTTTCATATAACACTCACTTACAGGTGTTTCTGTGTACATCCTTACTCTTAGGCTGTCTGAATTATATATGATTAAGTTTCAATATTTAATAATATATTGAATTTGAATGCAATGTCAAAAAATATACAGTGTGTTTAAGCCTCAAAATTTTATTAGATTTCTAGTGTGAATGGGCATATGATGTAATTTTCAAGAATAGTATAATGGGGGTATGTTGAATTGGCAAGATGTAAGTCCAGCAGTATATTATAACATCGTCATTTTACCTCAGATTTTGATTTCATATACACTTCTGCCTTTGGTAATTTACATAAACATGCATAGCCTATGAATAATGCATAAGCCTTATTTTCAACGCAGAGCTTTCAACGCTCCCAGTGCACTAGTATACACACCCATTTGATTGGCTCTGCCCTGTTTGCATTACTCACAATTTCTTGGAACACAGAGGAGGTGGAAAAGGGTGACAAGAGTGGACAGTATTCTTTCTTGTGTGTGTTTATGGAAAACACTCGTTTTCTTTTCTAGGCAATCGGTGTGGCAAAGATTTGCCTGTGATTGTTGTTTCTGGTTATGGTTCTTTTTCCTAAGGAAGAATAAATTAAAAAATGTCTGAATCTACAGAACAGCAATCACAATCAGATACTTATATTTATTTATTTTTATTTTTAAAGCATGCTGCAAAAATCATTTTCTATTTGCATAAATCTGAGCACACAGCTACATCTATTAGATTTTTTTTGATATCTCAATTACACTTGAGACAAATTGGTAATGCAAAAACACTGATTAAATACGTTTGCATCCAGGAAATATAAGAACTTTATCATTTTAACTGTGTTGACTAGAGTAGAATTGATCAGTGATTAATGAACACATGTGATGAGTTCTCTACATGTAAGACATTGGCTACTGTGTACATGTAGGCTTATCTATATGAATGTATGAAATAACCCATTCAGTAATGTATGGAAGGGGTTAAACATTTTTATTAAATGGAAATACATTACATACAAAGCAATATAATGTCATATAAATAGAACTTTAATAAGATTATTTTGTATGTTTGTCAATTACCTTGTAATTTAACACCTTGAATATTATTGTGTGGAGAACAACACTGCTTTCCAGTGGTAGGAAATTTCTCTTTAGATTTACTTTTCTGCTTTCTCCCATTTTTTTTCATTTCCTTTTAATGTGTTTCTGAGGCTGTTCCTTTTCCTCTACTCTTCTCTATTGTGTGATGTTTCTTTTTACTCACCATTTTAACACATTAGTGGACTTTATTCACAAAATTATGTGTGAAATTATCTTCTTCATTAATTGTTTCTTTTAGCGTATTTATCTTAACAGTTAACTGAGTTCTCATGGAAACTTTCTTTTGATAAAATATCTATTTGCTACAACAAATGGTTATTTATTTTAAAATGAAATGGGGGGAGTTTGTATTGCTAGATTTACTTCAGAGGATCTTACCTTCGAGGGTTAAAATTTTTATTATTGACATTGCTACAACATTATACATTAATAGTATAATATACTATTATACATTATAGTACCAGGGGGTGCTACGCCCTTCCTCAGTAGGTTGATGCTAGAAAGATACTCTTGGAGATTAATGACCACAAAAGCCTTTGGGGTCATTATGCCATCATTTTTTTTTTCAGAACTTTAAGGAAGTCGGCATTCATTGACAGCAAGACTTACACACTAGCAAAAGTAGTATCGAGCTGAAAACACGGACTAACACCTTTTGACTAAAATTTAAAGGGGCTAGAAGCAAACACAACATTGCGTACTGTGCCGAAAAGGTGAGGCAATTTGCTTCAGCGTTCAGTCCAAGAAGAGAAATTATTCATTGCAAACCTCGCTTCAGGGAAAAAGACATAAGAAGTGGGAAAGTCCTAAAGAGAGCTGCGGGAACTAAGCCATTGTCTTTCATGAGAGATGTTCTACTCAGGCTTAAAATTAGAGCTAAATTTATGTTGGTGGTGATACTGGGTAGCAAACAATATATATTTTATTTAAATGCTGCATCTTTGATTCTGTACGTTTGATAGTCTTTGAGTTTACTAAATGGATGTGAATGCTCAACTTGAAGTCCTTAGCAGAAACCAAAACCAAAACCAAAACCAAACTACCTCCAGACTGCACTTGCTAGACTCTTCAGAACACAGCCTTCCTGTATGATGTCTGGACTCTAGAGCTGTGGAATTTTGAGTAAAATGCTCACATCTGCAATGAGATTTAAGAAAGGAGCATCTATAAGCGGAGTGCATGGTCCTTACCTTGAGTTCCCCAAGTTTGCCTAGAGTGGTCAATGGCGTATGCTGGAACAGATGCTCTAACTACAAAAATGTTTAACACAGTCTGAACTTGGGATTTTGTGAAAAGAACAAACATGAAATAAAAGTGATCTGATTTGTTTTATGAAATAACACTGTGGAGTGTAAGATACACTGAACAAAGACATCAGATTTTAAGTGTGTTCTGCATCATTATATTCCACTACATTATGTAACAGAATGAAAAATTTAAACAATAAATATTACCTTTAAACATCTTTTTTGTTCTCAATTTCAACCATGATCCTACTATATCTGCTCTTCAGACCCTTAAGCACATACCATTTCTTGATTACTACATTTACACATTGTTTATCCTTTTTTTGGGATTTATTTATATTGAGTATCACAGACTCACATGGTTGAATATAGTATCTATATTTATCAATATCTCAGCTACTACTTGTCATACCTGCTTAGAAAAACCACAACCTTGAATCAGTTCTTCATTCAGCCTATTTAGTGCAACTAGAAGACAAGTGTTGTCCAGTGGGCACACTGTAACCATCTGCCTATCAGCCCCAAACTAGATCAGCCCAGATTTGTTGGTTTTAAGTTTATCTGGGTCAGCTGCAAAGCTTAAGAGTCTTTACTTTTTGTGTTTGTTTGTTTTTAGAGTTCACGATCTGGATGAGTTTACTTCGGTTAGCTCATCTCTTTCCATTCCTTACATACAAGTTTCCAGCAGGCTTACACCACTGCTCCTATATCATTTCTCTTCTCACAGCCTTTCCTTGGAGATTCCTACCAACTTCTGTGGATTTGACTTCTGCTTCAGTTCCAGTAACTTTTGTCGGTCCATCTACTCTGTGTCTGGCCACTCAAAGTGTCAATTCCTCTACATGCAAATCAAGATGATGCTTTTGAAGCTCAAATATGATGATGGCAGCTCTCTCCATACCTTCCAGAGACTTCCCATCTGCCTCAAAATTAATTCTAGAATCATTTTTCTAGCTCTACAGGGCCTTCGTGTACAGTATGATATCTCTTTGTCTCAATTCCCTCTCTGAACTGACCTCCTGCTGTTCTCCCAGCTCAAGCTTCACTGGACTTATTATTGCCCAGGTCCACCAGGTGAAGCTCTGTCTGTGGGAATTTTCATTCTCTGTTCTGAGTACTTTTCTCAAGATATTACAGGGGCTTACCCTCTCATTTTATGCCGTGTTCTACTGGCACTACTGGGAAAAAAAATTCCCCGACCATTTGATTTCTGACTGCATCCTTTCTCTAGCCCTGCAAGTGCGCTCTAGTCACATCCCCTTCTTTGGTGGCTTGCACTGCTTGCATAACCATTCCTTTTTCACTGTTACTTAATTTTATTTACTACCTTCTCTCTCATTGCTCTTGTCCCTCCATAGAGTATAAACTGTGAAAACAGGGATTTCTGATGATTTTGTTCCATACTATGTCTCCAGAGCCTATCACAGCACCTGCGATATAGTACAATTCTCTTTAACTTGTTGAATAAATGGAAGGATCATGAGCCCGGATTGCAGGATTGCAGAGAATTCGCTAAAGATGTTCTGGATATTAGGACCATAGGAAGGGGATGCTGGATTTCTTAAACCTCATAGACACTTATAAGAGTGAACCTGAGATCAAACAAAGATCTTATTGATCTTTCTTTGTTCTTTGGGAATTGATGGTGCATGTGTGCATGTGTGTGTGTGTGTGTGTGTGTGTGTGTGTGTGTGTGTGTGTGTGTCACACTGCATGGAAATACTTTGCATTATTAAAGGTTAGAAATAATGAAGAATAGATAAGAGCATTGTCCATTTTATTAGAAAAATGTGTTTTGTCTGTTTCCAGTCAAGTCCTGTTCTATTTCTTTCTGTCTCTCCTCTAACACTCATCTACTCTGGTTTTCCTTTCTCACCTGTATTTCCCTTTTTATTCATTAATAACTTTATTAAATATACTTATGTTCCTATAAAATTGGCTTATTTTGGCCAGGCGTCGGTGGTGTACACCTTTAATCCCAGCACTCGGGAGGCAGAGGCAGGTGGATCTCTCTGAGCTCAAGGCCAGTCTGGGCTATAGAATGAGTTCCAGGAAAGGTGCAAAGCTACACAGAGAAACCCTGTCTTGAAAAACAAAAAAACAAAGCAAAACAAAAAATTGGCTCATTTTGTGTATTCAACCATTGACTCATCATTGATGTTATCAGTTTGAAGACAATCCAAAAATTTCGGCCATATCTGTAATGTCAGGGTTACCTGAAATAGGCTTAGCATTGAGATGAAAGAACTAAGTAAACAGAGACTCCAAATATAAAGGTATTTTTATTTTGATGCATTTCCTAACTTTCAAGAAATTTTTACTCATAGCAAGTTGGTGGGACTCTCTTTTGAATGAAAACCAAAGCATGTGAATTAATAGTCCGTGCAGTCTCATTGCTACAAAGATTTTGTTCCTAAGCTATAAATGTATATTTCTTCCTTGAAAGTTGCTAAGGTATTTGACTCACTAAAACCCTGTAGAAATGAGTGCTATAGATTTATTAGGCACTCCATAGCAATGCATTTCCTTTGTGTTTTAAATTAGTTGCATTTTAATATCATTGAACATGCCCTTGCTCTTGTTTCCATTTGTGGTCTTGTTCCAGTGGGATTTATAGAGCTCAGATTTATTTAAATTATGCTGATATATTTGATCTTTCAACATATGCATGGAAAAATGGGTGGCTGTCCATATCCATAAATGAAATATGAGGAAAAGGCACACTGATAAATTCTTCACTAAATCAGGTTTAATTAGATATCAAAAAGGATACAGCCTGGCAAAGTTTTCACTCTAAGTATTGCAGATTGGAGAGGTGAAAAAGGACATGGATACTCCAATGTATATTATAAAGCAATTTCTGAATATATAGGTGACAGGGCAACGAAAAAGTTTTAATTCCGTCGAGGCACTTGTTGCATAGAAACTTCTCCACTGAAACCACTCCACCCAACAAATACATAACTAGGCTTGTAAAACTACTGCCATCCTCGCCTCTGCTAGACCTTTAGAGCAGCAGATGGGTCATCTGGCCTGCGTTTACAAAGTGCTGTTTCTCCTTTGGGGAAATTCCATAGAATTTGGCACATATTTCTGCAAATAGACACAATCCCATGTTGAGTATTCTAAGGTCTCTTATCAGTGGAAAGACATCAGTGAATGGTGACTTTAAGACCTTTATTTTGTACAAACTGAAGATCAGTTTAGTGTATTGAGTTTACTTAATGAGCTATGGCTTGATGCGTTTCTGGGATCGACACATATGTGGATGGAGCCCGTTTTCTTGCTACAGAGGCATATTGGAGCACTTTTAGCTTGGCAATGTATCTCTCCATTTTTCGTATGTCTTTTTCCCAAGCATCTGCTGAAGTCCCTTTGGAGCAGCTGTAGTCTTGGGAAACACGTCAGACTGGATGAAGAGAGAAGGGCATCCGCACTCCCTGTTCCATTTGCAGCTTAGCTCGCTCTTTGTGCCCCGGCTTTCTTCTCCATCGTCTTGGCCGAGGGGCCTGGAACACTGCAGGCCTGAGTCACATGGCCTTTAGCTACGGCTGCCAAAACGCTGCTTGGGAACTCCTCTCCCGGCCTGCTGTCTCACTATACAATGAAAATAGACTGTGAAATTTAAGAATCAACAAAAACGTTGAGTGCTTCTGCTTTAAAACATAGTAGCAAATACTTGGTACTTAAAATACCAAAATTCCAACCAAAATGATAGTATTTAAAAAGTAATGAATGTCTACGACTCTTAAGTTCATATAAATGGTCCATTTCACCAGTTCCATTGTGTCCTATTCTGGCTATCTCATGAAAACTTGAGTTTCTTGTAACCGATTGATTTAGTACACTCCTCCTTAAGCTTCCACATCCAGGTTTAACTTTCATCCGTATCCTTATAAGTCTCTTAAACTTTCAGCAACACCTCCAAGGCCCAGAACTTTCCCCTGTCCTTTTAATGCCTTCATTTGTCATTCAGTGCAGTGACCACAGCGATTCCCTAAGCCACCATGGCACCAGCTGCTTCCTTGCACACCTATGGAGGAAACACTATGAAGGCCGCGGCTGTGTCAAACCCTAGAGTTGTGATTTTATGATTGTTTCACTGCTTTTTAATGTTGGATCCACTAATCTGTTCCTGAAACGCCTCACTTGACTACTGCTCCCTCTTCTGTCCCCTCCTCATTAGTTTCTGGCATCTATAGTCCACAAGTGCCTTTAGGACTTTCGTCCACTAATTTCTTTTGTTTGTGGTGCTACAAATACACCAAACATTTTTATCCTTAAAATGCCTCCTTCAATCCAGCTCACACAAATTAAACTATATTCTCATAACTCCGAATTGTATACTGTTTATATAAGGCATTAGGATTTTTGATGCACCTACTTGTTAATCTGAAGATTCAACAGTTGATTGTTTGGATTTCTGCCTTTTCAATTCCACTCAGCCTTTTTTATTCATTCCCAATTTAAAAATATCAAGCATTTTCTCCAAAAACGCTCCTCTCTTGATTTTAATGTAATTAACTCAACTATTTTAAAATGTGTGTTGAGTCCTTTATATATGCTGGTCATTGACTATTATAAAGAAATTTTATGTATTTGAACCCATACAATGCTCAACATATTCCTGTGAGAGGACATTATAACAGCACTCATCTCACAGAGAAATTCTGAACTCACACAGGCAGGATCTGAATTCAGCCAGGCTGCTTCTAGACATGGCTGTAGTGCTGCCTTGTGTTGACATTAACTTTAGGATTGTCAAGATCAACATTGTTCTTTGTGATATCAGCATGGCAATAATATACTAGACACCGTGAGCTCTTTTTTTGTATACTAATTTTGTTATTATAAAGATGAACTTTTTACATGAATAAATCTTAGGCTAAGAAGATAGTCCAGTGGGTATAGGCACTCATTTCACAAACGTAGAGACTTGAGTTCAGTTTCTAAAATCCATATTAAGGTGGAAGGAGAAAAAATATCCCACAAAATACTTGGCCTTTGACCTCCACATGCATACAGGAAACATGTGCAGCCTGTTACACACACACACACACACACACACACACACACACACACACACTACTAACAATAAATATGTTTTTATATTTTTTAGAAATTTATTTATTTATTTTATTTGTGTGTGTATGCGCGTGTGCCTGGATGCATTTATGTGCATTGTGTGTTCTGGTGCCCTTTGAGTCAACAGATTTCAGGTCTCCTGGAACTGGGATTATAAATGACTGTGAGCCTCCTGATATGAATGCTAGAACCCAAACTGCAGTTCTTTATAAAAGTAGTGTATGTTCTTAAATGCTGATCCATCTCTTCAGCTCCAATTCATATATTTTAAAACAGGTGTTTTTTTGGTTTTTGTTTTGATTTTTTTTAAAGTCTTTTTATCATATAACATATTCTGATGATGCTTGCCCCTCCTCCAATATTCTCAGATCCTCCCATCCCCACAGCCACCCAATTCTGGGCCTTTCTGTCTCTCTCTCTCTCTCTCTCTCTCTCTCTCTCTCTCTCTCTCTCTCTCTCTCTCTCTCTCTCTCAAACAAACAGATAAACAAGCAAAAACAACACAAAACCAAACAAAGAACTGGCTCAAATGGCACGGTCACAAGAGAGCTATTGGGCTGACCAACTAACTCAGCTCCCACCCAGGCACAGACCCATGGCTTTCAGTTGGTCCACCCCATTATCTACCACATCTATGACCTGCTGGAGTTCGTGAAGGGATCTGTCCTGAGGAACCATAGCTGCAGGGTCTCTATGACTCAGAACAAAGGCAGGATATCTGAGAGGAGTCTGGGTGAGAATCTAGTATTGATGGTGTAGTAGAAGCCAGATGCCCTGTACCAGGCCAACAATTTATTGTAATGAACATTTGCAAGTAAAGTTGTTTAGACAAAAGGATGTACTGTGTGACAGACACATCTCAGCTTCTAATGCCACTAGGACCAACGAATATGTGATGGAGAGGCAGGAAAGATTGAGGAGCAGAATGGTACTTACACAGTGGAACTGGAGATGAGACAGCTATGATGGGTGTGAGAGAAGGATGTGATTGATAGAGGAGCACATCTTGCCCAGAGGGATCAGCAAAATGTTTTTTGTTTTGTTTTATTTTACTTTAGTTTTTAATTTGCTTTTAGTAGGGAGGTTATAAGGGTGGAAGGCAGATATGGAAGGATTGGGAAAGAAGTGAGATTGTAGTACATGATTCAAAATTCCCAAAGAATCAATAAACAACTGTATTAGAGAGAGAGAGAGAGAGAGAGAGAGAGAGAGAGAGAGATGCACATACACAAGAAACACACACACACACACACACACACACACACACACACACACACACAAACCCATCCCCAACAAAAACACAAAACTGATTTTGTTCTGAGTTTGGTTATTTCTTGCTGTTTACTCTATGGGGTTGTTATTTCTTCTTTTTGTTCTAGAACATTCTAGTGTGCTGCTAAGTTGCAAATATGTGATCTCTCTGCTTTAACGTACACACTTAGGGGTATGAACTTGCTTCTCATAACTGCCTTCTTTGTATCTCCAAAAGTTTAAAATTCCCTTCTTGATTTCCTTCTTGACACACATTTCACTCAACATTCAGTTGTTCATTTTCCATGAGTTTGCATACTTTCTTTGTTTTCTTTATTAAGAAATTTTCTACTCACCCCACATACTGTCCACAGATCCCCACTCCTCCCACCCCCACCCCTCTTTCCCAAGCAACCCCACATCCCCACATCCCCCAAATTGAAGCCTCCCAAGAGGAGTCAGGAGAGCCCAGCACACTGAGCCTAGGCAGGTCGAAGCCCCTTCTCACTTCACCAAGGTTGTGCAAGGTATCACACCACAGGCACCGGGTTCCGGAAGTCTGACCATAGACCAGGGACAGATCCTGATCCCCCTGCCTGTGTTCCCCCAAACAGTTCGAGCCAAACAACTGTCTTCCGTATCCAGAGGGCCTAGTCCAGTCCATGGGAGCTCCACAGCCACCAGTCCACAGTTCATGGGCTTCCGCTACTGTGGCCAGTCATCTCTGCACATCCTCCCATCATGATCTTGATGTCCCTCGCCTGCAGTATCTCTCCTCTCTCTCATCAATTGGATTCCTGGAGCTCAGCCTGGTGCCTGGCCATGGATCTCTATATCTTCCTTTATCAGTCACTGGACAAAGGCTCTATGATGACAGCTAGGTTATTTGCTAGGCTGGTCACTAGAGTAGACCGGTCCAGGCACCCTCTGGACCACTGCCAGCAGACCAAGGTGGGGTCAACCTTGTGGATTCCTGAGAGCCTCCCCAGCACCCTGCCTCTTCTTTTTCCCATGATGTCCTCATCTATCATGGTATCTTCCTCCCTGCCCTCCCACTCTATCCCTGTCCTAGCTTGACCCTCCCATTTCCCTATGTTCTCATCCCCCACTCCTCGCCCTCTGCCAAACCCCCACACCCAGTCCACTCATGTAGATCTCATCCACTTCTCCTTCACAAGGTCATCCATGTGTCCCTCCTATGGTCTTTCCCCGTTAGCTAGCCTCTCTGGAGTTGTGGGTTGCAGTCTGGCCATCTCTTCCCTCACATTTAGTATCCACTTATGAGTGAGTACATACTATGTTTGTCCTTCTGAGTCTGGGTTACCTCACTCAAGATGATATTTTCTAGTTCCATCCATTTGCCTGAAAATTTCATTATATCATTTTTTTTTTTTACTGCTGAGTCTACTCCATTGTGTATATGTGCCATATTTTCTTTATCCATTCTTCAGTTGAGGGGCATCTAGGTTGTTTCCAGGTTCTTGCTATTACGAATAATGCTGATATGAACATAGTTGAGCATGTGTCCTTGTGGTAAGATTGAGCATTCCTTGGGTATATGCCCAAGAGTGGTATAACTGGGTCTTGAGGAAGACTTATTCCCAATTTTCTGAGAAACCGCCTTACTGATTTCCAGAGTGGTTGTACAAGTTTGCATTCCCACCAACAGTGGAGGAGTGTTCCCCTTGCTCCATATCCTCTCCAACATAAGCTGTCTTCAGTGTTTTTGATCTTAGCCATTCTGACAGGTATAAGATGGTATCTCAGAGTTGTTTTGATTTGCATTTCTCTGATGACTAAGGATGTTGAGCAATTCCTTAAATGCCTTTCAGCCATTTGAGATTCTTCTGCTGAGAACTCCCTGTTAATCTCTGTAGCCCATTTTTTAATTGGATCGTTCAGTATTTTGATGTCTAGCTTTTTGAATTCTTTATATATTTTGGAGATCAGCTCTCTGTCAGATGTGGGTTTGGTGAAGATCTTTTCCCATTCTGTAGGCTGTCGTTTGGTCTTATTGACCATGTCCTTTGCTCTACAAAAGCTTCTCAGTTTCAGGAGGTCCCATATATTAATTGTCACTCTCAGTGTCTGTGCTACTGGTGTTATATTTTGGAAGTGGTCTCCTGTGCCAATTCGTTCCAGACTACTTCCTACTTTCTCTTCTATCAAGTTTAGTGTAACTGGATTTATGTTGAGATCTTTGATCCACTTGGACTTGAGTTTTGTGCATGACAACAGATATGGATCTATTTGCAATCTTCTGCATGTTGACATCCAGTTATGTCAGCACCATTTGTTGAAGATGCATTCTTTTTTTCATGGTACAGTTTTGGCTTCTTTGTTGAAAATCATATGTTCATAGGTGTGTGGATTAATATCAGGGTCTTCAATTCAATTCCATTGGTCCACATGTTGGTTTTTATGCCAGTACCAAGCTGTTTTTATTACTATAGCTCTATAGTAGAGCTTGAGGTCAGGGATCATGATGCCTCCTGAAGTTGCTCTATTATACATGATTCTTTTAGTTATCCTAGGTTTTTTGTTTTTCCATATAAAGTTAAGTATTGTTCTTTCCAAGTCTGCGAAGAATTGTGTTGGGATTTTGATGGGGATTGCATTGAATCTGTAGATTGCTTTTGGTAAGATGAGTTTACATACTTTCTGTTATTGATATCCAGTTTTACTCTGTGGTGGTCAGATAGGATGCAGAGTTTTGTTGGTTTTGTTCTTTCATTTTTTTTCAATTTTCTTATTTCTGTTGAGACTTGCTTTGTGTCTGAGTATGTGGTCAATTTTGGAGAAAGTTCCATGAGGTGCTGAAAAGAAGGTATATTTGTTTGTGTTTGGGTAAATGGTCTGTGCATATCTGCTAAGTCCTTTTTATTTATGACTTTAATTCCAGCATTTTTCTATTTAGTTTTTGTCTGGATGACCTCTATATTGGGGAAAGGAAGCTATAGAAATCACCTACTATTACTATGTGAAGGGGTGAATATGTGATTTTAGCTGTAGAGATGTCTCTTTTCTGAACTTGGGTTCCCTTGTCTTTGGTGCATAAATGTTTAGAATTGAAAAATCCTATTGAAGAATTGTGGGTTATTTTTTTTCCTTTAATGAGTACATAGTGTCCTTCCCTGTCTCTTCTGATTATTTTTGGTTTGAGATCTATCTTGTTAGATATTAAAGTGGCTGCACTGGCTTGCTTCTTGGATTCGTTTGCTTAGAATGTCTTTTTCCATCCTTTTACCTGGAGGTGGTGTCTATCCTTGATGATGAGGTGTGTTTCTTGGATGCAACAGAAAAATGGATCCTGTTTTCTAAATTAATCTGTTAGTTTTTGTCTTTTTATTAGGAAATCTAGGCCACTAATATTGAGAGTTATCAATGATCAGTGTTTATTGATTCATGTTATTTTGTTATGGTAGTATGAGACCCCCTGCTTTTGATTTACTGTCTTGGGATTACTTGTTTTTTGTATCTTCTTTGGTGTGGTTAACTTCATGAAATTGAAGTTTTCCTTTAGTGCCTTCGGTATAGCTTTGTTTGGATAGATACTCCTTAAATTTGCTTTTATTTATATTTTCATTTTTCCATCTATTATGACTGATAATTTTTTTGAGTATAGTAGTCTGTGGTCTCTGATTTTGCAGAACATACATTAAGGAACTTCTGGCTTTCAGAATCTCCACTAAGAAGTCAGATATTATTCTGGTGGGCTCACTTGTATATTTCATTTGTTCTTTTTCCTTTGAAATTTTTAACATCCTTTCTTTGTTCTATGTGTTTAGTGTTTTGATTGCCTTGTGTGGTGGGGAATTTCCTTTCCAGACCTGTCTATTTGGTGTTGTATGCCCCTTGTACTTGGTTGTTAGTTCCTTCTTTTTGTCTGGAATATTTTCTTCTTTTATTGTGCTAAAAATTTTTTTTCTGTGCCTTTGTCCTGGGTTTCTTCTCCTTCTAGGATTCCTATTATTCTTAGATTTTAGTCTTTGCATAGTGTTCCAGATTTCCTAGCTGTTTTGTGACTAGGTTTATTTATTTATTTATTTATTTATTTATTTATTTATTTATTTTTTAGATTTAACTTATTTTTTTAAACTAAGAAAATCTATTTCTTCTACCTGGTCTTCAATGGTTGAGATTCTATCTTCCATGTCTTATATTCCATTGGTGAGGCTTAACTTTGAGGTTTTGGTTGACTTCCTAAATTTTTTGTTTCCAGTTTTGTATAAATTTGGGGTTTCCATAGTGATTCTATTTCTGCTTTTATGTCTTGGACTTTGTGGGATGACTCATCCCTAACAGGCTTGAGGGCCAGCTTGAGGCCCAAAACAGTAAAAAAGATACTTTCTGAGAGCCAGCCTGGGTCTGCCTACGGGCCTTAATAACAGCCCCTGAGACATGATCTAGAGATGACCTGGACCAGTGAGAGGCAGCCATGTCACACCAGCAGATGCATATTCATTAGACCTTCCCTCAGGGTTGGGTGGAGGGTATATAAGGCTTGCCTCTTCCTGAATAAACTGAGCTTGTTGTTTTGACATTCTCCAGGAGTCTGTGTGGTTTGAATCTGCACCTACTTGGTCCCTTCCCCCAAAGGGAACAACAGCGCAGGACCCTGCCACAGAACTTTTTTTTTTTATTATTTCATTTTACTGTTTGCATTTTTATAGACTTCTTCAAAGGATATATTCATATCTTTTTTAAGGTCCTTGAACATATTCATAATAGATTGATTGAAGTCCTTGTCTTGTGCTTTGGCTATATTGTATTTCTCAGGGCCTACTGTAGTAGGATTATTGAGTTCTGGTGGAAGTATATTGTCTTGGATGTAAATGTTTGTGTTTTAATGCTGCTTTCTTGGCATCTGGAGTTATGATGATTGAGGTAATTCCAGGTGTTTATACCTGATCCTGTCTTTGTTGGGTGGAAGGTTCCATTCATTGATTTCTGTTGCCCTCTCTGGATCTTAGGAAAGTGTGGTAGTTGTGGACTGTCTGGTGGAGAGGGCTTCTGCAGGTTGGTTGATGGCAGAGAGGAACAGGGATGGGCTAGAAAAAATGGCTGAGTGTGGTGGTGGGAAAGAGCTAGGGTGATTCTGTTCATAGCAAGAAGAGGGGTTCCCAGGGAGTTGGAAATATGGTGGGAGGAGAGGCTCCTGCAAGTAGGCTGCACTAGAGAAAAAAATATATCTGGAGAGACAGAGATGAAAGAGCTATGGGGATGCTGGCTCTGTACCCAAAGTTGGAGTGCCCAGTCAATGGAGTTGAGGTGGGAGGAAGGAACCCCGTGACCAGGCTGCCACAGGGATAAGGGTGACACTGGAGAGACTGTCATGAAGGACAGGAAAGATCATGTGAATTGTCTACCCAAGTCTCAGCCCGGGGAATCCCTGGTAGAAAGTTTCTAGCTATTGGCAGCTCACACAAAAAAAATGGAGATTGGATAAGAGGGAAGGCTGAGAAGGTCTGTAGGAAAGAGCTAAGCTGGGTCGAAACCAGGAGGTGGCTGAGTACCTGGGGAATGGAAGAGAGTGGGAAAAGAATAATAAATGAAATATGTAAAAAGATAAATCTCTTGCAAAACTCTTTATGAACATGTAAACAAATTTTTCTCTAAGAAGAAAAATGAATAGATTTAGTTGCCATGTCAACAGGTATGGTCACTTGCAATGTTTGTAAGTACTGTTAAAATTTCTCCTAAAGGGACTACTGGAATTCAATTTCCAACAGTGAATCAGAGATGGCATTTCACATTTTTTCTATTGTTTTTCCTTTATTCATGGGATGACACTGGAAATGGGGGAGGGGATACAGAGGGCTTCCCTTTCTTATGTTAACTGTAACACATTTTCCTCTCTTCGGAAAAATATTTGTCTTCTTGCTTTAACTTGAAGTTCCAATTTAAATTAATATATGCATTTTTCATGTTTCTTGTCTTTTCACATTACTAATTATGGTGATTTGAATAGGAATGGTCACCATAGGCTCATATGTTTGAATGTATGGTTATTAGGGAGTACTGCTACCTCACAGTGATTGGGGGTATGGCCTTGTTAGAGTAGGTGTGGCCTTGTTGAAGGAAGTGTGCCACTGAGGGTGGGCTTTGGAGTTTCAAATGCTGGAGCCAGGCCCAGTGTCTCTCTCTTCCTGCTGCCTACCAATCCAAATGTAGAACTCTCATGTCCTTCTCCCACACCATGTCTGCCTGCATGCCACCATGCTTCCCACCATGCTGATAATAGACTAAACCTCTGAAACTGCAAGCAAGCCCCAATTAAGTTCTTTTCTTTTATAATAGTTGCTATAGTAATGGTGTCTCTTCACGGCAAGAGAACAATTGATTAAGACACTAATCAATGTAAGTGTAAATAGTTATTTCTTCTGTCACATTCTTATTAACACATAAAATATAAATCTTACTAATACTTATGGGTTTTATACTTATTAAAAGTTAATATTTTCCTTTTTATACAGTTAATATTCATAATAGTTGATAGAATTAAAAGCTTAGTTACTTTGTTATTAATATACTTTGTTTTCCAGTAAAAACATTTAAGTTTCTCAGGTTTTATTTTATATCATTTACACTTTACAGTTTTAGTATGCAGCTCTTGCTCATGGCCACTCTTCTCTAAACGTCATATATATGTATATTCATATCATATATATGTATATCCATTTTAATTTAAGTGCTAGAATGATGTTTGATTTCTTTCTGGGAAGAGATACCACATGTATATAAACACAGACATATGGCTCTATCCTTAATATGTATCTGTACATATTTATTATTCATAAATAACACATTATTAACTTATAATTCATTTTAAAGAAGCATTGTAAAATTAGTTTTGTGTTGCCCAAGTTAAATGTTAATTCAGAGTCTCATTCCAATGAGAATAAGGTGATGAATTTTACCTCAGAATATCTAGCAATGAAAGCCAGCACTACTCTACACATGTAGATTGTGAGGTTTACCAAGGAAGGAGGGAGTGAGCTTAATCATTTGGCTAAACAATAGAAAACTTTTTCACCCTTTCCCTCCTGTATTTAACACAATTATGATTAGTAACTAGAATGAGTGTATTTCATTGATGTTGGTGTTTTTTCCTGACCACAAATGTTCTTTTTACAAAATAAAAATATTTTATAACTTGTCATTTGCATTCTTTCATCTTAAATTTTGAGCACAAATAACCTATCCATGTTAGTCACAGAGATTGGAAGTATTGAGATTGCCTCAAGTTTTGGGCCTTTGTCTTTATAATAGTTACAATATCATCATTTACTTTTTTGGGGGGGTATTTTTTTTTATTTTTATTTTGCAATACAATTCAGTTCTACATATCAGCCATGGATTCCCTTGTTCTACCTGGACTGAGTCTACCATCATTTACTTTTAGTCTTCTCTTTGAAGGAAGATGTATGTTCTCTTGAAGATTGAAGGAACAAACGGTACTGGAAGTGAATTAAAGATCTATAATGTTAAGGACATGACTCTCCAAATAAATGCATGCTGATGAATCCATACATATATGAAAACTTCAGTATAGTTAGGAATTCTCTAAATCAATGTCCAGAGAAAATGTAGTGTTTAATTATGGAATAATTACAAGGATTGTGCAACTTGAAGCCTTGTGTAAATGAAAACACAACCATAACTGTGGCGTTTGTTTGGGATGGACAGAAAATACTTTGGAGTAAGAATATTTTTATCACACTGTTTCATTTTGCTTGAGCATAGTTAAAAGAAGCAGACCAACTCTGAATAGACGTTATTATAGTTTTAAAATACTTTAAGCATACAACTTTTATTGCCTACACCTGAAGAAATCTACTCTACAGCCAGTGGTGTGCTCCTGAAGAGGAGTGAAGAAAAGCCACATATAAAACAAAGAGACAGTTGCTAGAAAAGGAGATGTTCTAACAATAAGAAAATGGTAGCGTGAGTTGACTTAAATGTTAATCAGAGTACTTTAGTTGCTCAATGACATATATACTGAAGTCCTTCCTGTTTGATAGTATCTAGTTTCATCACCCTATGGTCCCAAATGCCAGATGCTAGAACAGAAAGCTTGGTGGAATCAACCCCCCCTTTCTCCATTCTCTCACTCTTGATATCAGAGAGGAGACTCTCATGCTTTGGGGTCCCCTCATATAACAGTGGCTGCTGACGTTAATATGGCTTTGCGGACCAGAATGTAACTGTGTTTAAGGCCAATTTTAAATTTACTGGCTTGCTTCTATGAGGTGTAGTTCAACATCAGATAAGTAAATAACCATGATATGCTAAACAGTAAAAACTAAGCTTAGGTCAAGGTTCAAAACCTGGATTTTACTTTATTTTTATCATTTTTTAAATAGCATTTTCAAACAGGCAGTCAGTTCATCAGTGTTTTATGTCTAGTTCATGGAATTGTATCTTAGAATAAAAATTTTTTTGTCTGTCTTGAACCTGTGGAGATCTTGTTCATACTGCCAAAGTCTCTTTTAGTTTATATGTGCATCAGTCCTGTTGTTTCTGGACAGACACTGTTTCCTTGGAATCATCCATCACCTCTGGATCTTATAATCTTTTGCCTCCTCTTCTGCATAGATTCCTGAGCTTCAAGGAGAGAGGTTTGATGAAGGCATCCATTTAGGACTGAGTGTTTCAAAGTCATTCACTCTCTGCACATTGTCTAGTTGTGGGTCTCTATGTTTATTCCCATCTGCTTCAAGAAGCTTCTCTAATGAGAGTTGAGCAGGGCACTGATCTGTGAATATAGCAATATGTCATTAGGAGTTAAAGAGGGAGAGAGAGAACATGAAATCTGGTGGGAAGGATCTGGGATGAGTTGGGGGAGAGAAAATATGATCAAAATACAGTGTGTGAATATTTTGTTCAATCAAAATAGAATGGAGATTATTCCTCAAATGATTTATAGGGAAATGCACTAAAGAGAGAGATAAGAAGGATAAAGCAGAAAGCAGATGACATGGCCAGGACAGTGGTCTAGCTTTGGTCTGGTCCTTAGAATCTGTAGAGTACAGAATACATAGATTTCATCCTCTTGCAGCAAAGGGGCAGCACCTTCTGTGATACTGTGTCTTAGTTATTTCCCTAATGCTTGAGAAAATACTCTGACCAAAGCAACTTAACAGAGAAAGTTTATAGTCCATCACGGGGGGGTGGGGGTCGGTCACAACAGGAGCTTGAGGCAGCTGGTCACATCATGTCCACAGTAGGAGGCAGAGAATGATAAACGCTTGCGCTCAGCTCACTTTCTCCTTTTATTAAATCTCTGACCCCAGCCCATGGGATGGTGCCACTCATACTAGGTGGGTCTTCTTATTTCATTTAACCTATTTTAGGTAATGACTTTAGAGCCCTCACTGAATACAGATAATCCTCCCCAGCTGTGTCCAGAGGCTTGCCCTGTTAGCTGATCCAGATCCTGTCAAGTTGACAAACAATATTAGCTATCATACTCTGTGAATTTTTCATCTTAGCAGACCTTCTCAACCCTGAAGTTATTAAAGAGAGTACAGGTTGTTCTTGCATGTTAGTGGGCTTTATTTTCTTTTCCGTTTCCTGTTAACATTTATATTTGTGCTCCAGTTGGTACTTATTTCAATGTGAGAAGTAGGTATCCATTTTCCCTAACATGGTTTATGGAATTATAGGTCTCTCCCATATTGCCTTAATTCAGCCTTTACCATATGCAAGATTCTCCTGTATTTCTGACTCTATTTTTGAACTTCTAAAATTCTTTCTTATACTCACAAATCAAGATACTATCCTGATTTTACTCATATAATTTCATAATGTAATTTGCCATTTTTGAGGATAATTGACGTTTGTAATTATTTTCCTCACAATTTCTGTAAATTATATTTTCACTGAAAAAGAAGAAAACCATAGAATTGATTCATCTAGTTGAGAAAACATATACAACAAGGCTTTATCCAGAAAAGGGGAAGTGAATGATTGGGAAACACAAGACGACTAAAACCTATTACTTGCAGAATTCCAGTGCCTCATCCCATTTTAAACTTTTGACTTTCCTTATATACATGACCTAGCAGAGAAGATGCTGTTTTTTGCTGAAAAGCTGCCTTTTCCCCCCATCCTGGAACTCTGAGAAGCTGAAATATAATAACTGGTAGTAGCTAGAAGACCTATGGGTTTGGATTGCTGGAAATTCACCTAAGCCTGATAGAGTAATTCACCTTTGGACGAGGAGCAACTAGGCTGCTTCTTCACTCTGCCTTCTCCGTCTCCTGTAAGAAGTTGTTGGGCTGCTGGAACTGGAAAAACTCATGAAGTTGTATGCTGGAAATGTTCTTTGATCCCAGCCGAATGTCAAATTTATACATTACAAACCCCACCAGGTTGCCAAAGCAACTCTAACACATTACACTCCTTTCTAATTCCATGTCCCTTTCTTAGCTGGCTGGAGGGTTTTGCTTAGTGGTGTTACCAGAATCTTTGTTCCTAAATGGCTCAGGGCTTTATCTGTATTTCCTCAGTTGGATTCTTTAGTTGTCTGGTAACTTTAACGTTAAGTATTTAACCTAACAATAAGAGGAGATGTTGGCAAGGACATCTACTGCATTCCAGACAATCCCCTTCATATTTCTATTGTAGCAGCAAACCCATTTCTCCATGTCCTCAATAGATAAACCACCTAACCAATAATGTAATCCTCTACTTTGCCTGTTAATTTAATAGTATAGAAGCTAAAACTTGTCACGTGGCAGTTTCAGTTTCCAGTTTTAGTAAACATTCTTTTGAGACTTCTAGATGAGCAAAGCCCAACTATAGGATGAGATACAGAATATTTACTAATTTATTAGTAAAATAGAAGTAACAATTTATTCCCACTTCTGCTTTGGTCCTTGAACCCATGTATCCTGGCTCTTGAGTAGCACCACGTACTATTAGTAGACTTAGAATATATAGATGTATCTGTGAGGACATTGCCCCAGCAGTCTAAGAGCTTGCCACCTAGCTAGGTCTGAACTGACTTTAGAAGCTCGAGTGCAGTGATCTCACAGGGCCTCTGCTCTAGAAGATGGTAAGAAGCATGCACACAATGATCACTGACATCCGCACAACAATGTGTTAAAAATAGAAACAACAGGTTTGAAAAAAAGAGCAAGTAAGGATACATGGGAGGATCTGGAGGGTGGCAAGGGAAGGGGATGTGTTGTAATTTCAATCTTCAAAACCAAAATAATTTAAAAAAAATGAATTCCTTGCTTGGATTGACACCATGTATCATTTTACTGCACTAAATGCCACAGATGGTAAGTTTTTCAGAAACGCTGGCAACAGTAAAGACAGGGCCACAGTAACAATTTCTCTCAGTAAGAACTTAGAACTGCTCTTTCTTTGGTAGAAGTCATCAAATTCACCAATTGGCGGGCCAGTTCTTCTGCAGAAAGGGGCCCTACCAGGGTGCCAGCAACTGGCCAAAGCCAGATGTGGTTATGGAAGTCCGTTCTACTAGGGCTGTGTACATGCTCCTATCCGTTGCTATGCCTACTTTTTATGATCCTGCCAAGCAATAAATTGAGTCTCAGAGAAGGATGTTGACTAATGTCATCAGGTTGAGGACTCTTCCACTTGTTTATAAAAATCTTCCATTGCTGGTTGCTGTGAACACATGAGCCACAAATACCTTTGCACTCTTCTTTCCTCCAGATTTCCCAGTTGTTTTTCTTTTATGTGCCTGACCATCCATGTTAACTGTCAGTTACAGCTTATATGCTGCTATAGAGTGACACATCTAGTCATCCCCCATTCCAGCTAGACTAACCTCTCAGGGCAATGCTTAGCCTGCCTCGTTGGGGATTTCCTTTATTTAGAGCCCTTCAGGACTATTCTGGGATAAGGTTGAAATGCCAGAGTGTCTGCTTCCAGGAAACATGTGAATATTACGCTGAATATTCTGTACACCAATGTGGAAAATTTTTCTTCCTCAATTTGAGCATCTCTTTGTATGTTTCTTAGAAATTTAATATTTCTCTTTCATAACCGACTCTTTATATCTTTTGTCCATTATCCCATTGCTTATATATGATTGATTCTACATGTGTAGTTCAATCTATTTTTAATCTTTTTTTCTCTTGTGAACAATCTTTTCACGTGTTTGATGCTCCCTTTGTCAGAGTGTTTATGAACTAAAGTTAATTTCTTTTCTTCATATTTAAGTACTTAAAACAATTCTGTAGTCACTAAGCTGGGATGTATAAAGGTGGAAGTAGAAGTAATGGTCTACTCCTGTGCACACACATAGAACACCTCCAAATGGGGCAGTATTGGGAACGCAAATGACTTAGTGTATTTGATTTCTGAGTAAGTCTGACTTGGTTTTTGTTTCTGTTTTTTTTCTCCAATTTCCCATTGAAGGCCTAAGTGATTTTGACTGTTGTCCTTCCAATAATCATTTGAGTCAGTCTTCCAAAAGCCCCCCCCATTCTTTTGAGAGGAAAGCTCTCAGGTTGCCTCTTGCCTGAGCTCAACCCTAGCTGTGAGTGAGACCATCCTCTGCCAGTAGGAAAACTACAGAGGGGGAGGGGAGCCTCTGTCTGGGGTGTACCAAAACTACTTCTCCAGTTAGCCATCCTGTGACTCCTCCTACTGCTATGTTGGTTGGCGTTCAGCAGGGAGCTTTTCTGTGCCTCCCTTTGGAAGGAGCCATCTTAACCCTTGACAAACATCCTATATTTAAAATTGATTTAATAGCTTAAAAAGATCGTGAGAATTTTCATTTAAATACAGGCAGTATTAAAATATATCCCAGAATAAAACTATTGTGGACCAATTATATTCTATATGGCTAAAAAGGTTATAAGTAATTTACATAAGTACAATCCTAACTTTGATATTTCTTTTAGGATCTGGGCAAGTTATGTAGCCTTCTTGTGCCTCCAGCTTGCCTTTATGGCTCTCATGGTGTTATTCTGGAATCCAGTTAGCTGAAATTCGACAGGTGTGCTCTAAATTATTTTCTGTCATTCCTTGTGTTAAGCAGTTTTAAGTTATACAAATATCTTTGAATTTGTCACATTTATGCCCATGAAATTCTGACATTTAAAAAACAATGTCTCACAGTGTATGTTGAAACAACCTTGAAGAGAAGTGTGGTAGTATTTTACTTGTACTGAAATGTGATTTTAATTGTATGTTAATAAATAAAGTTGCCTGGGGGTCAGAGTTTTAGAGCCATAGCAAGTGCGTGGCGGTGGTGGCACACGCCTTTAAGGACCTGGAGGGCGGTACATACAGGCAGTGACAAGGCAGTCACGTGTTTAGGTTTACAACCAATGAGAAGGCAGAACAGCTAGACTATTTAAAGACATACACACAGGAAGTAGGCCCCTTTTTCGGAGAGCTCTCTTGGCTGAAGCAGGATAGCTGAAGCAGGAAGGGTAAGGCTCTTAGTTCTGACCTCTTGGCTTTCTTCTCTGAATCGGCTCTGTGTTTCTTATTTAATAAGACAGTTGGTTACATCTACAGAGAAGTATAGTAGAAACCATAAAAAATGCAAATTTATCTTTTCATTTAAACCATGTGAGAATTTTTTCTCATCCAGCACATCTATAATCCAAAGTATTTTAGCATGTATTTCAAATAAATATATTTTTGATATGATCATGGTGCCATCTTTAAAAAATAAGACATAGATATTGATGCATTATGCATGATCTTCAGAAGCCAATCAAATTTCAACAGTTATCAGATGATGTCCCTTCAGTGTAAAAGGCACAACTCAGATTCATTCGTGTGTGGCATTTGGCTGTGGAGCATCATTCAGCTGGGTTACTTCTGGATCTTTTTTTGTGGCTTTCATGACCTTAACACCTTTAGAGATTACAGGAGAACACAGTTTGCAGACAGTCACTTGATTTGGTTTAACGTGTTGTTTCCTCAGAAGCAGATTCACTCTGGACTTCTTTGGCAAAAGTATCACACAGTACAGCAGTCTTCTTGTCTCTGTATCTACCAAAGCAATGAACAAGTTTTGATTTGTCCCGACACTGTTGATATTCCTTTTGATCCTTTAATAAAGTGATGTTTCCCAGGACATTAAATATATATTTGAGACAGAATCTCCTGTAGCCCAAGCTGGTGTGGAGCTCACTATATAACCAAGGAGGATTTCTAGTTTCTGATCCTCCTGTCTTACCTTCCAAATGTTGGGATTGCAAGTGTGTGCTATTGTATCCAGTTTTATGTTGTTGTGGGGATTGAACCCAGGGCTTCAATATGCTAGGCAAGTCCTGTATCAATTGGGCTACATCTATTACCCTAGGATACACATTTTAAAGTCAATCTTTTTAACTAGGTGACTAGTAAGTACTTGGGGCATAATCTTATAACACTGGATAAATATTTCCCTAAAAGCTTTAATTTGTTCACTCACCAACACAAACCATGGTTCCCTGTTTTACCACATGAGCTCTCATCCGTTTGCAGCATTATCGTTTCAAAGACTTCCCAGGACTTGACCATTGATGTCCTTTGCATCTGATTCCTGGCTTTGTATGTTAGTTTTTGGCATGAACCCATTGATCTTGAAGGATACCTTAGCGCTCCAGCCCAACAAATATTCCAGGCACATCTGAACATTTCTTTTTAAAAGTTGGTTCTCTCCTTTCACTGTGTGGGCACCAGGAATCCCACTGATGCCATCAGCCTTAGCATCAGGTGCCTTACCCACTAAGCCATCTTGCTAGCCTGATAACGTTGTTTAAAAGCAATTCCCTATGCCTGTGGTGTTCACTGCCTTGGCATATATGAGGATATGTGTAGATAGGCACACACACATACATATATAACTATAGACATTTTTATTTGTTTTAATACACGTAAAGCTAGCAGTTCACTGAGAACCCTGATTCAAGACCAATATTGGGGTTAGGTGTAATACTCCTTCCTGTAGCCCGTCTCCAGTGCGCATGCTGCCTCATCCTGTTTACCTTTGTCGTCCTTCTCTTCGGCCCCTTCTTCCCTGAATCACTCCGCATCACTCTGTAAAAGGCCTTCCACGTGGCCTAAATCCTGAAACACACCCAAAACTATTTTCCTGCTCCTACAGGGATTTTCCCCTCATCTCATTTGGAGTTTGATCTCAGCCTCGGTCCCTGTCCTCCATTTCCGTACACAGGTACACCCAGCTCATCCCAACCAGCCTAATGGATCAGATGCTGGGCATCCACAAAGGGGAAGAATAAAAGGAGGAGCTCCCACTAAGGCTCCGGTTATAAGAAGAGATGTGAGAGTTGTCAGCAGATACAAAGTAATGGTTGAAGTTATTCATGCCCTATGGCTTATGTTAACATTTTCTCCCTCATACGGTCATTAACTCCCCAGTCTTCATAACCCTGGGGCCTATAGTTAGTGAGAGACATCCATTAACCTGCAAAGTTTCAACTCTCCTTTTATTTCTGTTTTATTTATGATGGCTGGTAGATGTCTCTGTCTCTTTCTCCTATTTTGAATTTATCTATGCATTTAGAAGTAATTTGTTACATAGCATCCAGCCCATGTGTTTGTAATGAGAGAATATTTATTTAAATCAGTTTAGTCTGTCATGTTGGCAGACATTGATTTGATATACTTTTAAAACATTTTTTTCTGTCAGCTTTATGTGATCTTTTCTGAACTATATCAATCAAATGACAAAAATAGAAGATGACAGATGTTCTATTTAGTATTTATTTATCAAAAATGTTTCCAGCAGGTACTGTACTCAGAGTAGTTATAACAGTGCTTTACCTTGAAGCGTTTTCTCTTAAAATGTAACCGTTCACTGTGTTATATTAATGACATGTCTCTCACTATAGTCTATAAACCAGATAGGATAATATTCTGCAGTATGGAGCTAACAGGAGGTCCTTGCCTCTGTGCTCAGGTCCTTCCCTAAGCATACTTGCCATAGACAAGAGGCACCCGACAGTGGAAAAAGAGACACTGAATTTTTGACAAATTTTAAAGTCTATAGTATGTAAGGGTGAAAAAATAGAGAATTATATTCTGTGGTGGCTGCTTACTATTCTTAACAAGGAGATAAATCACTTTGGAACTGAATAATTGAATAGAATTTTTATTGATTCAATGGATATCCAGCCCCCTGAGTGGGAAGGATCCACTTATCACCAACATAAGCTGCACGTGATGGTCAAGTGACAACCTGTAGAGCCTCTATCTGGCTGCCACACCTCATTTGTGCTTTTATAACTGTCCTTCTGGGTGCTATATCAAGGACATTACCAGTTCAATGATCCAGGACCACTGTGGACAGATCTTTTCTCTTTGACCAGAGAAATAGATTATAGACCACAGAGGAGACCCATGTTTAAGGGTGTATGTGTACTTAGCAAACACTTTTGTTATTTTTTTTTTTTTGGTTTTTCGAGACAGGGTTTCTCTGTGTAGCTTTGCGCCTTTCCTGGAACTTGCTTTGCAGACCAGGCTGGCCTAGAACTCACAGAGATTTCCCTGTCTCTGCCTCCCAAGTGCTGGGATTAAAGGCATGTGCCACCACTGCCCGGCTTAATTTTATTTTCTTTATACATACATTATTTGTATATTTGTTATGATGATCTCTTTGCAGATCTAATAGAGGGTATTAGCTCAATAAACTCAGCAGACTACAATAATTTTTCTGACAAATTGAAGTAGTGCCATGCAACAAGGTTCATGTGTTTTGTTCTAAAGAAACATTCAGTAACTACATATCTTTTTGATAGTGATCTAAATGAGATTAGTGCATTTCTTACCGACATTCTGATTGGCAAACATATTAAAATAAATGTAAAAATTTATAATACAATTTTGTATTAATACAGCAGTTAATTTGCCACTTTGTATTTGGACTTATATTATTACCATTTGTTTGCTGTTAACTTCTCAACTTAAATTCACATGTGTCGGGGCTGGAGAGATGGCTCAGAGGTTAAGAGCACTGGCTGATCTTCCAGAGGTCCTGAGTTCAATTCCCAGCAACCACATGGTGGCTCATAGCCATCTGTAATGAGATCTGGTGCCCTCTTCTGGCCTGCAGGGATATATGCAGACAGAACACTCACTATACATAATAAATTCACATGTGTCTCTATTATAACAACTATGTATAATCTATCTATCTATCTATCTATCTATCTATCTATCTATCTATCTAATCTATCATTTATCTATATTTATCATTGGTAACCAACAAAACAATTATTATATACATATTAATAATAAAACCAATGCTTAACTAGTTTGTTATAAAAATTGTTTGTTGTTAATATGCATAATTTTATCAATATAGAAACTAACTTTGTTAAAATGTTGCAGTTTCATATGTGTCTTAGTTACTTTTCTGTGGCTAGGATAAAACACACCTAACAAAAGCACCTTGCCAGAGAAAGGCTTGATTGGGCTCACAGTTCCAGAGTTTAGTCCATCATGTTGGGAAGTCCTTGCAGATGGAGTCTATAGGAGCTGGTGATACTGCAGAAGCAGCAAATGACGAAGGTTTGTGTCAGTTCACATTCTGCTTTTCCTGCGCTCTAGGATCTCAGGCCTGAAAAGGTGCCGTACACAATTGCAGGTCTTCTTAGTGTAATTATCACAACCAAGGTCATCCCCACAGGCACAGCAGAAGATTGTCTCCCAAGTGATGCTACATTTCATCAAGCTGATAATTTAGATTGGCCATCACAATTTATTTACATTTTGAAAACTGAAAGCTATAATTGAAACAAATGCTGAGTTTTGGGTCCTGAATCAAAAGCTACATTTTAACAAGGTCCTGTGTGAGTTGTTGATACACCAACTTTTGGGGGGGAAATAATCCCTAGCTAAAAAATTATGTTCTTAAGATAAAACTAAAATAGAAAGCACACACACACACACACACACACACACACACACAATTAAAACAATCTTAAAAGTGAGGAAAATTTCATTAGTAATTTAAAAAAGAACTAGATATAGGTTAATAATAATAAAACTGCAGCTTCATAGAAAGAGTTTGGCAATGTTCCTTCTGTTTCTATCAGGATCTATCCCTGGTGCATGAGTGGGCTTTCTGGAGCCCATTACCTGCAGAGGGATGCCTTGCACAGCCTTGAGGAAGAGGGAGGGGCTTGGTCCTGCCTCAACTTTACTGAGTCCCCATGGGAGCCCCTACCCTTCTGGAGGAGGGGATGGAGGATGTGTAGGGGTGGGAAGACAGGGAGAGCAGGAGGAGGGATGAGAGAGGAATCTGTGGTTGGTATGTAAAATGAATAAAAACAATTTCTTAAATTAAAAAAAAAAAACAGAAGCTTAGTTAGTTATGGGAATTTTTTGTTGTTCCAGATGGCATTTATAGTTTGAGGGATTACATAAAATGGTACATACTACCATTATGCAAGTAATTACATTTGATGCTCAGCAATGAATGTTATAAAGGAACATGATAACTAAAGGAGCACTGTTACATGAAGAATTAAAAATTTGTGGTTATTTTCTAAAATGTCATATGATTTCTTTTGAAATGTTACACTGTATCCACAGTAAAAATTTAAAAGTTGTCTTTATGAATACTCGTGTGTTTTTCTGCATCGGTTTGACTTTTCCAGTATTACGAAGCTATGAATTACTAAAGGTTAGTGAATGACTAAGGAATGGCCTCTTCTCATCACCTTGTTCTAGCAGAATGGAGACACAGGATCACAGCAGAATCAAAACTGCTGCAAACTTTTTTTTGGTTTCATTAAAGAAAGAAAAGTAATTGTTGTATACAAACTATGATCTTGGGAGCTGGCTTCTTACTCCTCACTCTTTTCTTTAAATTCTGTTATTTGAATTGTGTACTTATGTGAGATATAGTTGTTACCCGTACTGGGAAACTGAGAATCTGTGCTTGAGTCTTGATTCTCCCTGGGGAAGGAGTGCTGGAGTTTGCACAGGGACAACACACACACACTGGCAGGGACTCTTGACAGCCAGTTGGTCCTAGTTAGCAAATGAAAGACTTGAGCACATCCAACCTACACACACACCAGGCTCTGCACAACCTTCCTCAGGGTCTAGGCTGATGACTCTGCCTGACCCCTCCTCCACATGCCCTTCTTAACCCTCACCATTTAGCCTCGGTCCAATAGCCAGTCCCCAAAGACCCAAAAAGGAGACACATAACTTCAGTCATTTAATATTTGATCAAAACATCAAAAACATACGCTGGAGAGAAGAAGGCATCTTTCAACATATGGAGCTAAGAAAACTGGATGCCCACATGCAGAAAATTAAACTAGACCTGTATCTATGGCTTTGTACAAAAACTAACTCCAAATGGGTCAAAGATCTAAGTATGAAACCAGAAACCACTGAAATTGCTAGGAGAAAATGTAGGCAGTACCTACATGATATAGGCTCTATGCCTAGGACTCTGTTTACCCGAAGAATTAAGGCCAACAATTGACAAGCAGGAGTTCATAAAACTAAAAATTAAAACATTCCTCCTCAGCTAAAGAAATATCAAATGAAGAGGAAGCCCACAGAATGAGAAAGAGTCTTTTCCAGCTCTATGTCTGACAGGTTTACTATCCAGAAAGTACAAAAACCAAAAACCAACCAACAAACAATTTTTGATTCATTTTTTAAAAATAATGGCCCGGGGATCTAAATAGTTTTCATAGAAAAGAGTAAAATGGCTAATAACTATCTCAAAAAATGTCCATCATCCTTAGCAATTAGGGAACTACAAGCTATAACAACTTTGAGATTTCACCTGACCCCAGTCAGAATGGCAAAGATCAACAAAACAAGTGGCAGCAAGTGCTGGAGGGGTATGGGGAAAAGGAACCCTGCTGTATGGCATTTTGTTTGTGTTCTGACAAGTAAAGCTTGCCTGGAGATCAGAGGGTGGAGCTAGCCATTAGTTAATCATAGAGGCCAGGCAGTGGTGGCACACACCTTTAATCCCAGCACTTGGAAGGAGGAAGCAGGAAGATCAGGAGTTCAAGGCCACCCTGGGCTACAGGAGATTTAACCAGTCTGAAAGAGAAACAGAGCCCTCTGGTGGTGGCTCACACCTTTGATCCCAGCACATGGGAGGTGGAGACATGAATATAAAGTGGGTGGAGACAGCATCTGGCCCCCATTCAGTCTGAGGATCCCTAGAGACAGGATCTCCCCCATTTGGTCTGAGGATTCATAGAGGTAAGAAGTCTCTAGTGTAGTGGCTGCTGCCCTGCTTCTCTGATCTTTCAGCTTTCACTCTAATGTCTGACTCTGGGTTTTTATTGATAAGACTAATCAGGTTCGAGATTCAGAACCCTCATTCACTGTTGGTTAGAATACAAACTGGTACAGTCACTCTAGAAACCAATGTGGAGAATTCTCAAAAAGTTAAAAATAAATCTGCAATATGTCCCAATTACACCACTCCTTGGCACATGCCCAAAGGTCTTGATAGCCACTCCACACACACTTGTTCAGCCATGTTCATTGCTCTTCTATTCATGGTAACTAGGAAATGGAAACAACCTAAATGTTCCACAACCACAGAATGGATAATGAAAGCATGGCCCATATGCACTATGGATACTATTCAGCTGTAAAGAAAAATGAAATCATGAATTTTGCAGTTAAATAGACAGAACCAGAAAAGAGGTAATCCAGATCCAGAAAAGCAAAGGTCACATACTCTCTCTCATTGAAGGCTCTTAACTCCAAATCTTCAGAGGTGAGTATGTATCTTGTGGTAGTTACAGAAACCAGGAAAATAAAAGACCATTGCTGGGGTGTGTGGGAGAGCTGTAGAGAGGGGTGTAGCAGGGTACAAGTGATCTGATGGGGGAAATGGGGAAGAGGGAGCTCTAATTAGGGAGGAGAGAGAGTCCAGAAGGAGGAGAAAGAAGAGTGAATTAACAATAAATATACCTGAAAAAGTCATAAGAAATCGCAGTATTAACTGTCTACCTAACAAAAACCTGTCTATCTAAAATGAAATGAGATAAAATTAGATAGAAAAAAAAACCTTTGTATCTAGAACACACACACACTCACAATACATGTAAGTTTGTATATAAATATACATATAGTTGAAATCAAATATTCCCATCTGGGGTGACAATGCTCCCTCAAAGAGCCAAAGCCTAGCAAAACCCCCAACATCAGGCATGATAAGTCCTCTTTAGAGTTCTTGGCCAAGGTTGTCCAAGAGACTCTCAAAACATTTTAGGCCATGGCTGGTTGCCCTTGGTTGTGCCGAGAGGTGGAAAGTAAGACCCTATTTAGTAACTATACCGTCTCCATGCACATCAGAAGCAGGGCCCAAAGGACTTGAGTTATACCTAACCTAGAAGCCTCCTCTCTGAGGACTAGCTTTCCTGGTATTACAAGGCACTATGAAGGCTTCCAAAGGAGGGAGGCAATCAATAATTCTACCCAGCTATAACATCTACGAACCACGTCAGTGACCAGCACAGCAAGGGTGTAATAGTGGCATGCATACCTTGCCATTAACCAACAGCTCTCTAATTAAACTTAAGACCTGTTCAACAAGAGGGAAATCATGCCTGGTGCTGGACACCTCGTCAGGGCTAGTGATGTCATGCATCTTGGAAGAGAACTTGTAACTACCTGTGGTGGTTTGAAAGAAAACGGCTCAAAGGGAGTAGCACTATTAGGAGGTGCGGTCTTGTTGGAGGAAGTGTGCCAGCGTGTATGTGTGGGGGGTAGGATTTGAAGTCTTTTTCTCAAGTTTCACAAGGTGTGACAGTCAGTCGACTTCCTACTGCCTTCTGGTCAAGATGTAGCCAGCACCACCTCTGCCCGCACTCTGCCATGCTCCCTGCCATGATGATAATGGACTGAATCTCTGAAACTGTAGGCTACCACCTCAATTAAAGGTTTTCTTTTGGCATCTCTTCACAGCAATAGAAACCCTAGCTAAGACACTGCCACTTTACTAAACCAGCATAATCCCTAGTTACATTCTAAATATTTGTTCTTATGCCCACAGATAAATATAGTCCTCATCCTTTCTCAAGGAAACTTGGATTTGCATCAGACAGAGACCACTACAGAGAACAATAAATAAAAACGCAGAGTTGTAGAGTCCAGAACCAATGGATATATCTACAAAACAACTCCTTAATCAAAGCTCAGGGATCATTTTGAAAGAGAGGTAGACAGATTATAAGAGCCACAAGATCAGGGAGTTTGCTGTGAGACTGTGTCTCCTAGGGATGTTAGAAGATACACCCGTAAAGCATCACTAACATGACTGACTAACAGGAGGTGAACAAGGACAACAGTAGACATGCTAAAGTGGATGGGGGGAAGACCATGAGGCCTCAACACTACACAAAGCACTACAGGCAACTAAGAAATGCTGAGAACAGAAGAAATAGTCTTCACCATGGAAGAGCACACCATTTGTTGATCCAGCGCTAAACGGTCAGCACTGAAAACACACACACACACACACACACACACACACACACACACACACACCATTCATAACATTATACAGACTGAGCAGCCTTTGTTTATATCTTTAGGAATATATATGTAAATACATACACATATATGCATTAACAACTGAAGAAAGAAGAGACCATGAATCTCAAAGAGAACAAGAAGTGGTATAGGGGAAGGCTTGGAGGGGAGAAATAGCAGAGGAAAATGATGTAATTATAATCTCAAAAAAAAAAAAAAATCTTGAAAAGCGAAGAAAGGCATGACCCATCCAGTAATGAGCCCTCACTGGATAAGACAGTTTCATATTCAATTTGAAAAAGCTTTCATTCACCTTTTTTTTTTTAAGTTCATTTTTTTTTATTTTGCAATACAATTCAGTTCTACACATCAGCCACGGATTCCCTTGTTCTCCCCCCTCCTGCCCCCATCACCTTCCCCCCAGCCTACCCCCTATTCCCACCTCCTTTTTATATATTGATATCTACATTGCTTTGGGGCTGTTAATGTGTATGTTTCCAAGCTACAAACTTTGCTGCTTTCAGATTGAAACAAAAATCAGCTTTTCTTTTTTGAAATCAATGCTATAAAACAATCTATTTGATTCAAGCTATAATAGACTTCCTCCACTATTTATATTGTTTTAATATGGAGAGAGATAGAGACAGAGAGACAGAGACAGCAACAGAGTGCTTTCTATTTTAGGAATTTATTTTTTTGGCTATCAGTCATTTTTATCCACAAATGCTTTTGGAAACCGTGCAGGGAATTTTAATGTCAATACACACATTTAAAAAGTGTATAGATAGCTTTTGATAGACTCACTAATAAGCAAAAAGAGGAAGGGCTTTTTCACAACTTTAATAAGTGGAATGCAGTGTTACCACATAGGAACTCACCTCACTGGAATGCAGAAGTACATGGCCAGTGGTCAACCTCCTTCGCATGAGGCAAACTTCATCACTTGCTCTGAGCCAGAAAAGGTTAGCTGACCCAACTGGAGAGTATGAGCTTTTTTTGTTCAGCTATGGAAAAACTGCTTTGCCACTTGGGTCAACATCATAATGTAAATCTTAATGAAAGTTTCTGAGATGTGAGAGTGAAATCAAGCTGTTTGGCCACCCTCGTGCTCTCTTAGCCCACTTTCTTTCCTGCTTTATTTCCTCTAGTGTGGGTTAGAGAACACAGAACTTTTTGTAGAGCAATTTCCACTGAAGCTGTTGTAGAATAAAAGCAAACAATACAAGAAATTAAGGATAATGTTAATATTTCATGTTTCTGTTCAGAGAAAAGAATTGGCAAAGTGTGTTGCTTTATGTGTCTCCTCATGTTATGTGCAAGTAAACACGGAAGGTAGGAATGAACGTAAGATCAGGATTTTTAAGAAGTCTAAACAAAATCACACTTCATAGTACTATCAGAGAGCACCTGTTCTCTGGGTAAAGATTCAAGAATGAATAGTTCAGTTCTCCAAAAGCTACTGGGAAATGTCAGCACCATCTAGTTAATGAATTCCTGATTTGTTTGGCATTTTGTACTTTCTTAAGAAATTGCTGATGTGTTTAGACTTCCACTTCCCCTGAGCAGCAGGGAAATGGTTGATTAAGATGGCCTTATATAACATCACCCAGGCAGAAAGCTAAAAGATTACCCATTAAAAAGAAACAGTTCTGTTTATTACCTGACATTGTGCATCATCAAATGCATATCTCTGTCCCTCAGTCTTTGCCTGGCTGCATTGTGGGAGATGCTTTGTGAAAAATACTTCCATGGCAGGCCTCCTCTCAGGAGCATGTCATTTTCTCTGCCTTGAGGTGATAGGAAGGCTTTTTTTTACCTATTGAAACCTCTTCAATTTTGTTCAAATATTATTGTTTAACTCTTAGAAAAATAGTGGAGGACCATTTAAAAGCACAAATGCTGGATGGAGAATTGATGTTTGTGTTTAAAGACATTTCTCAAAGAAGCTTGCTGCTGTCCTGCCAAAACCTAAAGTCTTTACAGATTTAATTCAAACAGAACAAACAGTCTAGGCAGTCTAGTTTGCACATATTCTACCCTTAACTGCTTTTAACTGAATGTGTGTTTTGGAAGCCATTTCACTATAGGAAAGCATCTGACCCATTTCAGTTTAGTTTTTGTACAAAGATCAGCAAGCTAAGAAGCTGTTAAGTAAAACTCCTCAGTTAAACATTTCTATTTTGACTCTAAAGCAGGCAAGATATAGGTCTTATAGTCTCCCCTAAATATCATTGCCTTGGTAAGGCCAACACTGTACCATGTATCTCGCCTTACACACCTGTTTTAATGGTAAATCAACAATCATCATGCATAGGATTCTCAACCAATATGAAGGAGCTACATCCCTCCCCTGGGCAGAGCCTTGCTGCTTTTGTTGTGTTTCCTCTTGCATGGGTCTCTTACCTGTGTTTCACACTACATTGCAAACACATCTTTAAGTGGCAACCTTCCCTCGTTTTTGTCTCTCATAGTTGTTTCTCTTGAACGTAACTTTAGCTCTGAACTTTTGCTTCATGCCTCTTTGTAAACTTTAATTACTCAACTGGTAGCTACTAATTTGAAATTATCATTCTTTTGTATTCAGAGGACCATTTTTTTTCTTTTAAATTTTTTTAAATTTATTTTACGTACCAATCAGTTTCTCCTCCTTCCTTTCCATTCCCTCCCCGCTCCTCCTTTCTCCCCGCCCCCATCTACTTCTCAGAAAGGGTAAGGCCTCCCATGAGAGTCAACAAAGCATGGCATACTAAGTTGAGACAGGACCAAGCTCTTCCCACCTGAAGCAAGGCTGAGCAAGCCATCCCACCATAGGGAATAGGTTCCAAAAAGCCAGCTCATGTCCCAGGGACAGATCTTAGTCCCACTGCTAGGGGCCACAAATAGACCAAGCTACACAAGTATCACCTACATGCTTAGGTCAGTCCCATGAAGGCTCCCTAGCTGTCGGTCTAGTCCATGAGCTCCGATTAGCTTGGGTCAGCTGTCTTTGTGGGTTTCCCCATTATGATCTTGACCCCCCTTGCTCATATAATTCCTCCTCTTCTTTTCAACTTGACTCCTGGAACTCAACCCAGTGCTTGGCTGTGGATCTCTGTATCTGCTTTTATCAGTTATGGGATGAAGGTTCTATGATGACAATTAGGGTAGTCACCAATCTGATTACAGAAGGCTAGTTCAAGCATCCTCTCCATTATTTCGAGGAGTCTTAGCTGGGGTCATCCCTGTGTATTCCTGAATGTTTCCCTGGCATCAGGTTTCTCCCTAACCCCATAAAGGCTCCCCCATCAAGATATCTCTTTCATTGCTCTCCCTCTTCATCCCTCCCCCAAATCAGCTATCCCAATCCCTCATGTTCCCATCTCCCCTCCCTTCCCCTCTACCTCTCCTGCCCCCACTTTACTCAGGAGATCTCATCTATTTTCCCTTCCCAGGGTGATCCATGCATCTCTCCTAAGGTCCTTCTTGTTACCTAGTTTCTCTGGGGCTGTGTATTGTAGCCTGGTTATCACTTGCTTTACCTCTAGTATCCACTTATGAGTGAGTACGTACTGTGTTTGTCTTTCTGGGTCTGGGTTACCTCACTCAGGATGATTTTTTTTCTAGTTCTATCCATTTGCCTGCAAATTTCATGATGTTATTTTTTTTTATTACTGAGTAACACTCCATTGTGTAAATGTACCACTTTTTCTTTATCCATTCTTCAGTTGAGGGGCATCTAGGTTGTTTCCAGTTTCTGGCTATTATGAATAATGCTGCTATGAACATAGTTGAGCCAATGTCCTTGTGGAGTGATTGAGCATCCTTTGGGTATATGCCCAAGAGTGGTATAACTGGGTCTTGTGGTAGATTGATTCCCAATTTTCTGAGAAACCACCATACTGTTTTCCAAAGTGTCTGTACAAGTTTGCACTCGCACCAGCAGTGGAAGAGTGTTCCTCTTGCTCCACATCCTCTCCAATATAAGCTGTCTTCAGTATTTTTTATCTTAGCCACTCTGACAAGTATAAGATTGGTATCTCAGTGTCATTTTGATTTGCATTTCCATGATGCCTAATGATGCTGAGCAATTCTCAGAGGGCCATTTCTGACCTGTGAGTTCTCAAGTAGCTGAATAAACTCTGGCTTCCAGGTTCTGTTAATGCTTTGAAAACTCTATCTTCTTTTTTCAGAACATGTTCATCTTTAGAGATTCTTCATGTCTGATGTTTGTAGCACAAAAGCTTATGTGAGGGCTTCTAAATTTCTCTACAACTAACATTTTGTTGTTGGAGGATATTCTATACATTGAAAGATGCCCTGGTTTCTACTTACTAAAAGCCTAAATTACCCTTATCACCAACTTTGATGAGAACCAAAATTGTGTTCAGACATTAGTCAATGTCTGGTGGGCAAAATGGCATCCCTCTATCTCTCAGTTAAGAACCACTGGCTGATGCTGATAGCTACTCCCACTAATCTCCCAGTGTATGATTGAAATGAAGATTAGGCTCTCTGTTGCTTAGCCAGGGCCAGTTCTATGATGATAGAGTACTCTGGAATTACCATGATACCAACTTCCTTGAACTCACAGTGGTAGGGTAGTTTAGTAAGTCTTTTCATCAGTTGTAGTAGTTAGGCAGTGGTTCTCAACCAACATAGAGAAGACAGACACCTTTGTTGGTTTTATAGCTTTGTTGACCCAAACAAAACTAAACACCTCACAGCTCTCACCTTAAAGGTAATAAAAGACAGTTTATTATAGAACCAAATTTGAATAACCATAGCCTGGGAACATAGATTTCGGTTACCCTACATTTCATGATGCAATATGGAAACAGTTAAATGCAGTTTTGTAGAACAAAGAAATTATAAATCAAGATAGTTTAAAAATATATTGATAGGAACATCAGAGAGGCATTTGCAAGATGAGGGAAGCTCTCCTCTAGGCTTCAGACACTATCTGATGACGATCTTAGCTTTTGGCTTGGTGGAAGCTAGTGATCTCCTAAGTTAATAGATTTCATTTTTTTAATTTATTTGTTACAGGACATTAGCTCTGACATAGATATGGACAAGGAGATGAAACTAAGCAGAGGTAAGGCACTGTACTTCTGAACTTACAACATTGCAACCGGTACGCATCACTGCGGTGCTAATCAATTGGGTTTTGCAAAGAGCTTTGTTCCATGAAGTTTCATTGATAACTTTAACTCTTGGTCAAAATCAGATTCATATAATCTTGCTGAGTACTTACCAAACCCTTCTAAGGAAAGACAAAAGTTCTTTGAAGACTCCATGACTGTCTTGGCAATATACACTCTCGACAACCTAGGTACCTGTCACTTAGTTCATTTCCTTGTGAGACACAGAAGTCCTGAAACCTAGTGAGAAAAACACAGAATAGATTAATGATCACACAGATTGATATAGATGTATGGATCAAAATTACACTATAGGTCCATTTTAAAATAATATGAAACTGTTGTGTGGTATTTTATTTGTGTTCTGACAAATAAAGTGTGCCTGGAGATCAGAGGGCAGAACTAGCAATTAGTTAATCATAGAGGCCAGGCACTGGTGGCACACACCTTTAATCCCAGCACTTGGGAGGAGGAAGCAGGAAGATCAGGAGTTTAAGGTTACTCTGGGCTACATGAAATTGAGCCAGTCTAAAAAAGAAACAGAGATGGGCAGTGGTGATGCACACCTTTAATTCTAGCACTAAGGAGGTGGAGACGGGTGTAGCATGAATCTTAGAGAGTCTTATTAATAAAATCAAATCCAGGGCCAGTTATTGGGGTGAAATGCTGGAAGATCAGAGAGACAGAACAAGCCACAGCTATCTCACCTTGCCAATTCTTCAGCTGATCTTGTTTCCTCAGACTGGAAGCTTCTGTGTCCTCATCCCAATGGCTCTCAGCTGAACTGTGCTGGAAACCTAAAATCTTAACCAGCCAAATGCCTAACCAGCCAAATGCTTCCAGTTTCTGGTCCTCACGCCTTATAAACCTTTCTGCTTTCTATCACCACTCCCTGAGATTAAAGGCTGCTTTCTGGGATTAAAGGCATGAGTCGCCATGCCTGGCTGTTTCCAATGTGGCCTTGAACTCACAGAGATCCAGAGAGATTTCTGTCTCTGGAATGCTAGGATTAAAGGCGTGTGCTAACATTTTCTAGTCTAAATGTGGCTTTTCTGTTCTCTGACCCCAGATAAGTTTATTAAGGTACACAATATTTTGGGGAACACAATACCACCACAGACGGGAATACAAGGTGGGTGGAGAAAGGATCTTACACACATTTGGTCTGAGGATTCATAGAGATAAGAAGTTTCTAGTGGCTGCTGCTCTGTTTCTCTGATCTTTCAGCTTTCACCCTCATATCTGACTGGGTTTTTATTATTAGGACTAATTAGGATTATGCTTCATGAAACCTCTTAGATTATTCCTGTGGTCTTTCCTTAAAAATAGAGGAATCAAAGCCAGTCCTTTATACATGGAAGACTATGTCTATGATTTCAGAGGCCACATAAGCTACCTCCTTCTGGGATGTTTTAGTCTTCATAAGAGTCTGGATACAACAACTTTATATATACATTCCTTATGAATGATCTTTATACTGAATGTGCAGATTTATCTAGAAATATTTGCAATAGCATGCCACTACCTATTCTTGACCACAAGGAACTACGGATTCTTTATAGATAGCTAATTTAAGAAAAATGCACTATAGGAAAAATTCATAACTCTTTAAAGAAAATTTTAAAATCCAATAATGAGGACAACCCAACATCTAGTCTAGAGGTGGGGTCCTATAAATATTATAAGGGAAATCAACCGTGTAAAAGTAATTGGGACAAAAGATGTAACAAACAAAACAAAGATAAATTTCTTGTTAGAATAATACCTCTAGAGTAGGTAGTTGGTCTGATCTGCCAGTAATTGTACTTAGCAAAAATGGAGAAATGACGCATAACTAGAAAACCAGAATGTTCCATATTATGTTGATATTGGGACTGTAGTCTCAATTATAAACACATAACCAATGTATCATTTCTTTTCATGTATAACAAAAATATTTCAGCAATAAATGTTTGCATATACTTGGGAAAATCAAAAATATATATCAACAATTATTCTCCAGAGGTTTATAGTAGCATCCTCTTATCTATTGCAATCACATAATCGTGATCCTAACGGCTTCCAGCATAGAAGCATTTAGTTTCCTCAGAACTCTTATAGAAAACTCCTAAAAATACACATTTTAGCAAGCACTGTACCACTCAAGCTCAAAGGCAACCTTGACTACATTTTTGAGTACCAGGGCTCACAGGGTTTCAGCAAAATTCTGTCTCAAAAACGAAGTCAAGAGCCATGGAGACAGCTCAGTACTTGTGGTGCAAGCCTCGTGGCCGGAGTTTGATTCCTGCCTGATGCTGGATGCTGTGGTGCACATGTGTGATCCTAGCACACTCACCGAAGGATGGTGGCTAGATTCAGGAGAATTGCCTGGAAGCTTGCAGACCGTCTTGCCTCGAGGATGGAGCACAACAGAAACTACAAGAAGTACTTGTCTCCACAAGGTTTGGAAAGGAGAGAACTAATTCCTGAAAATTGTCCTCTGAGCTCTGCATGTGTCCATCCAACAATAATAAGTGAAATGATTAAAATCAGAACCACCAAAATTTGAAAGAAAGCTAAAAACTTAACATTTTATGCATAAACTATAGCTGTATAAAATGTGATGAATTTTTGCTGAACACTTACATAATTGCACATTTTGCAGAATTTATTCTCTCTGGTATTGTCTGTATGTTGAAAATGTTAGCATATGAGACCTACAAAGTTCCTAAAGGTAAAAACAAGTTTTATTAGAGCCAAATGCATTATAGAAGTCATGACGTCACAAAAATAATAGATTTCCCTTGTTGTTGAAGATGAAAAAGATATCACTTGTGACTTTTCCCTAGCCAGTTATCAGTGTGGAGGATCTATGGGTCCCACATGATGAAGCAGGCACCAAGAACATGATTTTGATGAATTAGATGAACTATTGAAAGCTTTCATGAATGAGTCCTTGACCTGAACAAACACATGAGACTATCTTATGTTACCTAAAGGTTATCATAAACATTGCTTCTGTTGGGATAGATTTTGGAGATTTAACTCAGCAAGAAAATAAATTATATTATGGTATCCCTTCTATGTAGTTGTGAATATTTTCTCACAGGTATCTGATAGAAGCTCTTCACACACTCATACTAAAGTAGCAAAGGGACTTTATACTTGGGGAATATCCATGTGTTTTAATTGATAGAGATGGATGTTTTAACCCACTTAACTATAATAACAGATTCTTAAGGCTTTGCCTGTCTCACAGCAGTATTGCCACCCATGAAAACTCAAACTTGCAGAGGTGTTCAAGAAACTTCAGTTGCTGTGGCCAGACTTCATGCTTAGCTTTCATGACCTTGAAAAGGAGCTCATACACAATCTACACGTGCACAGGTCACCAGTTTTTCCACTCGGAATTATTTATGACTTTAAAACTCTGGTATGCCAAATATCCAGCTTCATAACAGAATATTGTCTGAAGAACTTGCAACAATAATGTAAATGAGCTTGTGCTATCCAACACAGGTTCTTGAATGATTGAATGAGTCTACCAAAATGAAAGACTTTTTTCTCCAAAAGCAAACATAGGATCCCCTCTTACACTTTAAGACTTAATTTACTAAGAATACTAGCAGCATAAAAAAAACCATCTTGAAATGAAATTTCTTGAAATTCTCTAGAAGGAAGGTTTCCAGGCATTGCCAACTATGAACACTGTGGCAAAGCTTCAGTCAGTTCAGTGAATTGACTTCTGAGCTCATGTTTGTCAGTTGAAAAGACATCTTAGTTCATTTTCCAAATCTCCAAGGCAATATGAGATTGAAATGGAGAGTCTCTGAGGTTTTCTAGAGGCAATTGGCATTGCAAAGGAGATCAAGGCTCAGACTGTCAGAGGCTGAAGGCTTCCACACAGTCCTCGGATCAAAACCTTGAACTGCCATATCTGTGTTTTGTTTTGTTTTGTTTATTCTTTGTGTGGTGGCAATGCATGTACATGTATCTATTAATTTAAGGCTTCTGATTGTCAAATTAAAATTCTCAAGCTTGTTCTTTATCTCGTTACTCTGAGGAGTACAAACGATGTTAAGCAACATTAAAGAAATCAAACTTGCCCACCCTGCACATTTAAGGTGGGTATAGGTCCTGTTCTTCTAAATGATTTCAGCTAAGTGCCATCACCCAAGGTCTCCTAGTAATTACCATGTTAATTGTCTCCACAGTATGTACATTGTTATGTTTCACACAGTTATTTACTCAACAATTATTAGGGAGAAAACACTCATCACTAATGAATCTAAAACAATACTTGACATGAATGTAGTAACATGGATATCTTAAAATAAGACATTGTAAAAAATAGAACTGTTTCCCTGTTGACTAACAGCCGGTCTCCAGGAGGCTTCAGTTGGGTCTTTTCTATTGTGTCCTCCGCATATCATTGTCCTACATAACTATTCCTCCCCACTCCCTATACAGGATCTTGTTATAAACTATTTTACTTAGTGAAAATAGATTGACCAGCAAATGGCTTCTGCCCTCCAAGAACAATTACTTCTTGGAGAAAAAAATGCCTACTATTCCTCACATTTCAGTGGATTCTGAGGCTTCATAACAGCATATTATTCAAAAGAACTTTAGACATTGACACAAAAGACTTTGTGCTTTCCAATACATGTTCCTGAATCCTTGAAAGACAATTATCCCAACTGCAGAACTGAACTATGAATTTCAGTCCAACTATTACAGCTTTAAATTTAACTAAGAGACAAAGCTATGGTTGTGGTGTTCCATGAGAGCAGACATCTAGATTGAAACCTTGCCCTTCATCAGTATTCCTCCTCTACCATTCTGTTGCTGACTTCCGCCTGTTTCTTCCTTCTTGATTTTTCTTTCCCTTGTTCTCCTTTTCTTCTTCCAGCTTCCTGTTTTGCTGTTTTGCTTTCCCCCTTTTGTCCTTTGTTTTCTTGACTTGGCTACTCTTTTTTTTTTTTTTTTTTTCTCGAGACAAGGTTTCTCTGTGTAGCTTTGCGCCTTTCCTGGAACTCACTTGGTAGTCCAGGCTGGCCTCGAACTCACAGAGATCCGCCTGGCTCTGCCTCCCGAGTGCTGGGATTAAAGGCGTGCGCCACCACCGCCCGGCTGACTTGGCTACTCTTATTCTTGCTTTTGCTCCTCATAGCAAAGGTCCATCAACTCAGCTGACGAGTAGGAGTCGTGCTGCAAGTAGACACAGTTCCGTGCACAAACACTCTTTTCTTTGACATAGGTCCTCTCTCCTCTAGACTCAGCTCCATCTAATTCCAAATCAACTCTGCTCATTCTTTGCACATCTTTCTGTTATATTACTCCTTGGTTTGTTTGGTCTTTCATATTTAGTCTGTCATATAGATATTGATGACATTGCTTACAAATTTATGTAACTTGAAACTCTCTGAAACGAAACAGTATGTTAGTTTTTATTTAAGACAGTATTTGGCAATGTATAAGGTTGCTCAGTGGGCAAAGGTACTTGCCACCAAGCTCAGTGACCCGAGTTTAATCCCTAGGATCCATATGGTGGAAGGAGAGAGCCAAACGCTGTAAGTTGTCCTCTGATTTCCATCTATCTCATATGGCATGCATGCCCTATACATGTACACAGCACACACATTCGATAAAGTTAAAATTTAAAAAAAAATCATTAAAAAATCATTAAAAAAGTATTTGAGGGATAACTGAGCATTGAGCATTATGAGTTCTGACAACTTTGCATGTTGGTTTCCTCTTCTCTAGATTTACCAAATAGACCAAATGGAATACTAAGGAAGATGTAGGAAAATGCAGGAGCAAATGAAAAAAAGTATCTAAAATGTTAAACTTTAAACTAAAATGTTGCATTGAACTAGTGTTTATTGGTGCTTCCTACCACAATTTATTAGAGTAATAACTAAGTTATAAAAGAGGTATTACAACAAGCTTATTTAATGGGTTAAAACTGGGGAAAACATAAGGAAAACAGTACTTTCCTTATTTCTATCTTCTGTTCTTAAATATGCAGTATGAAACATTCTTTCACAGTCTCAGAAATTTCTAAGGCATATCCAATAGATATTCCCCTGTATTAATATCTCAGCTTTCTACTCTAAAACAAGCTTTATTCTTCATAATACTTTTTAAAATGTCATGCTATTTCTTCTTTCCTAGCTGCAGTTGAAGTCTGACCCATCTTTGGAGAACACATTGTTGTGTTATCGGTTTCTCTCAAGTCTTTTTATCTCCCTCCATGCGCTATCCTTCCTTGAAGTTGGAAAGAGCCGTGAGTAGTAAGAGCAAACAAATACCTGTTCTTTTAGTTAACATCATTTAACTGGTTTTTGTTGTTGTTTGTTTTTGTTTTTCTATAAGATACACTTCCTAGTAGATGCTTAAGTGCTATCTCTCACTTGAGAGGCATTAACATATTTTTAGATGACCAATTTCTAACAAGGCTACCTACATCAGGGCCTGTGATCCCAGCTACCTTGGAGGAGGTACAAGTCCTCCTGAGCTGCAGAGTGATTTCAAACCCAGTCTGAGCAACTTTGTGAGACTGCCTCAGAAGTAAAAGGTCCAAAGAGCTTAGCGTTACCTTACAGCACTTCCCCAGCACACAGCACACAGCAGTGTCCCAGCACACAGCACATAGCACTTCCCCCAGCATATAGCACACAGCACTTCCCCTAGCACACAGCACACAGCACTTCCTCAGGAGGTCCTAGGTTTCATCACCATTGCACACAAAAATAAAACAAACAAACAAACCACACACACACACACACACACACACACACACACACACACACCAGCAACTGCAGTAATGACAGTGACATTCTGAGCCTCTATGGAGGCTTGGAGTCGTGCATAATAGCTACTGGTTACCTACCCTGCTAAGACTTCTTATTTCTAACTCTGGCAACAGAATCCATCTTTGTGATGTGGCCTTGCACCAGACATAGTTCCCTCAGCAATAATCTTTGTAAGTCACTATCCTTCTGTGACATTTACTTGGCCCACAGGAAACAAAAAACAACAACCCTAGTAGAAACAGCATCATTTTGTGTCAATTAAGCCCAAGTGATCCAGGTGCAGCCACTGGAATCTTTCCCTTTTCTCAAGTATTTTCCACTTAAAATGAAGTTAGTTTTTTTTTTTCTCTAGTCATCAGGGAATGTTGGCTCAATTTCCAAGCATATTTTCACTCTGGTTTTATAGCATGAAAGTCATCACAAGCATGCTTTGGGGTACCTCATTTTACTGAGCTTTGCAGTTGTTGCATTTTTCCAACTTGTGGTGGTACCTGACTGTTGTGGAATATTCCTTTACACTGTGTAAAGATATGTCACTGTGACTGGTTTAATAAAGATCTGAATGATGGTTAACTAGGCAGGAAGAGGTTAGGTGCAACTTCTGGGGACAGAGAGCTCTGGGAAGAAGAAAGGGGGGATTGCCAGCCAGATACAGAGGAAGCAGCACGAGCAGTACAACAGTATGGAGAGATTAGCTAATGAGTCATGTAACAGAAGGTAGATTAGAATAAATGGGCTAATTTGTTATAGGATCTAGAGGGACAAGTCTAAGCTATAGGTCAAGCTTTTATAATTAATAATAAGTCTCTGAGTCATCTTTTGTGAGCTGGTGGCCCGAAGAAAAAAACTGTCTACACCAGCCAGAGCAGATCTGATGGGGTCCTTCCTCCAGGATGACGTCTTTATCTGTGTTAGTGTTTTTCATTTTAAGGAATAATTTCAATTTTTTCCTTATATTTAATAATAACTGTTACATTTGTTATTGTAATCTCTGGTGACTCCATTTTACTGTGGCAAATGTAACTACATTACAATTGTGTTGTAATTGTCTACATAAATACACTGCTTATTCTCTATAAATAGAACAACAAAGCCCAAATCGTTGCATATTTATTTACAACAGAATGGCTAAAACGTTTAAACCCACTGTTGAGACTACTAGTTAGGAATCCACATTCCTTTCAAAATGTTACCCCTCTTTTGGTCACTCAAGAGTTATAAAATTATTGTTGCTTTCATGCCTTGTGTGATGCAATCTTAATTGTAGAATGACAGGATTTAGAGTCATCACCTAGGAAACAGACCTCAATGTGTATGAGGTTTTTAGTGAGGTTTGGCTCAGGAGGGAAGAACTACTTAAATGTAGGTGGTACCAATCTTTATCACCTGTGTCTAGGACTCAATAAAAATGAGAGAGCTGAGCATCAGCATTCACCATTCTCCACTCTCCCCGACTGTGGATTCACTGTGAACAGCTGATTTATACTCTTGTCATCATGTTTTCCCTACCATGACATAACACACCTTTAAACTGTGAGCCAAAAGAAACCCCTCCTTTGTCTTAACTTGCTTAGACACGTTGTCACCTTAGTGAGATAAGAAAGTAATACAAGTTGAGACCACATTCATCGCACAGCCTGTGGATCAAGGCGCAATTGCAAACTTCAAAGGCATTTAATAACTTCATGGTTGTGAAGCCATAAGAAACAATCCCGCTGTTGAGTCTGGACAAAGTAAACTGAAAACCTCCTGGGAAGGACTTGCTCTCTTGTTGCTCCTACAACCTTTTGCGATTTGCAGGTAGTCAAACATCACTTTGCATACCATAATTATTTCCAGTTCTATACATTTTCTTGGAAGTGTTGTGATTTCTTTTATGGCTGAATAAAATTCTAGTGCATGCATATACATACCACATTTTCTTCATTTATTGATTATCTGTCAGACATCTAGGCTTTTAGTGAATAGTTATTGTGAGTAGTGCAATACTCTATAGACATACAGTTATCTTTGGGACATGTAAATGAAGGGTCTCTCATAACCAACACATTGGTTGTATTTTTAGCTTTTCAGAGGACCTTTCATACTGGTTTACATGCTAGCTTCACCAGTTTACATTCCCACCAACAATGAAGAAAGTGTTTCTCCTGTGCTTTCCTCTAGTAGTTTCAGAATTTCAGGCCTCACATTAAGGTCTTTGAAACATTGTGAGTGGATTTTTGTGTAGAGCAAGAGAAAAAGATACGGTTTCGTTCTGTTTATGGAAATACAGTTTTTCTAGCAGCGGTTGTTAAAGAAGCTGTCTTCTGTCTATGTATTGTTGATACAAATGTAAACTATTTTTATATTCCTGTTTAAGATAATTTGTATATTGATACAAATATAGAACTATATTTGTTATAATGTATGTATATTTCTACTCTTATTTGAAATATTTGTATATTGATACAAATGTAAATTTATATCTGTCATACTGTATGTATGTTCTACCTCTGTTTAGGATATTTTGTATATTGATATATATTTAGGATTATTGTCATATTGCATATTGCACTATACATTCCTACCTCTGTTAAAGATATGTTGTGTATTGTCACAATTTTGAAGTCATCGTCCTTTTACCACACATTTGCTTATAGACTGTTCATCTTGTTTACAGGAAGCCTTAGTCCTTAGTTTATTTAGGTAGAGAAGACTTAAAGATTTATAGTCACCTATGCTTGTCATCTCTATAGTTATGTTAGTTAGGTTATCCAGATTTACAGATATATAGGTCAGATGGACAGGTAATCTTCAAACACTTCATGGACCCAGAGAATATGGCATTTAAATAACTTAGAATTCTGTTGACGTTAGACACAATTGCTCTGGCAGCACCAATTTGATCCTGAGAGAATGTTGGGCTTCTAAGACATTTCTATTTGGAAGTTTGTCTTCTTGGCACAAAATGGCCTATTGGCCCTTGCCTCAACTGCTGACAGTACGAATGCTGTCCTTCTGGACAAGCGGGACACAAGGAAAGTGACCACTGTACTCTGCCAAGACAGGGTAAGATGGTCTTTCAGAATTCCTGCTTCTGAAAATGGTCTGTCAGACATGCTAGGCCTGTAGTCAATTTGAATGCATCAACAATGCTGAGAAACATTAGGTGACTGTCCAGGCTGCCAGCTGTCTCTGTCTACTCTTGCAAGACTCCTGAAAGTTGCTTGCATCCATCTTCCATTTCTCAGGTATCATTATATTCCTTCTCAGGTCTTTGATGGGATTGAAGACTAACAGTTATAGTTACGACTTAGTGTATATATATATATAATCTTAGATAGAACTTATTAAGTATTAGATTTAGGTTTTTTAGGATAGGACACCTTTGGGAATGATCTTTGTAACATGCCATTTACCTATGCTCCAGACTTCTCTGGATTTTAGTATGTGTCCCTTGTTTGATATTGTTCACGTTCGTTGTAGTTCCATCTTATCTAGGTCATTATCCCTTATTACTCCTGGACAATATTTGATAATCATTCCTATTGTATATAGTCTTGTATTAGGTTAGAACCTTCTCATTTAGACAAAAGGGGGAGATGTAGTGGATAGCCATTCCAGCTTTGACCTGGAAGTACCACCCTCTTTGAGGCTTTGGTAACTGTCATGCCTACAAGGTGGAGCTGAGAGAGGACCCCTGAATACCTGAGATCTGGATGGGTGAGCTCTCTTGGTTCCTGGATCCTGGACGCTGGAGGCAGACTGAGCAGAGTTCTCCAGAGAACATGGCTGGACTGCGCTACACCTTTCTCTGACCCTGTAACCTATCCCTTCACTTGTAAGTTACCCCACAAAATAAACCTCCCTTTTCACTACGTGGAGTTGCCTTAATATTTAAACCAATAATGTATGGTTTTACACCATTCTTTTCTATCATGGCTGTAGTTTTGTGGGCTTATTTCTTGACTCTCTGGCATGTTCTATTGATCTATATATCTGTTTTGTGCCAGTGTGTGCTGTTTGTGTTACTATGGCTATGCAGTATAGTTTAAAATTGCCTTTGTGGTAACTCTAGTATTCCTCTTTCTATTTATGATTTCTTTGGCCGCCTAGAGTCTTTTGTACTTCCAAATGAATTTTTGGATTAAAAGTTTTATTAATTGTTATAGCATATTATTTTAAGGTATGTTACTTTTGTTTATGTTGCATTTGTTTAACTCTATGAAGCTGTGTTACTGTGCCTATCTGAAACACATGATGGCCCAATAAAGAGCTGAATGGTCAATGGTGAGGCAGGAGAAAGGATAGGTGGGACTGGCAGGCAGAAAGAAGAAATAGAAGAAATCTGGGAGAAAAAAAGAGAAGGAATGAGGAAGCCGGAGAAGAAAGATGACATCAGGAGCCAGTCACCCAGCTACACAGCACACCACAGAGTAAGAGATTTACAGAAGTAAGAGAATGGGATAAGCCCAGAGGCCAAAAGTAGATGGGATAATTTAAAGAAAGTTGGCAAGAAACAAGCCAAGCTAAGGCCAGGCATTCATAATTAAAAATAAGCCTCCATGAGTGATTTACTTGGGAGCTGGGTGGTAGGTCCCCCAAAAGAGCAAAACCAAACAATATTAATTATTATTATTATTATTATTATTACTATTATTGTTATTATTGTGAGAGAAAGAAGGTGCACATCACAATCCATGTGTAGAGTTAGAGGGACTACTTTCAGTAGTTGTTTTCCTCTTCCACTGTGGTTCTGCAGTCAGGAATCAAACTTTGGTGGTCAGGCGGCATGACAAATATTTTTACCAACTGAGTCATTTTATTGACCCCTGGATTGAGTTTCATAGTTTTAGGAAAAGTGTCATTCGGATTTGATGGGGGGCAGGGTTACATTGTAGTCTGTAGGCCTCTTTAAGTAATATAGTTATTTTCACGTTTTTAATGTTAATGGGGATAAGAGGCTTTTCCATCTTTTAGAGTCATCAGTTTCTTGTGTTTAAAGTTTTTATTGTAGAAGTCTTAGGTCTCTTGGGTTACATTTATTTCTAAACATCTTTTTAAGTGTTTTAAAATCATTATGAATGTAACTTTTTTTCCTGATTTCATTTTCTGTAACTTCGTTATTTGTAGAAAATCATCTGGTTTTAAATATTGATTTTGTAACCTGTTACTTTACTGCAAGTATTTATCTGATCTTGGAGTTTTCTTGTGATGTCTTTAGTACATTTTAGGTACAGAGCACATCATCTGCATATAGGTACACTTCCACATCTCTCCTTTCTAGTCGTAGCTTGTGTATGTCTTCCTCTTGTTAATGCTCTAGCTATGACTTTAATCCTTACATTGAGTAAAAGCAGAAACAACAGGCACCTTTGTGTTTCGGAGTTCAGAGGAATGCTTTTCAGCTCTTGTTCAAACATCCCTAGTCTTAGTTATCCTCAACTCCCTCCTCTTAGTGTATTCTTCAATTCAGATTGCAACTATTTTATTAAGAATTTTTATAACTATGTTTATCAGCAAAATTTGTCTGTAGTTTTCTGTTTGTGCACATCTCTATCCAGTTATGGTAGGAGGATAATGCTGCTTTTGGAGTAGTTCATTAGGGTTTTTTCTTTTACTGTTGTACAGAAAGGTGTGAGGGACATTGATACTCACTCTTTGCAGGTTTGATAGAACTGAGCAGTGAACTCAGCCAGTCAAGAACTTTCCCTTGTAGGGAGCCTATTACTGCTTTAGTCATTTGTTGTTGTTGTTATGAATCTGTTTAAATTCTTCATCCTTGTTTAATTTACAGCACTTTATTTCAAGCACTTTATCCATTTCTTCCAGATTTCTGAGATCTTATTATTATTTTAAACAAAGTTTTCAAAATATTCTCTAGTGGCCCTCGTGCCCTTTAAAATTTCACCAGAATATGTTGTGTTAAAGTAGGCACTGGCCCGGGAGCCCAAGGCCCCAGGTGGCCTGGGCTGGGGGTACCTCTACAAAAAACAGGTATGTGATAAAGAGACGGGGAATAGAAAAAAGGAATGGCATGTGCACTATGGAGAGAGGCGGAACTGGAGACACATGCTGGTGACAGATGAGAGAGAAGGCTGAGGTCTACATGCTTCACCACTCAGTAGGGTTGACCAGATGGTGTACAACAGCCCAGAGTTAATGCAGACTCAGCCCCGGAACCTGCTGCCTAGCCACAGGATGCACCTGGCTCTGGGCAACGAAGGAGGCTCTAGATGACGAAATGTTCACTTTCTGGATTGTACCTCCACGAAGGGTCACCCTGGTCTGCAATGCCACTCCAGGCCATGTTGGTGTTGGTGGTCCATGCTGCTGCACCAGACCGCATTGAAGCCCGAGACTCAGGTGAACATATGTAGTCTCTGCTGCTGCCCAATGCCTTGGTGATGTTCTCAGGATTTCCTGCCTCTGGGAGCCATGCTGATGTGAGTGGCATGTGTACACACCTGAGACCATGTTGAAGTTTGTGGTCTGTGCAACCACTGAGGGCCATGAGTGGATCAGGGGTTCTGATATAGCCAAAGACGGTGTTGATGTCTGTGACCTGTGTTACCACCGAAGCCTATGCAGATGCCCATGATCCGGGCTGATGCTTGAAGCCCTGTTAATGTCCATGGGCATGGGAAAGCTGGTCCTGCCTCTCGCCTGCCTCTCATACTACAGTGCAGGTGGTGTAGACCAGGAAAAGCGAGCTCCACGCAGCTCCGGCCTCTGCTCTCCTTAGCTGATAGCTTCTGGCGTAGATACAGATGGAGAAAGACTCATCTTACCTTGGGTGGCTGTCCACTAGGAATTTGACCATACTCCATTGAATATATGGGCCACATAAAATGGCCTTGTGTTTTTAGGGGGTGGGGGCGAGTCACAACGGAGGAGAAGTGGACATGGGAAGACTGGGAAGTGAGAGCCATTGGGGTACATGATGTGAGATTCTCAAATAATTAATAAAAACTAATTTTAAAATATTTTGTAATAGCCCTTCTAATTTTATTAATTTTGGTCTTCTCTCTTTTATTTAGATAAAATAAGAGTTTGTTCATCTTGTTTATTTTTTCAAAGCACAAATTCTGTGTCTAGGTTACTCAGTATACAGTTATTTGGTCTCCATTTTGTTAATATATGTCCTGAGTTTTCTTATTTAATTTCATCTGTTGTGGTTGGGTTTGCCTTGTTTCTGGTCTGTCAGACTTGAGGTTCATCATTTGGTTATTTTTCTGAGATTGCTACTTTTTTAAAATGTAACCTATCATAGCTACACACTCTCATTTTAGAACTGCCTTAAATGTACTCTAAAGGCTCCAGTAAGTTCTGTTTTCATTTTCATTTGAGTCTACCATAATACTCTTTTGTTACCAGAAATTTTTGTGGTTGAATACTCCCTGCTTCCCTAATATGTTTATGTTTTATAGCTGTGATATATATATATATATATATATATATATATATATGCATAAATGCATATATGTACTCATTTACAATATTTACTCAGTTGTACATATTAAAAGGTAAATGCAAAATGTTAATGATATCATAGAGATAATTATGAAGAAATAATTTTTATTACATCCTCTGTGTGAGCATGAGTGTGTGTGTGCACGAGCATGCACAAAAGAGAGGGGGTGCACATGTGGGGGTCAGAGAACAATTTATGGGCATCCATCTCTTCTTCTGTCATGTGGGACCCAGAGACAGACTTTGGGTCTCAGGCTTGTCATTACGGTCTTCACGTGATGAGTCATCTCACCAACCCAAGCCATAGGAAATTCTAAAGGAATAAATAAAACTCAGATTCCATAAAATGAAATGATTACATCTGGGATGGAGTCTAGAAATGTGAGTTATTAGCATTCACTCCAGGTGCTCTGATGGAAGTGGATTTCCTTTTCCTTCCCCAATGTGAGAGACTGTGAACTACGGGACTTATTTATTCATGAGGGAATTCAGAATTAACTCTGGAATTGATATTGTTTTTACTTTTTTCTAATATGACCAATACATTTCCACCCGAAATTTATCATCCATTTTCTCATGAACAACTTATACAAATAATGAATCTGGAGTTCGTATGAACAGTCAGTATTCTGTCTTTAAAAGAGCAATCAATGTCGTCCCTCAGGGAGGGAAAAGAGTAACATTCTTTTTCATTTATTTATTCTACCTCAGTTATGCACTGTGGTAGACATAGAATCTCCACATCTATATTTTTCTTTGAAAATTGTTACTTTTGAGCTGTCTAGACTTATAACTTCCTGAGAAGAAATCTGAGTCTGAAGGAATAAAAAATAATTTAGGCTGTTGCACTAAAATGCCCATATGGGGCTAAAGCTGCATTGTTTAAACATTATTTCAGAAACCTATTAGATCATTGTCTTACCAGGTTTGAAATTCTTTTGTAACTGTTTCTAAGTTTTCCTTTCCCAAACATTTCTACAGAGTATATTATACAGCACATAGATCTTTGTTCATTCCCTGTGATCTCACTATTGTTTCAGATAGAAGCCATGAGTTATTTTTCTTTCTACGAAGGACTAAATGGATGTGCGCAATAATCATTTACTAGTAGCAGGAACTGCAGCAGAGGGCTACACTTGCCTTATTAAGATAAAATTTCTGGTTTTATTTATTCTGAAAAAAAAAAAAGCTCTGTCCCCAAATAAAGGATTAATCCAGGGACTCGGCACGTCAGAACTGCCTCTTCAAGTAGAGAAGTGAATGGGATGAACACTATAGCTCACTCTTTATAGTAGCTTATTTGTAGGTGGGAAAAATGAAAAACTGGAGAAAATATTAGTTCCCATTAAAAGGTAAAACATGAAGAGGCCACTGTCAATTCAGGCTGTGTTTGTTGATTTCCAAACAACAATCCTGTCTCCGGAGTCATTAAAAGTATTGCTCTCCCGAGAGGAGACAGAGGTTCTTGCCTTCAGAGCTGAATAAACCTGGTACCTCACGTTGTCATTTTTTATGAGAACAATGGCCCTGAGGATCTTGGTTTTCTTGCTTTAAAAAAAATCTATCAAAGATTATCTATGTTCTTTGCAAAAAGATTTAGGTACACTTAGGAAAATTTGTAATTTATAAACCTGGTAAACATTTCCATTTTTTTAAAGTTAACTTCGCTTAAGAAGGCATCTTCAAAAGTGTATATATGATGAGTTAACATGTATTTGCATGTTTTTTTAAAAGGAAAGATCGTTATGTTCCTTGAAGATGCAGTATTTTAAAAATTCAATTAGAATGCATTCTTTTTTTTTTCTTTCTTTTTTTTTTCTTTCTTTTTTTTTTTTTTTTTTTTTTGGTTTTTCGAAACAGGGTTTCTCTGTGTAGCTGCCCTTAATGTGGAAAATGTGTGAACATTAATCTGCCTCAGGAGATAATAGATTAAACATGATGTAGAAACTGAAAGTACTTTTTATGATTTTTTTTATTTTTTGAGATTATAATATAATTTTATCATTTCTCCCTTTCTGTTCCTCCATCCAACCATTCCCAAATACTCCCCTTGTTTTCTTTCAAAGTAATTTTTAAAAATACAAGGACAAATAAATACTGTACCATTAACACGTACAAAAAATGATTATATATGTGGAACTTTATATGTAGAATCTGCCTCATGTGTACTTTTCCTGTATAGCCTTCAAAATGCCCCATTTCTGTGAGTGTTTTGTAGATATATCCACTGAGACTGGGCCCAACAGCTCTGGATTTTGACTCATTGTGGTTTTCTGTAGTGATTTCCACCCATTGCGAAGAGCAGTTTCCTTGATTATGGGTGAAGACTACACTTATCTGTCAGTATAACGGCAAATGTTTATAGACTGTTGTTAGAGATTATGCTGTTTTGTAAATTAGTGATTGTAGATTCCCCTCCAGTAACCATGACCTCACCAGCTCTGAGAAGTCAGCTAAGTTTCCAGTACCAGGTATGATTTCTCTCTTGTTGAGTAGGGTTTAAGTCTGATAAGAGAGCTCTGGGCTACCACCAAGGTACGTATGCCAATGCTGCATCCTTAAGGTTATCATGTCAGGCAGGACACAAAAGCCAGGAAAAACTACAGCTAACCTGTGTGCTGAAAAGCAAGCTATGGCTTAGTAATAGTCTGGTTTAAAATATTGGAAAAGGCTTGCTTGCCAGCCTGTACCTACTAAAAGTAAATGATTTTCTCCACAATAACTCTAGCTTAGATATACACAGATCTCTAAGAAGAATAAAGCTTTTATAAGCCCTTTCTTTAAGTCACTTCTTAACCCCTGATATCCACATTTTAAAATTAGCTTTACCATCTTTAGCTGAATCCCATTTATATGCTTAAAACACATTAAAATAAAAAATAAACATTGATACAACAAAAATTAAATGTTTAGGATTTTTTCAGTTCATTTCTTGCCTTTACATCTTGTGGGGGTTGTAAGGAGGCTTAGCAGGTAAAGGAACTTGGTATCAAACGTGGTGACTTGTGATCAATTTCTGGGACCCACATGCTAGGAAGAAAGAACCAACTCCCACAAGTTATTCTCCAACCTCCACACATACATTATGGCATGGGTGCATACATACACACACAGTACATACATGCATAATACATAAATAAAGTGAAAACATTTTAAATTGCATTTGATACTGTATTATATTTCATTGCATTTCCCCCAACACCTTTTTCTTCATTTTTCTTCTTTTCTCATACTATACTGTTGCCGCTTCAGTCTCTGTGATCCCCCACGACCCCTGCTTAGTTGATTCTGTGGGCTGTGTTTTCCTGGTATCCTTGACCCTTGGGGCTCTTACAATTCTTCCTTCCCCTCTTCTTCATGGTTCCCTGTGCTCCTGGGGGAGGGATACAATGGATATCTCCAATTTAGGCTCTCTCTCTAATGTTCGGCTGTGGGTTTCTGCAGCTGCTCCCATCAGCTGCCAGAGGAACCCTCCTTGATGACGTTTGGGCTAGTCACTGATCTCTGAGCATAGCAGAGTATCATTGGAAATCATTTGATTGATTTTTTTTTTCTGTCCTAGGTCTCTGGGCTATCTAGCCTACAGTTCCTGGTCATCCAGGCAGTTTGGGGCGTGGGCTCCCTCTTGTGGCTTGGGCCTCAAGTTAGACCAGTCATTGGTTGGCCACTTCTTTATTGCTCAAGCACATCTTGAAGGCTGGGGAAATCGGAGGTGAAAAGTTTTGTGGCTGGGTTGGTGTCCCAGTCCCAACGCTGAAAATTGCCTAGTTACAGAAGATGGCCAGTTTAGGCTCTGATTCTTCCATTAAATTCTTCCATTACTAGGAGTCCACGCTAGGGTCACCCTCACAGAATCCTGGGTTTACTGTACTAGGTTTCCATGTCACCCCAAAATGCCCTTCAATTCTAGTTATCTTTCCTCGTAACTCTCTTCCTCCATCCAGCCCCCACCTTATTCCTCCTGTTCCCATCTCTACCCACTCCGAGTCTACCCACACAATCTATTTTATTTTCCTTTTCCAAGGAAATCCATGCTTCCCGGCATAGTCCTCCTCTTTACCTAACCTCTGTGGGGCTGTGGATTGTAGAATGATTATCATTTACTTAACAGCTAATATCCACTTATAAGTGAGTACATACCATGTTTGTCTTTCTGGGTCTGGGTTACCTCACTCAGAATAATTTTTTTCTAGTTCCATCCATTTGCCTGCGAATTTCATGATGTCATTGTTTTTAACAGCAGATTAATTACTCCATTGTGTAAATGTACCACATTTTCTTTATCTATTCTTTGGTTGAGGGATATTTAGGTTGTTTCCAGTTTCTGGCTATTATGAATAAAGCCACTATGAACATAGTTGAGTAAGTTAAATAAAGCCACTATGAACATAGTCTTTGTGGTAGGATGGAGCATCCTTTGGGAGTATGTCCAAGAGTGATTCAGCTACAGCTTGATTCAGATACATCTTGAGGAAGATCAATTCCCAGTTCTCTGAGAAACCACCATATTGACTCCCATAGTGGCTGTACAAGTTTGCACTCCCACCAGAAGTGGTGAAGTGTCCCCTTATTCTATCAAATTGTGTGGCCTCATTTTGATTCACATTCATGTGGATTCAGTTTAAATATTTATTCAATTCATTTTGTTACATATAACTCTAAGTTCATATAAGTGGAATTGAAACAATTATAGGACAATAACTTTTAAAATCATGTAATATATTTTTGAGGTAATTAAAAGCGGGAGAAATTATTGTACTAGATATTTATTGAATAAAATTTAAGCACAATAGCTTAGTAATAATTTTTTAAAAAACATTGAGTTATTATTTATAGCTACACTGAAAAGCAGAGTTACCTTTAGGAGAAAAAAAAATTCTCTCTTATGCTGTCACTGAGTTTATAATCAATCAAGCAGATTTCCAATGAATGGTTGTGGTAATTTGAATGAAAATGGCCCCATAGGCTGCTGTGAGATGCTCTGTATGTCAAGTGTGTTGCTGATTGGTCAATAAATAAATCATTGATTGGCCAGTGGCCAGGCAGGAAGTATAGGCGGGACAAGGAGGAGAATAAAGCTGGGAAGTGGAAGGCTGAGTCAGAGACACTGCCAGCCACCACGATGACAAACAGCATGTGAAGATGCCGGTAAGCCACGAGCCACGTGGCAAGGTATAGATTTATAGAAATGGATTAATTTAAGATATAAGAACAGTTAGCAAGAAGCCTGCCACGGCCATACAGTTTGTAACCAATGTAAATCTCTGTGTTTACTTGGTTGGGTCTGAGCGGCTGTGGGACTGGCGGGTGAGAGAGATTTGTCCTGACTGTGGGCCAGGCAAGAAACTCTAGCTACAATAGGCTCATAGGGACTGGTGCTATTAGGTGTGTTCTTGTTGGAGCAGGTATTGCTTTGTTGGAGAACGTGTGTCACTGGGGAGGGGGGGTGCAGTGTTAATGATCTCAGATGATCATGACAGGCCCAATGTAGCTCACTCTCTCTTCCTGCTGCTCGTAGATCCAAATGTAGAATTCTCAGCTACCTCTCCAGCACCATGTCTGCCTGCATGCCACCATGCTTCCTGCCATGATGATAATGGACTAAATCTCTGAACTGCAAGCCAGCCCTAATTATATGTTTTCCTTTATAAGAGTTGATGAGATCATGGTAGGAAGCATGGTTAGAAACCCTAACTAAGACAATGCTTTAGTTTATTGATAGTACAGTGACATTATTACTTTGAAAAAATTCCATCTGATGTAATCAAAAATTAGTTAAATTTATTACTCAAATGATCAAAAGATTGGAAAAATTATCCTAATGTGTACATACACACAAAAAGGCCCAAATTCTACAGTAAATTGATAAATTTTAATACTGTCACTATTGAGAATATATGTAATAACTATGTTTGAGATTAAGGTTTAACATACTTAGGACTTCAACTCTTACTCTGTTTTGATAATAATTTTTACTATTTTTCATGTTTGTAATATTGATAACATATGTTTTTTAATTCTCATAAATAAAAAACTCATGATAAATTTGCTTTGTGATTAATGTAACTTCAAATAAAGCTGAATTATATGTTGAAGATGTATAGTACCAAACATAATCATTTATCATGTGTAGACAATCACATAGTGTCTGAATCCCTCAAGAATATGATGAACAGAAAAGTTTTCACCCTGTTAGCTCACTACAACACCTTTTCATGTCCCCAGAGAACCATTATCAACCAAGTCTGATTCAACCCAATAACTGTGTGTTCCCCAGTTGATTTTCCTCATGTTTTCTCAGCTCCCATATAATTCTTCCTAGCTAATGCTTGTAATGGCAACCAGTCCATAAACTGTCAGGGGACATGTAAGAATTTAGCACATCCAAATGAATGTTTCACGTTCATTTAAAAATGGTAATTGTATAATGGTTAATCACAAAATAATGTGTTACTTGTTAAGAAGTATTGAAACCAAATATATCAATCATTTTGTTAATCAAAATACTTGCTTCTTTATGTAAAACTCAAATTTTCTTTTTAAATATAAAAGGAAAGGAGGAGAATGAGCCAGCATGCAGACATGCTAGATGAGTGTTAACCTGAAATGCTCAAGTGAACAGATATTTTAATGCACAAAAAAGTGAAAAGTTCCATAGATAATTTTCTATGTACTGTTTCCAAATGTATTTCTTTCAAACATAACAGTTTTTGGAAAGTCAGAAAACTTTACATTGCTATTAGCTTTCAAAACCCCATTACCATATAAACTATAAAAAAATGGCAATTTTATTATGATAACTTTGGCCTTGAGTTAGTTACATGGAATAGTATAATAGTTACTCAAAATGCCAGTGCATCTTTGAGTATGAAATTTGAAGAGAAGCCACAGTCTATTTTTAGATGATTGTGTTAAGGATCTCCACATCAGTTCAACCAATACAGTGCTCCTGTTCTATACCCACACTGAAAATGACATGTATGAAGGCATGATGATTTGTTATTAATTTTTCTTGAAAAAAGTAGTTTATAACAATTCAAAGAACTAAACTCATTTCTTTTTGTCCTATTAATTGGGTTAATTGGACTATTTAGCTCATTTTATATAACTTAAGGTAATAAGTTTACTGTTGGTTGAGCAAGTTTGGATGAGAACAGTCAATTAATTGGCATCATCTTCCATAGTGAAGAGCCTAGCAGAATGTGGGCTATTTGACATGACAATGATGAACTGTGGAGAACGAGAAGAGACATTGAACAACATATATTTATTCAGCAATGCCCTGAAAGACTAGCCTATTGAAAATGAACAGTTACTTTGCTGAGCTGTCTCCCAAATCATGTATAAGTTTTCAGCAGGGTAGTAGGTATAGAAGGAAATTAGCTGTTAAAAAAAAGTAGGAAGAGCCTGGTAGACTTCCACAAGTAGGTTAGTATAGTATAGTACAGTAAGCATAGTATAACTTTCAGCCACAATTTACCTGCCTTAAATTCATCTTAGTTGGAATATAAATTATTTTTGTAGCTGCTAAGCAAAGCACATTGTGAGTCTTTGTTGAGGAGCGTCCTCATAGTGCAGCCAGATTCACTTTGATGAGAAATTCTTAGGTTTGTGTTGTCTGTCTCTTAGCACTCCTCCTCTCTGTCTGCTTCTTAGCTGCTCTTTTACAGCTACATGCAATTATGAACACAGTGATGTGGTGGAAGGGGACAAACGTAGACCACATCAAGATTTCATATCTTAACCTCATCTAGTCCATCTGTGCCTTTTAAGAAGGATAGACCACTGAAGCACTGGGGTTGGGAAGGATAGGCCACTGGAGCACTGGAGTTGGGAAGGATAGACCACTGAAGCACTGGGGTTGGGAAGGATAGGCCACTGGAGCACTGGGGTGGGGAAGGATAGACCACTGGAGCACTGTGGTGGGGAAGAATAGACTACTGGAGCACTGTGGTTGGGAAGGATAGACCACTGGAGCACTGGAGTTGGGAATGATAGGCCACTGGAGCACTGGGGTGGGGAAGGATAGACCACTGGAGCACTGTGGTTGGGAAGAATAGACTACTGGAGCACTGTGGTTGGGAAGGATAGACCACTGGAGCACTGGAGTTGGGAAGGATAGACCACTGAAGCACTGGGGTGGGGAAGGATAGGCCACTGAAGCACTGGGGTTGGGAAGGATAGGCCACTGGAGCACTGGGGTTGGGAAGAATAGACCACTGGAGCACTGTGGTTGGGAAGAATAGACCACTGGAGCACTGGAGTTGGGAAGGATAGACCACTGGAGCACTGGGGTTGGGAAGGATAGACCACTGGAGCACTGGGGTTGGGAAGGATAGACCACTGGAGCACTGGAGTTGGGAAGGATAGACCACAGGAGCACTGAGGTTGGGAAGCATAGATCTCTGGAACACTAGAGTTGGGAAGGATAGACCACTGGAGCATTGTGGTTGGGAAGGTCAGACCACTGGAGCACTGTGGTTGGGAAGGTCAGACCACTGGAGCACTGTGGTTGGGAAGGATAGACCACTGGAGCACTGGGGTTGGGAAGGATAGACCACTGGAACACTGTGGTTGGGAAGGTCAGACCACTGGAGCACTGTGGTTGGGAAGGTCAGACCACTGGAGCACTGTGGTTGGGAAGGATAGACCACTGGAGCACTGTGGTTGGGAAGGATAGACCACTGGAACACTGTGGTTGGGAAGGTCAGACCACTGGAGCACTGTGGTTGGGAAGGTCAGACCACTGGAGCACTGTGGTTGGGAAGGTCAGACCACTGGAGCACTGTGGTTGGGAAGGATAGACCACTGGAACACTGTGGTTGGGAAGGATATGTAGCATGAATCTTAAAAGTTCTTATTAATAAAATCAAACCCAAGGCCAGTTATTGGTGTCAATGCTGGTAGATCAGAGAGACAGAAAAAGCCACAGCTATCTCACCTTGCCAGTTCCTCAGCTGGTCTTGTTTCCTCAGACCAGAAGCCTCTGAGTCCTCATATCTGAATGGCTCTCAGCTGAACTGTGCTCCAAAGCCTGAATGCTTAACCAGCCAAATGCTTAACCAGCCAAATGCTTAATCAGCCAAATGCTTCTAGTTTCTGGTCCTCATGCCTTATATACCTTTCTGCTTTCTACCACCACTCCCTGGGATTAAAAGCTACTTTCTGGGATTAAAGGTGTGATGAGTCACCATGCCTGTCTGTATCCTTGAACACATGGATTTCTGTCTCTGGAATGCTGGGATTAAAGGCGTGTGCTACCACTGCCTATCCTTTATGTTTACCATTGTGGCTGCTCTGTCTCTGACCCCAGATAAGTTTATTAGCATGCACAATATTTGGAGGAATACAATACCACAAGGATAGACCACTGGAGCACTGGGGTTGAGAAGGATAGACCACTGGAGCACTGGGGTTGGGAAGGATAGACCACTGGAGCACTGGGGTTGGGAAGGATAGACCACTGGAGCACTGGGGTGGGGAAGGATAGACCACTGGAGCACTGGAGTTGGGAAGGATAGACCACTGGAGCACTGGAGTTGGGAAGGTCAGACCACTGGAGCACTGGGGTTGGGAAGGACAGACCACTGGAGCACTGGGGTTGGGAAGGATAGACTACTGGAGCACTGGGGTTGGGAAGGATAGACCACTGGAGCACTGGGGTTAGAAAGGATAGACCACTGGAGCACTGAGGATAGCTTTTGTCTTATCACCTATCAGCCACGTAGCCTCTGTGGGATCTGGATTCAACTCAGTTTTTCTAGTTAAATTAATCCATTTCTATATCCTCATATATCTGCTTTGAAACCTTGGCATATCTGGGGTCTTCAGCCTCATAAAAAAATCAAGGGATAGATTTCTGACTGAACCAAGCCACTCTGAGCACACAAGTCTTCATATATAGGAAGAAGAGTTGGTTGCAACACAATATGAACAAACCTGTGCAGATAGAAAGTCTAGGCAGCTGTAAGGACAGACTCTGGAGAGCCATTTGCAGACCCAGGGAATGTAATTACTGATGGCAGCAACAGCAGATACTTCAAAGGGGGGGTTATTTTTCACTAAGAAAACTGATTTTCTTTCTCTACCCCTAATTTATCTTTCCCCCCTGTCTTTGTTAGAGATAAACCACACTGTTTCCACAATCAATTTGTAACACATATACGAAAAGGAATCTATTCATTGCAGATTGATTTTTTAGGGCATGTATTCCTAGACCATAAAAATTTCATTTTTTTAACTTTAGTTACATGCCAAAAGCCTGCAAATAACAAGTAATTCTCACTTTGAAGAGGGCTATATTTTGCCATTGAACAAATTCAGTTCTGAATGTTTCAAAGTGATGTGTGGCACCAACCTAGATGTGGTTATAGCCAGACAAACCCATGTGAGGCTGACTTCTGGAATTTAAGACAAGCTGTGCCACAGTGAATGGAACATCACATTCCACATTTGTGTTTTCTGTTTATGGTAGTTTGAATGTAATTGGTCCCTATAATCTCATAGGGAGTGGCACTATCAGGAGGTATGGCTTTGTTGGAGTAGGTATGGCCTTGTTGAAGGAAGTTTGTCACTGTGGAGGCGGGCTTTGAGGTCTCATAGCCACACCCACTGTCTTAGACCATTTCTTGTTGCCTACAAGTCAAGATGCAGGGCACTCAGCTACTTCTCCAGCACCATGTCTACCTGCACCATGTTGCACCATGATGATAATGGGTTAAAGCTCTGATCTGTAAGCTACCCCAATTAAATGTTTTCCATTTATAAGAGTTGTTGTGGTCATGGTATCCCTTCACAGTAGCTGAGACCCTAACCAAGACACGATTCTTCACAGGCCCTCTGCAGCACCATTACTGATGTCTAGATAACACTATAGAATTTTAATAGTCCCAATTTCAGGACATATTTTTTGTTGTTGTTCTTGACATGCTAGACCTACTTTAATGGGAATTAAAAAACCACAGAAAAAGGCAACTGCAGAACAGCTTAGGGGAAATACCAAAGAATGCAAAAGAAAGGAGATTGAGATGACAGCCTTACAATTACAGCCTCAATTTACATATTCAGATTCCCATATCTTTGAAAAATAACAATGAAATAAACCCAATAATCAAGTACATGAATGTAGTTCCTATGCAGTTAATTTGCATGTGGATTAGAAAGTATTTGAAGTAGTGCATGATCACCTTAGCAGACTAATATCCAAGCCTGCATGACAATGTACCAAAGAGGAAAGGAATGTCCCTCAGGAATTATTTCTTTCATAGAGCGAACAACCTTGTCCAGTGTTGGCCAACATACACCTTGGGATGAATAAATTATGCTTGTGAATGACTACAGACAAAGTGCCTGCAGCATACAGTCATCCGCTCATGATAACAAGAGAACAATGCCATTGTTGTATACATGAAAAGGGGGAGCATGACAGTAACTCTTTGTAACTTTTAACACGGATATATACATTTTAAAAATGCATAACTGTGATTCTCTCCATTCAAGTGATAATGAAATATTTGACTTATTGCTAAAAATGAGGTCTCTAATTATGTTCTTTGTTCTGTTCGCTTGTTTATTTTCTGTAGCCATCAATTTTATACATTTTGACCGAGAGTATCTTTGATTTTACATTCTAGTCTAGTCAATTTTTTCTTTATTGTTAACTGAAAAGCTTTTCATTTACCAATTTTTAAAGAACTTAAAGACAGTTTAAATATAAAGACTAGATCACAAAATTTACCAAATATGCCAAATAGATAATGAAATGACCAAGCCAAAGAAATTGAAGCGGTTCCCAAATAAATAATAAAAATCACAATCAATAATATTTTCAAAATATTTTATCCTTTAAGACCCAGATCTAATAACATATTAAGCTTTTCCTCCTATTTTCACTACCTTACTTACAATTAAAATGGCCTTATTAATAATTGTAAAAATAGCTCTCAAATAAATATTATACTATGCATTTTCTGCACCTAGTCTTAGTTTGTGATTATCAAAGGCATTCATGTTCTATCTTGATTTAATCTAATCAATAATGCTAGAATGTTATGGTATTGCTTTTTTGGGAACAAAGTCCCAACTTCCTCTTCCTTTTAGACAAAAATCTTCAGAAGGGTAAACTCTAGAAAGCCAGACCCTTATGGCCTTCATCAGTGTGAGGAATGGACTTTATGATTAAGGCAGAGATCATCAAATTTCAGCTGAGATTAAATGGGCCAGCTATGCAGAGGAGTGTTTCCCATTAGTAAAGACACAGATGATCAAATACAAATGTGTGTGGATGGTTACAAGCAGCAGCTTGGCCTTAATGATTATTAGTTTCGTACATATACTTTCAGATGGGTAGGCAGGTAGGGAAGATCTGGGAGGAGGTGCAGGAGGGGATACAATAACAATATTATTAAAAAGCTAATAAAAACAAGTAGACACCTATATGAGTAACATTGCTAGGAAAAGTACAAGGAAAACATCTTAAAACATTTTAACTACTCCTGTATTTCACTAAACCTCATTCCTTTGGTTTGAAATTCCTTTGTTACATTTGTTTCCCTGAGAATGCTCTACCAATTGACATATATTTTTTATATAATATACTATCTCCCCAAATCCTTCTTTTGAATTTTCAGTTAGGTAGCATCTGTAATTTGACTGTAAAACTTCCAACACCATCTCCATTTGCTCATCTAATACCTCAGCACCCTTGGAGCATTATTGAGTAAAGTGGATGAACAGATCATTAGCTGTTTGTCAATTGACCATTGTATGTACAGAAGTGTGTTAGATTCAGAGCAGGACAAAAACAAAATGAATTGGCACTTGTTCTGGAAGACCTTATGGCATTTCGGAGAGGTGTATATGTCCATTACTTAAGTGTATGTACATATATGTACACGACTCAGAAAGTGTAGCTCCTAGTGTCTAGTACTTTTGCTTGCCTTTCTCTGTATTTAGTTTATTTTTTATAAGTATCACTTGTCATCACTCAACTGTTAGAATATTATTTATAGTTTTACTTTGTCTTTTTGCTGCGCACTGAATTCAAATGACAACTCTGTTAAAACACAGCAAGCTTTGAACTTTCTTGAGACTCACTAGAAGCTCACTGTCAGGTTTTCTGCACTTACGGTGATCTCCAAACAGGTGACTGTGTATGCATGTAACCACGTCAGGACAGGCACACAGAGAGCACCAGCCCTGGGCTACAACAGTTTATTCCTCCTTTGGATTAGCAGGGAAAATTATTTACATGTGACCATGAGGCACACTGAGTGCCATGTCCTCCCACTCCCTCACTGTACCCTCGCCTTAAGTTGAAAATAATGGCTGTTTATCTTGAGAAAAATCTGAACAGTACTGTTAGCTGGTTGTCTGAGGATCATCAAGCCAAAAAAAAAAAAATGTCTTTTAAAAGTTTGATTTTTCAGTTTTTCTAACCTTTTATTTCTTCCTTTCTAGATAATTAAATTTTTTGGAGAACATTAAGGTGCGAAGAATACTAAATGGGTATGAGTCTAATAAGCACTGTGACAAGTGAAATGCTACTGTGATGGAGTCCCTGGTCCTCAAAGCTGACCCCAGTGCTCACCCCCAGATCTCGCCCAGAGCGGCTATATACTTCCATTAAAAAGTATAATTGATACATCTTGCTTCTTTTCCCCCTGCCATTATGTAACAGATTTTTCAGCTGCGTTTAGAATTTTTTGAACACTGTATTTTAGATGGAAAGTGCTTCAAAGTGCCAAATGTTGAAGTGTGGGTGGATGTTTGTCTCCTTTTCGCTCTCCGCCATCAAATGCCTGAGGCATTTGCAGCTGAACAGTGGGGAAGATCTCTAGAAGAGACAAGCCTGTGTGCATCCACACCAGCTGGAAGTCAATCTTTCTAAATGTGTTCACAAGCCATTGCCGCGCGCGCACACACAAGGGTATTATTATGTAGGGAAAATGCTCCTGTGTATGTGTAACTACAAACTTTCAATTTGATTGTTGATATTTTAACATTTTATGACATTTGGGTAGGTCAAGCAACTAATATACACATTTAATATAGCATAGCGTCTTATTTTGTCGAAAAGATGACAAATGAGATGTTGTAATTAGAACTAAACACGCTTCAATGAATGACGTGTCAGAATAAGGATTTTAAAAACGCATGTGTAAATACAGATGTATGTGTGATTTTCAGTTTTCTTGCTTAAAATTTGATACCAAGCTCTCAAATTGTCTGGTTTCCTTTTTCATTTCTATCGTTACTGCACTTATATATTTTAATATATCTCCAACAGAATGGAAAACAGTGTTCTTGATCATAAAACAAATACAGTCCAGATGTGGTGGTGTTTTACATTTGCGACCCCAGCAGGGGGAGTTGGGAGCAGGAGAGTCAGGAGGTCAGGGTCATCCTTGGCTACATAGCTAGTTTGACACAAGTTTTGGCTACATGTGATCCTGTCTCAAAACTAACTAACTAACTAACTAACTAACTAACTAACTAAATAAATAAATAAATAAATAAATAAATAATAAATGATAAAGTTGTAAAGAGATACAGGGATTTGGAATTTTTGGCAGTTTATTTTTATTTCACATAAATTTTTTAAGTAAAAGAAGACACAATTAAACTTCCTTTTTCTTTATAAATATTTCAAGCTACCGAGGTTGAATTTTGTAACTCTTCACTGCTCTCAGTCAGTAGTACTTAGGTGGCCATTCAGGTGAGAAAACGATTAGTGGATTTTTTTTTTCTACGTCAATAAAACTGCAAAGAAAAAAAGCATAAAATAAAGATCTAAGCTAAACCTCACGAATCCAACTAAAATCCTACAATATGTTAAATCACATGACCTTTTCAACATGTGTGAGAGAAAACTGTGCTCAAAGAAAGCAACTCAGAATAGAAAGCTTGCAAGAACTTATAACTTATGAGCAACATGGATAATTAACTGAAAAAGTATGCATCTCTAGCCGGGCGGTGGTGGCGCACACCTTTGATCCCAGCACTCCAGAGGCAGAGCCAGGCAGATCTCTGTGAGTTCGAGGCCAGCCTTGTCTACAGAGCAAGATCTAGGACAGGCACCAAAACTGCACAGAGAAACCTTGTCTCAAAAACCAAAAAAACAAACAAAAAATGTGTCTCTATCCTTATGAAACACATCTATCTTTCAGAACATGGAGCTCAGAAGACCTATGGCAGATGTATATGTACTTCTTTCTTACTGTGTTGAATTGTAACTTGGCAGACTATTTTACTTCATCTTATTGTGATGATAAATATGCATTTCAATTCAAAGGGCAATTCTGCCAATGCAAAATGCTCATGTTTTATCTTCTTAAAAGCAACACAAAGTCTTGTGAAATAGTCCCAATATCTTCACCTTCCTTAAATTTTCCCAGAAATGCAGTTTGACTCAGAAAGGGTCAAAGTGACCTGCATTTTTGTTAGAACAGCACCTTCTCATTAAATAGGGGGTACCAGCCAACTGGTAGTTTATAGAACCCACAAAGTACAGCATAAGCCTTTTGCGTGCCCCAATCATGATATGTTATATTTCTCTACTATGTGGCCAACTGCACTTCCATTTAGACACACCAAAAGCCACCAGAGACAGGAACAGGCAGGCCCAGCATGAGCAAAGTCACAGGCCATCTTACAAAGACAGTATAAACACACTGCTGTAATTACTCTCTACTCTGCATAATGCACTAGCCTCTTTCATCAACTACACCAAATATTTCTTTTTATAAACAAACAGGCCTTGGGAAGTCTGTTAGGGCAATTTATTTAGATAATGATGGTTTAAAGAACCTGACCTCATCCTTATTGTTATAGTGACAGTTTCTTGGAAAATTATTGACATACACTCATCATTTACTGTACCATAGGGCAGAGCAACCATTAAGTTTCCATGTCGATTTCCTGTTCAACTTTGTATCTTGCAGGTTATCTTTATGTATGTAACAGTGATTTGTGTATATAGTTCCTCCTCCCAAATAGAGCATGGCTCTAATTTCTATGACAAAAATAAATCGTATAACATGCTTCTATCTAGGCTAGTATCACACAAAACCTTTTCTACAAAGTTTCTTTATTTTGTTATTAAGTGAAATAATTGGGGCAGTTATTTTTACTTCTTTGTCTCGTGAAGTAGAATTTAAATAGTTAAGCAAAGAGCCGGGCGGTGGTGGCGCACGCCTTTAATCCCAGCACTCGGGAGGCAGAGCTAGGCGGATCTCTGTGAGTTCGAGGCCAGCCTGGACTACCAAGTGAGTCCCAGGAAAGGCGCAAAGCTACACAGAGAAACCCTATCTCGAAAAACCAAAAACCAAAAAAAAAAAATAGTTAAGCAAAGAATATACTTGTTTTTTAGCATTAATGCCCAAGGACCTCCTAAAAATTTAAAAATTTTTTCAACATTTACCTAAATTGTCTATATTACATAATGTTTTCTACATTTAAATAATCTCTAACCTGACAATTTATGCTAATTGTAGTTCCAACTGAAAATAATGCCTTATGCTATAGCTTTCAATGTTGTGTGTGTGTGTGTGTGTGTGTGTGTGTGTGTGTGTAAATGTCATGTATTGTGTAACATACTGCAAAGGATGAAAAAACACACCAATGCATAGCTGATAGAAGCTCATTTGAAGGTTAGGCTGACACTGTCATACAGTTCATGTGCTTCCCTTTAACTATAATTCTCTTCTGCAGATCGACAGATCTGAAACTATTTGAATAAGAATATTCAGTGCTTACCTACTTTAATCAAAGTAATGCAAGTATTATGCTATGTAATAACTTGTGTGTAGTGGGTAGCCATTCCAGCTTTGGTCTGGAAGTTCCAACCCCCATTGAGGCTTTTGTAACTATCACGCCTACAAGGCGGGGCCAAAGGAGGGCCCTGAAGCCCCAAGATTGGGACGCCGGGCTCTCTTGCTGCTGGGAACTCAGACGCTAGAGGTGGACCGACAGAGCTCACCAGAGAACACCTGGGGACTACGCTGCATCTTTCCCAGAACCCTCAACCTACCTATCCCTTCATTTGTTAAGTTAAGACATTAAATAAATCTCCTTTTAACCTACGTGGAGTGGCTTTAATAATTTCACCAATACTTGTGGGTTTAGAAATTGTCTAGAGGGAACTCCAGGTTCCTAAGCTACAAAATAATGTGTGTACTTTATAACTTTACAATATAGTTAATATTTAAAGTTGATTTAAACAACTAGCAAAAACGATAGAAATGAAGTAAAAATCTTACCATCTTTAAATTTACATCTCAGTGGGCAAAAAAAATGACAAGAACTTTTAAGGATGTGTGCTCTATTATAAAGAAGGTTGAGATGTATGTAATGAATTCTTGATTTTTCTCCAAATCTGTAGAGTTGGCTAGCCATATGAGCCTGATGACCTAATCCTAAAAACCTGAAAATTTGTCCTATGATCGTCACAAGCACATGATAGCACACATGTGAATGCCTGTGCGCCCACATACCAATGATAATCACTATAACAAGAAAATGACATTAAAAAACAATAACTTGACATGTATACGGCTAGTTGGCTGTGGAGCTGACGTGAAGTGGCTCACCTGCCGTTGGCTGGCAGGCTATTGATTGATGATCACAAGGAACAACCAGAATGACTCATTTACGTTTTCTACATCTCAGTTTTCAACAAGGTAGCTTGACTGCAACCTCATGCAAAGAAGAGAAGCATTTGCTGATGTCCAGTCAATCTGTTAGCATCTAGTTGCAAGCAAGTCACATGACTAAAATGAGTATCGGGATATGAAGAAATGAGATTCCAAATCACAGGTCAGGAAATGCAGATGAAGTAAAGTGGAGAAATGGGCCAGGGAAGTGATCACTCTCCGCACATGCTACCCTTCATTTTCCTTTCATAGAGACATAAATTGACTGACACATTGATAGCTCTCAAAAAATATTGAACAAATCAGAAAAAGAGAAATCCCTGCCATAATAGCATAACATGAAATCTGTTATATTTCTCTGTAAGTTCTTTCAGGCTTCATAACTTATCTTGCCCAGGACTGTTAAATTCTGTATGTACGTAAATGTATGAGCATACACCTCAGAGAAGCTCCCAACCTCTCAGGACATTGACTCCTATCTTGAATCTCAGCTCAGACAGATAAACCATTTCACCTTTCATAGGTCATCAGATCCTAATAACCAGTAAATATCTTAGAGTTGAGACTCTTGATTCACTTCTTATGTAACTTCAATCTTTAAGTTCATTTTTTTTTTAAATGAAGAGGATCAAATCCAGGTCCTTGTTCATAGCAGGCAAGGGTTCTGTCACTGAGCTGCACGTTCAAGCCCCACTTCACTTCTTTCAAAGCAAAATGTGCTTTGACTTGCCAGAGGGAGCTTGTCTGTATCCCCCCTTTGATGATGAATCCGACCTCCTGCTTTCAAACGTGGACCCGGTCCATCTGACAGCAAGGACACAGGCAGTGCCTGACACGCCATTCGGTGTTTTGTCTCTACCAAGGTTCAGGTGGTGTAGTCAGAGGGGGTCATCTGTGATTTTAACTCAAACATCCAAAGTTCATAGCCTAGACTCTTACAACTGTGCAACTTTTCCTTTCTTTAAGTGAAAATGCATAGCTGGAAAGAACACAAGTCATTTTTAAAATAGCCTTTGCTTTTTGAAAGAAACGAAAGAAAAGAATGCTGTTAAAATATCTGCAATTTAAAAACGGTGAAGCAGGCCTTCAGCTGTCCTGTTTTTCTGCATGTTGGGAGAACCTCCTCTGCTTCAGGCTTTGTTCCAGGTACTAAAGCACAAAACAAATGAGACATTGCCAACCACACACAACATTCATTCCGACAGGAGAGACACATACTAAGTAAGACAAATGACAAACTTACTGTGATGTTTGGATAAAAACTCATAATTACAAAAGTAAAGGGAGGTGGGGAATTTGTTGAAAGGGAGAGTCACCGTTTTAGAGAGTGTTAACTGTGTAGCGGTTACTTTGGGTTAAATACCTAGGAAGGACTTGAGAGAGAGAGGATTCAAAATAAAGAGCAAGTGCAAAAAACTTAATGACAACATATATATATATATACATCGTGATTTCAAGAAAGCAAAGCCCTAAGTGTGGGTGGGTGGAGTTTAAGAGAAGAGAAGTTCAGTAAGGCCAGAGAGGCACAGGCAGCCTAATAGGGAGGACAAGAGCTGTACAGCTTGGGTTTCAGGCCTTTGCTAGGGCTCAGTGGGTCGCTTTGATGGCTGCATTCAGACCAAGACTGGAAGCAAAGCAAGAGTAAGACTCCCTGGGAGATTACTGTAATTGAGCAAGTAAAGATAGCGGCAGTTTGGACAGGATCCTTAGCAGAGGAGGTGAGCAAAAAGTAGTAGAAAGATAAACACATTTTAAGGTCAGAGCCAATGGAGTGTCTGATCAGTTGCCTACAGTATAAGACAAAGGTAAGAGTCAAAATTACCCCTAAAGTTTTCCATCTGGGCAGCTGCTAAAATGAAGCTCCTACTTAGAAAATGAGAAGGACAGTGAGAGAAGCAGGATGGGAGCATCATCTGGGGTTAAGTAAAATATCCTGACAACTTAGAGGAGAAAAAGCTTATTTGACTCAGCGTTCCCGGTTACAGTCCATCACTGTGGGAAGTTAAGGTGGCAGGAACTTGTAGCAGCTGCTCACAATATTTACACAGCCAAGGGCAGAGACTAGTGAATCAATGCATGGATGCTACTGTTTAGCTCTCTTTCTCTACCCTGATGCAATCCAAGGTCCCCTGTCTCCCCATGGTGCCACCCACAGTAGGCAGACCTCCCACCTCAATTAACATAATCAAGATAATCACCTACAGAAGTGCCCAGGAGCCAACCTAACCCAAACAATCCTTGATTGAGACTCTTCCCTGCACTTGGGAGGCAGAAACAAGTGGATTTCTGAGTTCCAGGCCAGCCTGATCTACAGAGCTAGTTCCAGGACAGCCAAGGCTACAGGAAGACACTGTCTTGAAACACTCCACCCCCCAAAAGAAGAATTAAAAATAGTTATTGACCAATTGTATATCTTCTTTTGAAAACTATTTATTCAAATTCATTAGTCCATTTGTAAATTGGCAGTTTTATTTCCTTAATATTTAATTTCTGGAATACTTTGTAAATTCTGTATATTAGTTCCTTATATTGTGAAGGCAATACAGACTCCATCTTAGGGTAGGGCTACCACCTTAGACCACCTGCTGTACTCAGTTCCAGGAAGGACCTCAGGAATGTGCCATGACAACTGGAACAGATACAGAGCAGTATCCTCCTGCAGACATCCTGTCTGAGGTTTATGGCCCTTGAAGATATCTAGATAATCCTGCTGAGCAGTCCAAACAATCCTGTTTAGCGGGTTGTGGTTCCCCGCCAAAAGTCTAACCCCATGGTTTTAAATGTGGTTTTGAGCCCAAAGTCTAGACCAATAGTTTCAAAAAATCACCTTGCCCCATATCCCTTCTACCCAAACCCAAGTTGCCAATTCCCAGCTTGCGGTTTTTTTCCCTATAAAAACTCTCTACACCTGGGCTCATGGCCGCTGCCACATTTCCTTCCATCTGCCATGTGGTGGCCCAGGTTGAACCTGACAATAAAGGGACCCTTATGGACTTGCATTGTAAACTGGCTCCTTGGTGGTCTCTGGGGGTTTTGTGAAACGGGGTGCAACAATCTGAAGTATAATAAACATGTTCTCCCATTCTGTGGGCTGTGGACCCTGTTGAGATACCACTTCATCCAGTCAGAATGGCTGTCATCAATAAATCTGTCAACAAATATTGGAAAGGCTGTGGGAAAGAGGAACCAACCCTTCTTCAGTGCTGGTGGGGTTGCAAGTTAATACAGGCATTATGGAAATCAGTTTTGAATTTCATCAAAAATTAAAAAGAGAACTACCATATGACTCAGCTATTCGACTCCTGACATATGTCCAAAGAACTCCATAGCCTACCATAGAGATATTTAAACATCCATGTTTATTGCCCCACTGTGTATAATAGTAAGGACATAGAAGCCATCTACAGGTTCAGCAGCAGATAGTCAAAATCTGGTATATATGAAAATGAAATATTATTCAGCTCTAAAGAAAACTGAAACCACAAAATTTGCAGGAAAGTGGGTGGACTCATGTATAATATTAATTGAGGTCACCTCATGTTCTTCCTCATATGTGGATCCTAATCTATAATACATACGTGTATATATGTAAACAACTGTGTGGGTTTACTCTATGTTCTGGCTAGTTTTTAAATCAACACAGGCTGAGAAAATGCCTCCATAAGACTAGACTATAGGCAAGCCTGGAGGGCAACTTTTTAAATTAGTGATTGATGTTGGAGGGCCCAATATATTGCAAGTGGGGCCACACCTGGACCAGTGAGCTTGCCTTTTATAGGAAAGCAGGTTGAGCAAGCTGTAAAGAGCAACACAGGTAAGCAGCATTCCTCCATGGTCTCTGAGTCAGCTCCTGCCTCTAGATTCCTGTCCTGACTCCTCTATGGTCTCTGAGTCAGTTCCTGCCTCTAGATTCCTGTCCAGACTCCTCCATGGTCTCTGAGTCAGCTCCTGCCTCTAGATTCCTGTCCTGACTCCTCCATGGTCTCTAAGTCAGCTCCTGCTTCTAGATTCCTGTCCTGACTCCTCCTTGGTCTCTGAGTCAGCTCCTGCTTCTAGATTCCTGTCCTGACTCCTCCTTGGTCTCTGAGTCAGCTCCTGCCTGTAGATTCCTGTCCTGACTCCTCCATGGTCTTTGAGTCAGCTCCTGCCTCTGGATTCCTTTCCTCTTCCATGGTCTCTGAGTCAACTCCTGCCTCTAGATTCCTGCTCTGTTTGAGTCCCTGCTCTGAATGCCTTAGAAGATGAAATGTGATATGGAAGTGTAAGGGAAATAAATCCTTTCCTCTTCAAATTGCTTTTGGTCGTGGTGTTTCATCAACACAAACCCTGACTAACACACTATAACATTCGGAAGGCAGTTAAGGAAGAATATCAAGTAATAAGGAAGGATGGAATGCAGAAAAAATGACACATGGGTCATGAAAGAGGATATAGAGCTAATTGCTAGTTGATTTTTCTAGTTTCAACTCTGTTATTACCTTTTGTGTGTGTGTGTGTGTGATGGGTAAGTACATAAAAATGCAATCGGTAGTGAAAGCATAAAACTCTAAGGGAAGCTCTATGGTTTTGGAATGACTATGCTAACTGTATCATTCACTGTGATGAGTAGAGTTTGGGACTGGGAAGAGTTTATGAAGAGGCTTCCTTAATCTAGTTGTGTTATGCTTTTATTTTGTGATTTCACTATAATAAAGTGATCTTTGTTTTTTTTTTAATTCAATAATAAAACAAGCATCATGCTGAAAAAAAATGCACAGACGATATCAACAGACAATTTACTAAATAATATATACAGGACAACAGCAAATACTGGCACGAAACTGAAAGAATAAGAACCTTCGTTCATTGCTGGTGATGTACATGGTGACTCTGTACTCTGGTAGGCAACACAGGAAACTGCTGTATCTTGCACTCAGTTTTGTTACAAGCCTAAACAAAAAATTAATTTTTTTCAAGGTTAGACTTAGACTATTGTTTTAATGCTAAATGTTCTTATAATAAAAAACCCAGAGCCAGATATCAAGGTGAAAGCTGAAAGATCAGAGACGCAGAGCAAGCCACAGCCACCACCTATTACCTCATCAACTCCACAAATCCTCTGACTGAAATCCTCTGAGTCTTCACCAAGAAGGCTCTCAGGTGAACTGCTTTAGTTCCTGTTTCCTCACACCTTATATACAGCCTTATATACCTTTCTCCACCCAACCATGTCACTTCCTGGGATTAAAGGCATGTGTGCTTCTCAGTACTGGGATTAAAGGTGTGTGCCACCACTGCCTGGCTCTGTTTCTAGTATGGCCTTGAACTCATGCAGATCCAGAAAGATCTCTGCCTCCCAAGTGATAGGATTAAGGGTGTGTGCCACCACTCTCTGGCCTCTATTTCTAATCTAGTGGCTAGCTCTGTCCTCTGATCCTCTGGCAAGCTTTATTGGGGTACACAATATATCACCACAGACTATTTTGAATAATTTTATGCTAATAACATTTTAAAATTTTGAGAATATGAGCTGTTTCCTACAATATTACAATTTACCAAAACTATCAAAAGAAAGACATAGAATGAATAGGCTGATATATATTAAAGCAATTGAATCTGTAATTTATAACTTTCCCAACAATGATGCCAGGCCCAGATGATTCCACTCAAGAATTAGCACCATATTATTCAAATAAAATTAAACAAAGTAAAATAAAATTGAAAAGGATGAAAGACTTCCCAATTCATTTGATCAACTCAAACAATGTAGGAATAAAGGAATGTTAAAAGATTATCTTTCAGAAACCCAGTTGCAAAGATCCCTCCCTCAAATTTACTAAACAGAATTCAATGACATTAAGATGCATAAAATATCATGGAATTTATTTCTCTCTAGGATGAAGGGTTGATTTTATATTCTGAAAGAATTCAATTTCAGAAATTAGCCAAACAGTAATGAACCAAAAATAATTCATAGCAATTCAAAACATAAGAGAAATTTATTCAATAAAATAAAATTCTCTGCTGGTGACACAGCTTATTGTGAAAGGCTCTTGCTGCCACACATTGGGACTTGAGCTTAATCCCCAGGAGCCACAACAGCAGGACAGAACTGACTCCAGCTAGTTATTCTCTGACCTTAACATATACACACCACTTCATAAATACATAAATAAATGTAAAAAAACAAGACAAAACAAAAGTCTGTATTCATTCATGACAAGTCTCTTAACTTGCCTAGAACTAGGCCTAGTCACTCATGCCTGTATGCATGCCTTCAGAAGGTTGGGGCAGGAACATTATCAGGCTTGCTTAACCTACATTGTGAGTTCTAGGTCAACCTGGGCTACAGAGCGAGACCCTGTATTAGTGAAATTATTAAGGCCACTCCACGTAGTTAAAAGGAGATTTATTTAATGGTGTAACTTACAAAAGAAGGGATAGGTAGGTCGCGGGGTCTGGAGAAAGTGTATCACAGTCCAGCGGTGTTCTCTGGAGCTCTGCTCGGCCCACCTCCACCTTCCAGGGTCCCGGAACCGAGTGAGTGTGCAGCCCATCCAGATCTCAGGTCTCCAGGCGCCTCCCGTGGCCCCACCTTGTAGGAGTGACAGTTGCCAAAGTCTCAATGGGGGTTGGAACTTCCAGATCAAGGCTGGAATGGCTACCCACTACATCTCCCCCTTTTTGTCTAAATAAGAAGGTTCTAACCTAATACAAGACTATATACAAAGGAATGGTTATCAAATATTGTCCAGGAATAATGAGGGATAATGACCTAGATAAGATGGAACTACAACCAATTCAAACAATATCAAGCAAGAAACACATACTAAAATCCAGAGAAGTATAGAGCATAGGTAAATGGCATGTTACAAATATCATTCCAAAAGGTGTCCTATCCTAAAGAACCTGAATCTAATACTTAATATGTTCTATCTACTAAGTTGTAACTATAACTGCTAGTCTTCAATCCCATCAAAGACCTGAGAAGGAATATAATGGTACCTGAGAAATGGAAGATGGATGTAAGCAACTTTTGGGGATCTTGCAAGATTAGACCGAGACAGCTGGCAGCCTGGACAGTCACCTAATGTTTCTCAGCATTGTTGGTGCATTCAAATTGGCTACAGGCCTAGAGTATCTGACAGACCATTTTCAGAAGCAGGAATTCTGAAAGACCATCTTACCCCGTCTTGGCAGAGTACAGTGGTCGCTTTCCTTGTGTTCCGCTTGTCCAGAAAGGACAGCATTGCATTCGTACTGTCAGCCGTCGAGGAAAATGCAGTTCTTTGCCCAGTAGGCCATTTTGTGTCAAGAAGACAAACTTCCAAATGGAAATGTCTTAGAAGCCCAACATTCTCTCAGGATCAAATTGGTGCAGCCAGGAGCAATTGTGTCTAACGTCAACAGAATTCTAAGTTATTTAAATGCCATTTTCTCTAGGTCTATGAAGTGTCTGAAGATTACCTGTCCATCTGACCTATGTATCTGTAAATATGGATAACCTAACTAACGTAACTATAGAGATGACAAGCATAGGTGACTATAAATCTATAAGTCTTATCTACCGAAATAACCTAAGGACTAAAGCTTCATATAAACAAGGTAAACATTCTATAAGCAAATGTATGGTAAAGAACGATGACTTCAAAATTGTGACAGTACACTAGATATTTATAACAGAGGTAGGAATATATAGTGCAATATGCAATATGACACTAATCTTAAATATATATCAATATACCGAATATCCTAAACAGAAGTAGAACATACATAAAGTATGACAAATATAAATTTACATTTGTATCAATATACAAATATTTCAAATAAGAGTAGAAATATATGTACATTATAACAAATATAGTTCTGTATTTGTATCAATATACAAATTATCTTAAACAGGAATATAAAAATAGTTTACATTTGTATCAACATATAAGAATCCATAAGAGTGCAAATTACAGTGCAAATTATCTAAGGCTGCTATTTTACTAAATTTGTTTACTAGTATATACAATAATCTACCATAATATCTTATGCCTATCTATTCCATTTCTTCTGCATTAGCATTGTCGAACGCCAAGGACTCAATTAATACTTTTCTTAATTCTTTATCTGATACAGCTTTTGTTATAGCTGTGTTCAGCCTTTGTAAAAAATTGGTGAAGGGTTCATGCGGTCCCTGAAATATCTTTGTGTATACCTCAGTTGGTTTTCCAGGTTCTGGAATTTTTTCCCAAGTATTTAGAGCTGCTGTACCGCATAGGGATATTATATGCTCATCATAAGTGGCTTGTATATTCCTGTCAGCGAAACATCCCTCACCAAGTATTTGATCTTGGGAGATCACAAAACCTCTGATTTTACCTTGTTGTTCTAAATTTTTTGCCTCTTCTCTCAACCAGCTTTTCCACTGTAGCTGCTGACTATATTCTAGAACAGCTGAAATTAACTGATGCCAGTCATCTGGGATGATTCTATGTGAGGTAGACCACGAATTTAACATCTGTCTTACGTATATGGAGTGTATCCCATACGTAGCTACTGCTTCCTTTATATTTTTAAAGTCCCTTGTTGAAATTGGTTGTAATGTATATGTATTATATGGCTCGGGGTGTGTGTCATCCGCTGGCTTCTCATAGATGATAACAGGATAAGCCATTGTATGAGAGCCATTTGGAGATGTTACAACCTCTATGGTCTTGCCCTCCTGCTTATTAGGTCCCTTGTCATGTTTACGGAGAGTTTCTTCTAAGGCTTGCAAATGAGCGCCAGATATTGGTAAAATTATTAAGGCCACTCCACGTAGTTAAAAGGAGATTTATTTAATGGTGTAACTTACAAAAGAAGGGATAGGTAGGTCGCAGGGTCTGGAGAAGGTGTTTCGCAGTCCAGCGGTGTTCTCTGGAGCTCTGCTTGGCCAACCTCCACCGTCCAGGGTCCCGGAACCGAGTGAGAGCACTGGCCCATCCAGATCTCAGGTCTCCAGGTGCCTCCCTTGGCCCCGCCTTATAGGCGTGACAGTTGCCGAAGTCTCAGTGGGGGTTGGAACTTCCAGATCAAAGCTGGAATGATACCCATTACAACCCTGTCTTAAGCAAGCAAGCAAACAAACAAATGAAAAGCCTCTTTGATAGAAATAAATGGGAGCTGGCAAAAATACAAAATTCTACTTCTTAAGAATTTTTGGCGATTTCTTGGTATTAATGACCCCTAAATCTGACTGAGGCAAATGGGTCCATGGTATGTGACCATCCACTGGGGCATAAGTAACCTACCAAGGTTACTAGCTGGCAACGTCCCCAAGGAAGAATGAAAATAAAAAGACAGCATGAAGTTGGGAAGGAGATGAACTGGAGGCACCAGAGGGAGTTTTGGGGAGGTAGTGGTGGATGGATATTGAAATGAAAATTTTAAGGAATAAAAAAGCCACAACATGACCCATAACAGAATAAAAAAGGAATTTTTTATTTTAAAATTTTAATTCATTTTATATTTGTGGGGTAAGGTATTGTCTACAGAGACAGATGAGCCCATAGAGACCAGAGGAGGACTGTTCACAAGGGTCCTCTGCAAGAGCAACACTTGCTTTCGCCAACAGAGTCATCTCTCCAGGCCCCACAAAGTGAGTTTGTAGAAAAAAAAAAAAATGTCTTCTTTCTCTTCACCGTCTCTTGTAAGCAAACACTCATGTTTATTTTCTCCTTTGCTGAGCCTTTGATCATACATATGTTCTGCTCAGTCCAATCCAGACAGGTTTCTCCAAAGAAACCCTGTTGGGATATGCTTGGGACCAGCATCAAAACTGAATCCCAGTTTCCAGTTCATTGGACAAAAATTAAACCGGTACAGCAACAGAGAAGAGTATACCAGAGTCTATCGCTCCTCCTCCCCCAACCTGCCGTTCAACTCATTTACAGCTGTATTAAAGCCGGAACCACCATGCTGTCTTTCCCCAGATTCACAGTAAATGCTCCACACATTCCATATAGTTTACCCAGGTGTCATTGGCAACAACACTGGCTGCTGCTTCTGAGAGACACATGTCGGTCACAGCTGCCCAGGTCCTAGGAATTCTTCAGGCGTTTGAGAGGGGACTCCAGGAGAGGGCAGTTAGCAGAAGCCAAGGAGCGGTATACTTCAGCCACTAAGTTGGGATATGAGCCCACCATTGCCTTCCAGCCTGAGGTCTCAGAGACCTCAGAGGCATGAGCTGTAATGAAATCCAGTGCCTGGGTTTTCAGCTGCCCTGCGCTGTGGAAGTCAGCCAGGAAGAGAGTGTGGGCAGCTTTCTCCACAGAGAGGTCCCTGCAGAGGGCATCCTCACACATGACCTTCAAACGCTCCAGGCCATACCTGTCAGCAGCTGCCAGCATAGCAGCTGCCACGCTGTCCAGGTCTGGTGCTGTTCCGGTGTAAATGAAGTCCATCATTGCCTTGAAGACTCGTGGCTCCACGTCATGGATCTCAAGGCGGTTCCTTTTGCTCTCCTCCATGTCATGTTCAAACATGGCTCTGAAAACTGGAGAGCGAGCTGCTAAAATGGCCTTGTGAGCCCGGAATTCCTGGCCACCTACCAACAGGCAGCAGTCTGTGAAGCCGGAATTCTTCCGCAGCTCTCCTAGCTCATCTGCCAGTGTGCACTTGGGAACCTGAATCCCTGCCTTCCTGTTCTGGTCAGAGATGCTAAAGGAGTCCTGGGCCATGCTCACCTTGCAGTGGAGGGTGAACTTGTCATCTGGGAGAAGCCAGTCGGCATGGGACAAGAGGAAATCTCTACGAATGAAGTTTTTGAATCCCCAGCTGTAGTATGGCACAAACACAAAGGCTTTTGGGCTCTTCATACTTCGTGTTTCCTCTCCTTCGGCGGTTTCGATCCAGAACTGGAACTTTGCCCAAACATGATTCTTTGGACAGCTGAGCAACATCAGGTAAACTGACAGGTGAGTTGTCCTTTCTTCATTGATCTCGTCCCGGTCTATTTTCAAACACCATTTCTCATTGGCTCCTATTGAGAAAGTTGGGCTTCTAATGTGTCCCCGCATTCCCTCCAGAATAAAACTGAAGTTGCTGATGGTCCACTTGTAGGAGAAATTCTGGACGCTGATCTGCGTGTAGTCCCATCTCTGGGCTATCCCATCCCCTGACATTTCTTCTGGAGGTAGTTTGAAGGTTAAACTGGATCCAAAATTAAGAACCAGGGATTATTTTCTCTTCACCTCATCCAGGAAGTTGGATGGGTCGGCTGGTCTTCAGTATATGCTGGAATTCTGAGATGTTCTCTAATGCCAGTGAAGGAATGGACTTGCGGCAAGGTGAGGGCAAGCAGGCAAAGATCGACGGCTTCCTTCTTCCATGTCTTCTTATAGGGCTTCCAGCAGAAGGCGTGGCTCAATTTAGGGTGTGTCTTCCAGCCTCAAGATCTGGATTAAAGGCGTGTGTCTTTAGGTCTTGAGATCCTGCTTAAATGTTTATGTCTTTTTAACCTCCAAAGACTATACTTGAAGTGAATCTACCTACTTAAGAAAAACATGTCTCACAATTGTGCCCTCCATTTTAGGACTGTAGTTAATCCACGTCTAGTTAAGTTGGGAACCAAGAACAACCATGACAAGTTTATTTTGCTTACTGTGCTTCATCTTCCACAAAGTAAGGGGTGGTGACCATTCCTACACAGCTGTGATTTAATCTTCTCGGGGTTTTACACTAATCCCTCCCAGAAACATGATCCAGGAAGAGGTGTTTTCCTTACCTTGTCAGATCTCAGCATTCACAACATGGAGGTCAGGGTGGAAAAATTCATATATGGTGGGCAAGAAGCAGAGCCAGGCAGGAACCTCTGAAAGTAGCTGTCTTCTTTCCTGCCTTTTATTCCATCCAGACTCATAGTCTCCAATATGACTCCATCAACTTTCATTGGTCGTCTTGCCCCTCCCCCTCAGATAATCCTCCTTGGAAACATTCTTCCAGATCCACTTAAGGACCTGCTATGAGAAGGTCCTAAGGGCTTCAGTTTCTCAATACCTCATAGTATTCATCCTTCCCTGGTGAGTTCTGTCCTCTTTAATGTTTGAACATGGATTTAAGCCATTAGAAAGTCTTTATTAGCTCTCTGGCAAGTACCTGGGGTGCTCCAGATTCCAGTGTAGCAACTAGCCTTTCTCAGGGTGAGCTTTTAAGCACAAAAGCCATATTCTGGATTGACACACTTCAGTTAAAAAGAACAGTTAGCCAGAAGTGGCAGGAAAGAAGCCAAAATGTTAGTATATTTTGAGAAAAGTTTGAACATTTAGAGATATTCCCAGAACTATGGACTTTGGTAGATTAAGCCTTTGTTTTAGTTGTGGCAAGGATTGCTGTTTTTTTGTTTTGTTTTGTTTTGTTTACACAAGTACTGGGGTTTATACCTAGAATGATATTTTCATTACGCAGTTACACAGGTGGGTCTGTGCACCATGACTCTATGATGTAGACAGCGGCCAGAATATCCCCTCTATAACTGGAGTTACCGAATGTTATCTATGGTGATATTTTATTTGTGCCGAAATGTGGTGATATTTTACGTGTATGGTAATAAATAAAGCATGCCTGGAGATCAACAGGGAAAAGGCCAGCCATTTTTAAGTAAACATAGAAGTCAGGGAGTGGTAGCACACCCCCTTAATTCGATCATGTAGCAGGCAGGGTCTAGGTGTGTTCAGGGTCACACTAGGGAACAGCCAAGCATGGTAACACACGCCTTTAATCCCAGTAACAACTATAAAGACCTGGAGGTCTATCCAGACAGGCAGTGACAAGGAAGTGAGGTAGCTGGGCTAAGAGCTAATGAGAGGGCAGAATAGCAAGTCAGTAAAGGCATGGGTAGACAGGAAGTAACTCACTTTTGGTAGCTGCAGAGCTGGAGAGATAATTACTATTTCCCTGATCTCTAAGGCTTTCACCCCTATATTTGGCTCTGTGTTTTTTATTTAATAAGACCACATAGAAATTTGGCTACAGTTGTCAACTGCTGTGTGAATGCTTGAATTGAATGCCAGTCTTCTGGAAAGGTATCCAGCACCTTTTACTGCTGAACCATTTCTACATCCCATCACAGTTACTTTCTTAAAGATGACGGAGGAGCTCTGAAAGACTAGTTTGTTCTCTAAAGCTTTGGCATTCTGAAATATTTTAGCAAGTATTCAAGAGGTAATCATGATTTCATTCATAGGTGTTTTTTAAATTAATTAATTTATTTATATTTATTTTACATGCCAAAAACAATTTTCTCTTCCTCCTCTTCTCCCGTTCCCTCCCCACAACTCCATTCTACCCACCTCATCCACTCCTCAGAAAGGGTAAGTTCTTCTATGGGAGTCAACAAAGCATGATATATCAAGTTGAGGCAGGACCAAGCTCCTACCCCCTGCATCGAGGTATACCACCATAGGGAGTAGGTTCCAAAAGTCAGCTCATGTGCTGGGGACAGGTCCTTGTCCCACTGCTAGGAGCCCCACAAACAGACTAAGCTACACAACTGTAACCCACATTCAGAGGACCTAAACCAATCCCATGTATGCTCCCTAGAGTTGGTCTAGAGTCCTGAGCTCCCATGAACTCGGGCCAACTGTCTTTGTGGGTTTCCCCCTCCCTCATGATCTCGACTGCCCTTGCTTATATAATCTCTCCTCCCTCTCTTCAGCTGGATTCCCAGAGTGCCAGGCCTTGGACCTCTACATCTGCTTTCATCAGTCATTGGACAAAGGTTCTATGATGACAGTTAGGGTAGTCACCTATCTGACTACAGGAGAAGACCAGTTCAGGCACTCTACTACAGCCAGGAGTCCTAGCTGGTGTCATCTTCATAGATTCCCAGGAGCCTCCCCAGCACCAACTTCTCTCCAATCCCATTCTGGCCCTCTCTATCAAGGTATCTCCCTTGTCACTCACCCTGTCTGTCCTTCGCCAACTTGACCATCTCAATCTCCTCCCCTACACCTCCTCCCCCAGTTTACCCAGAATACCTCATCTTTTTCCCCTTCCCACAGTGATCCATGCATGCCTCTTAGGGTCCTCCATGTTATCCCTAGGGCTGTGGATTGTAGCCTGGTTATCCTTTGTTTTACATCTACTCTCCACTGAAGACTGAATACATACTGTGTTTGTCTTTCTGAGTCTGTGTTACCTCACACAAGATGACTTTTTCCTAGTTCCATCCATTTGCCTACATATTTCACAATGTCATTGTTTTTTGTTTTGTTTTTTGTTGTTTATTTTATCACTGAGTAATACTCCATTGTGTAAATATACCACAATGTTCTTTGGTTGAGGGACATCTAGGTTGTTTCCAGGTTCTAACTATTATGAATAATGCTGCTATGAACACAGTTGAGCAAGCGTCCTTGTGGTATGATTGAGCATCCTTTCATTATATGAAAACAGAAAGATATATAAGGTGTGAAGACCAGAAACTAGAAGCATTTGGCTGGTTAAGCATTTGGCTGGTTGAGCTTTCAGGCTTTCGAGCAGCAAGCAGTTCAGCGAAGATTCATTCTGGATGAGGACTCAGTAGCTTCCAGTCTGAGGAAACAGGATCAGCTGAGGAACTGGCAAGGTGAGGAAGCTGTGGCTTGTTCTGCGTCTGTGATTCCAGAAGTCACCCCAATACCTTGCTCAGGTTTGATTTTATTAGTAAATACCTTTAAGATTCATGCTACACCCAAGAGTGGTATTTCTGGATCTTGAGGTAGATTGGTTCCCAATTTTCTGAGAAACCGCCATACCCATTTCCAAAGTGGCTGTACAAGTTTGCACTCCTCTCAGCAGTGGAGGAGTGTTCCCCTTGCTCTTCTTCCTCTCCAACATAGCATGTCATCAGGGTTTTTCATCATAGCCATTCTGACAGGTATAAGATGGAATATCAATGTCATATTGATTTCCATTTCCCCGATGGCTGAGGATGTTGAGCAATACCTTAAATATCTTTTGCCATTTGAGACTCTTCTGTTGAGATTTCTGTTTAGATTTGTAGCTCATTTTCTAATTGGATTGTTTGGTATTTTGTTGTCTAGTTTCTTGAATTCTTTGTGTATTTTGGAAATCAGCCCTCTGTCAGATATGGGATTGGTGAAGATCTTTTCCCATTCTGTGAGCTGTCATTTTGTCTAATTTACCATGTCCTTTGCCTTACAGAAGCTTCTCACTTTCAGAAAGTCTCCTTTATTAATTGTTGCTCTCAGTGTCTGTGTGACTGGTGTTATATTTAGGAAGTGTTTCCCTGAACCAGTGTATTCTAGGCTACTTCCTACTTGCTCTTCTATCAGGTTCAGTGTAGCTATATTTATGTTGAGGTCTTTGATCCACTTGGACTTCAGTTTTGTGCATGGCATAGATATGCATCTATTAGCAATCTACTACATGTTGACATCCAGTTATGCCATCACTATCTGTTGAAGATGCTTTTTTCCCATTGTACAATTTTGGCTTCTTCATCAAAAATCAGGTGTTCATAGGTGTGCGGATTAATGCCAGCATCTTCAGTTCAGTTCCATTGGTCCACATGTAGGTTTTTATGCCAATACCAAGTTGTTTTTATTACTATAGCTCTACAGTAGAGCTGGAAGTCAAGGATGGTGATGCCTCCAGAAGTTGCTTTACTGTAAAAGATCGTTTCAGCTATCCTATGTCTTTTGTTTTTCCATATGAAGTTGAATATTGTTCTTTTGAGGTCTGTGAAGAATTGTTTTGGAATTTTGAGGGAGATTGCATTGAATCTGTAGATTGATTTTGGTAAGATTGCCATTTTTATTATGTTGGTTCTATCTATCCATGAACATGGGAGATTTTTCCATTTTTTCATATCTTCTTCAATTCCATTCTTCAATGACTTAAAGTTCTTGTCATACAGATCTTTCCCTTGTTTGGTTAGAGTTATTACAAGATAATTTTTATTATTTGTGGTTATTGTAAAGGGTGATGGTTCTCTTATTTCTTTCTCAACCTGTTTATCATTTATCCTATTTCCTATAGGAGGGCAACTGATTTTTTTTTTTAGTTAATCTTGTATCTTGCCACCTTACTAAAGATGTTTACCAGCTGTAGGTGTTTCCTTCCCTGGCTGAATTTGTGTTGTGACTTATGTAGATTATCATATCATCTGCAAATAGTGAAAGTTTGACTTCTTCCTTTCCAATTTGTATCCCCCTTGATCTCCTTTTGTTGTCTTATTGCTGTAGCTAGATCTTTGGGTACTATATTGGATAGGTATGGAGAGAGTGGACAGACTTGTCTTGTTCCTGATTTTAATAGGATCTCTTTGAGTTTCTCTCCATTTAATTTGATGCTGGATGTTGACTTGCTGAAAATTGCCTTCATTATGTTTAGGTATGTTCCTTATATCCTGATCTTCCAAGATCTTTATCATGAAGGAGTGTTGGATTTTGTCAAAGGCTTTTTCAGCATCTAATGAAATGATCATGTGGGGTTTTTTTCTTTCAGTTTGTTTACATGATGTAATACATTGACAGATTTTTGTATGTTGAATGATCCCTGAATCTCTGGAATGAAGCCTACTTGGTCATGGTGGATTTTTTTTGATGTGTTCTTGGATTCAGTTTGCCAGTATTTTATTGAGTATTTTTGCATCAATGTTCATGAGGGAAATTGGTCTGTAATTCCCTTTCTTTGTTGCATCTTTGTGTGGCTTGTGTATCAAGGTAACTGAAGCCTTGTAAAAAGAAGTTGGCAATGTTCCTTCTGTTTCTATTTTGTGGAACAGTTTGAGGAGTATTGGTATTAGTTCTTCAAGATTTTGGTAGAATTCTGCACTGAAACCATCTGGCCCTGGGCTTTTTTGTTGGAAGACTTTTAATGATGCCTTCTGTTTCCATAGGGTTATAGGTCTATTTAAATTGTTGATCTGGTCTTGATTTAATTTGGGCATGTGCTACCTATCCAGAAAATTGTCCATTTCTTTTAGATTTTCCAATTTTGTGGAATACAGGTTTTTGAAGTATGACCTGATGATTCTCTGGATTTCCTTGTTTGTCTGTTGTTATGCCTCTTTTTAGTTTCTCATTTTGTTAATTTGGATATTCTCTCTCTGCCTTTTGGTTAGTTTGGATAAGGGTTTGTCTATCTTGTTGATTTTCTCAAAGAACCAACTCTTTGTTTCATTGATTCTTTGTCATGTTCTCTTTGTTTATATCTTATTGATTTCAGCCCTTAGTTTGATTATTTCCTGGTTTCTACTCGACCTTGGTGAGTTTGCTTCTTCTTTTTTTTTTCTATATCTTTCAGGTATGCTGTTAAGTTGCTAGTGTGATATTTCTCAAACTTTTTATGTAGTCATTGAGAGCTATGAACTTTCCTCTTAGTACTGCTTTCATAGTGTCCCATAAGTTTGGGTATGTTGTACATTCATTTTCATTGAATTCTAAGAAGTCTTTAATTTCTTTATTTCTTCCTTGACCCAGTGGTGACTCAGTTGAACATTATTCAGTTTCCATGAGTTTGTAGGCTTCCTGTAATTTATGTTGTTGTTGAATTCTAACTTTAAGCCATGGTGGTCTGATAAAATACAGGAGGTTATTCCAATTTTTTGTATCTGTTGATATTTGCTTTGTGATTGAGTGCAAAAAAACTGGTCAGTTTTAGAGAAAGTTTCATGAAATGCTGAGAAGAAGGTATATTCTTTTGTTTTGGGGTGAAATGTTCTGTAGATGCCTATTAAGTTCATTTGAGTCATAACATCTGTGAGTTCCCTTATTTCTCTGTTAAGTTTCTGTCTGGCAGACCTGTCCATTGGTGAGAGTAGGGTGTTAAAGTCTCCCAGTGCTAGTGTGTGGAGTTTGATGTGTGATTTAAGCTTTGGTAATATTTCTTTTACAAATGTGGGTGCCCTTGTATTTAGGGCATAAATGTTTGGAATTTAGATTTCATGTTGATGGATTTTTTCCTGTGATGAATATATAATGTCCTTCTTAATCTCCTTTGATTAATTTTTGTTTGATGTCTATTTTGTTGGATATTAGGATAACTATACCAGCTTGTTTCTTAGGTCCATTTGATCAGAAAGTCTTTTCCCAACCCTTTACTCTGAGGTAGTGTCTGTCTTTGAAGCTGAGATATGTTTCTTGTATGCAACAGAAGGATGGATCCTGTTTTCATATCCATTCTGTTAGCCTGAGTCTTTTTATAGGCGAATTGAGTCCATTGATATTAATGGATATTAATGACTAGTGAATGTTAACTCATGTTTTTTTGTTGTTGTTGTTGGTAGTGTTATGTGTTTCCCTTCTTTGGTATTTGCTGCTGTGGGGTTATCTATTGCCTGTGTTTTTGTCAGTGCATCTAACTTCCTTATGTTGGATTTTTCCTTCTAGTGCTTTCTGTAGGGCTGGATTTGTGGTTAGGTATTGTTTTAGTCTTGATTTTTCATGGAATTTCTTGTTTGCACCATCTATGATGATTGAGAGTTTTGCTGGGTGTACTAGTCTAGGCATGCATCCATGGTCTCTTTGTGTTTGTGTAACATTTGTCCAAGACTTTCTGGCTTTCAGAGTGTCCATTCAGAAGTCAGGTGTTATTCTGATGGGTCTTCCTTTATATGTTATTTGGCATTTGACCTTTGCAGCTCTTAATATTCTTTCTTTAATCTGTATGTTTAGTGGTTTGATTATTGTGTGGAGATGAGACTTTTGTGAGGGTCCAGTCTATCTTGTTCTGTCAGCTTCTTATATCTTCATAGGCATTTCCTTGTTTAGGTTGGGGAATTTTTCTTCTATGATTTTGTTCAATATATTTTCTGTACCTTTGTGCTGGTATTCTTCTCCTTCTTCTATCCCTATTAGGTTTTTTTTTGCAGCCTCTACAGCTGGGGTCTCACTGTCTTTGATACCTGGGGGAAGGAGTAGAGTAGATGCAGAGTCAATGACACAGACTCCAGGATGTTTGCAAGCAATCTCTCATTTATTAAACAAAGGGCTCAGGTTTAAACATGTGGTTTTTTGGTGGGCTTTGTTCCTAGCTGCTGTGGTGTTTATTGGTCTGCTCTAGGCTGCACATCATCATCTTTTGGTTTAGAGCTTATGAGTCAGGTTTCATCTGACCAGAGTGCTCTCTGCGCATGTCACAGCTCATCGTTTGCTTAAGGCATGGCCCAGTGCTTCGGCCTTACCTGCCTCAAAGTTTCGTCTTCTCATGGTGTCCCAGATTTCCTGGAAACTTTGTGTTATGACTTTGTTGGTTTTAATGTTTTCTTTGACTGACAAATCTATTTCCTCTATCATATCTTCAATGCCAGAGATTCTTTCTTCCATCTCTTGCATTCTGTTGGTTATTCTCACCTTTGTAGTTCCTGTTCGTTTACTCAGATTTCCATTTCCAGCATTCCCTTGGTTTGTGTCTTCTTCATTGCCTCTATTTCAGTTTTCAAGTCTTAAACTGTTTCCTTCACTTGTTTGATTGCTTTTTCTTGGTTTTCTTGACTTTCTTCAAGGGATTTATTGATCTCTTCCAATTTTTTGTTCATCTTTTCTTCAATTTCTTTAAGGGAATTTTTCATTTTCTTTTTAAAGACCTCTATCACTTTCATGAAGTCATTTTTAAGGTCATTTTCTTCCACTTCTTCTACTTTGGGATGTTCAGGTCTTGCTGTAGTAGAACTGCTAGGTTCTGGTGGTGCCATATTGCTCTTACGTTGTTGAATATATTCTTGCACTGGCATCTACCCATCTCTTCCTCCAATCAGTGCAAATGATGTCTGTGTCTCAGGGAGCTACTCTTGATCCAATCAGCACTGGAGGTGCTTGTGTCTCAGGGAGCTGCTGGGGGTCTTGGGGAGGGGATGAATGGTTTTGAGGAACAGAGTCAGACTTGTAGATTACAGGGCTCAATGGGGTGATTGTGGAAAGGTCTGCCCACAGGAGTCTTGCCTATTGGCCTGCAACTGGGGCTACAATGGGTGGGGATATGGGGGCATGCGTTGTGCGGCAGGACCTAAGAACTTGAGGCTAGGATGACTGGCTAGGGAAACAGTAACTCACATATTGGTCCAATCAGAGCTGGCAGAGTCTGTGTCTCAGGGAGCAGCTGCAGTCTGGGGGGATGGGTGTGTTTCGGGGGTATGGAGTGGGGTATGTAGATTACAGGATCAGATGGGAAGTTTGTCAAGCCTGCCTGCAGGAATCTTGTCATCTGGCCTGTGTGGAAGTAACTGTCTTTTTAAATAAGAAACACAGAGCCAGTTGCAGAGATAAAAAGCCCAAGAGGTCAGAGCAATAGCTAAGAGCTAAAAACCTTACCCTTCACTGCCACTGCTGTCCTCCTCAGCCAGAGCCCTACTTCCTGTATGTTTGTCCTTTTTATTGACTTTCTATTCTGCCTTCTCATTGGTTGTAAACCCAACCCCATGACCTCCTCGTCACTGCCCATCTATACAGACCTCCAGATCTTCTCTGGTTGGTATTAAGATTAAAGGTGTGTGTCTCCATGCTGGTGGTATCCTTGAACATACAGAGATCTGCCTGTCATGTGATTGGGATTAAGGGCATGTGCTACCACTGCCAGACTTCTGCTATGGCTTGCTATTAGCTCTGACCCCCAGGCAACTTTATTTATTAACATACAAATAAAATCACATTTCGGTACAAATAAAATATCACCATATTTCCCCTTTTCTATTTTAATAAAAAGAAAAAAGGAAAGTTGTGACTAATATGAGAAAAACTGTATACAAAAGTACAATAACTATAAGCATTAAATACCTAAACAATGTCTAGTCCATTTGTATTTGACAAATTCAGAGAAAATAATTCCATTATCTATCCTATTTTGGTAAGTCCAAAATATACCTAATTCACTTTCTATCCTAATTAATCTTCAACTATAACTAACTAACCTTCAACTATAACTAACTAATCTTCAACTCCCTCAGAGACCCAAGAAGGAAATAATATTACCTAACAAAAATAAAAACAGGAAGTGCATGCAAGCAACTTCCAAATAAAATGTGAGTTGATAGAAACAGCCAGCTGCCTGGACAGTCACCCAAGTTTTCTCCATAGCATTGGGGCATCATCTTCAGCCCATAGGCTTAGCATATCTGACAGACTCATTTGTGAAGTAGGATGTACACAAGGTCAACAGTTCGACCTCACATTGGGTGAGAGCAGTTCATGTACCAGAAACACCTGAATTCCACTAGTGTCATGTCATGATTCAGGATTTTAAATTCTGGAAATTGTTGATTGCTGTGGGATGGTCTGTATGTCAAATGTGTTGATGATTGGTCAGTGATTGAGAATAAAGCTGGGAAGTAGAAGGCTGAGTCAGAGATACTGCCAGCCGCCACCAGGACAAGCAGCATGTGAAGATACCGGTAAGCCACGAGCCATGTGGCAAGGTATAGATTTATAGAAATGGATTAATTTAAGCTGTAAGAACAGTTAGCAAGAAGCCTGCCACAGGCATACAATTTGTAACCAATATAAGTCTCTGTGTTTACTTGGTCGGTCTGAGCGGCTGTGGGACTGGCAGGTGGGAGAGATTTGTCTTGACTGTGGGCCAGCCAGAAAAACTCTAGCTACAGTTGATGTTTTTTTTTTTTTTTTTTTTTTTTTTTTTTTTTTTTTTTTAATTCAGCTGTTCATTCTTCTTGGCTATGTGTGTGTGGCTTCATCTCGGCATCCCATTCTTCTCCATATCCCTCTATTAAATGCCAGTCTACTATTGAGAGGTGTGAGCTTAGTTACTCCTCAAGAACAACTGTTTCAGCTGCTGTTCCATAGCACATTAGAAGCCATCGGCCCACTGCCTGTTCATCTGCCTTCAACGAAAAGGACACTGTACCTTTTCTAGATTGCAAAGGCCACTTCAGGGATGGTGTCATATTGTCCAGGCCTCAGAAGATGCCTGTTGTTAAAGCCACAACCACACTTGTCTTGGCAAGAATCGGTAGTCCTTTGTTTCATGTCCTGTCTGTCCTGTTTGTCAGCAGTTGATTCGAGGATACTTTGTTGTTCAGTGGCTAACTTTTGCCACAATGAAAGTTAACTCCATATGCAGTTTCTTCAATACCCATATTTTCTCTGAAGTAGATTGGTACTGCCAGGAGTGAACATGTCTCATAGTCATAAAAAAAAAGAAAAATTTTCTAAGTTATTAAAACATTTTAAATGCCATACTCTGTCTCTGAATATAGATCTCTGAAGGGTTTGAAGATAACCTGTCTATCTAAAATATATCTGCTTTATCTTGAAACACACCTAATATGACTACAAGTTCTATTATAATGTCTAACTACTAACTTTCATTTCTTTATATCCTAATAGTTGGTAATAATAACATTCGAGGATCAGCAAATTGCATTACATTGTTAAATGAATGGTATAAGTATAATATCTTGAACAAGATTAGAAATATAAGTATGGCATCTTCTAACAACATCAATCTCAATATATATAATTTGTATACAATATAAAAAAATCCAATCCAACATAAAGTATTTAAAACTAGTAATTGTTTTTTTTCTTTTTTTAAACAAGAACCTTAAATCTAATCTCTTTTGCTTAGCCCTTTTCCTAACCCTTAACAAACAACTTATAACCAACCCTCCTAAGCAATGAAAATTATCCCAGACCCAAAACCCATTAAAAGACCAAAAAAACTACCCACTGCATACTACCTCTTTGGGAATGTAGGGGTCGTATTCTTAAAATTGCTTCCTGCTGGGTATGGGCGAAGGTATCTTTATTCTGAAAAGAAAAATTTTAGGTTAATTGTTGAATTCTAAGAAAGGTATCTATATCCTTCATTGTTCAGTTTGAGCATAATGCTAAAATTCAGAGTTTATCTCAAGTCCTTATTCAAGTAGTCTTTGAGACTGGATCATCTCAGCTAGCCCTCTCAAAATTGCTCTGAGCACCTTGTAGTCCAAAGCTGATCTGTAGTTGATGTTTGTCAGCTTAGCGGTATTATTATTGTCCACGTGGAATTGTTGTTGTTGTGAGGCCCCATCTTCTTCCTGGAGACTCCAGTTGATGTTAGGCCTGGCCGTGAATTTCTGCAGAAAACTGATAAGAGTCTCGAACACAAAGACATTTATAGGCAGCTAGTTGAAGCCTTTTTTCTAGAATTAGTTAGTACTCTATAATGACCATTAATACCTTAACAAAGTTTAAAATGTATATATATATATATATATATATATATATATATATATATATATATATATATATCTTGTAAATTTTGATATAAAATTCATACTTTAAGAAAAGTTTAAAGAATCAGAATAGAATCAAAGAATTGAGATTAGTAATAGAATAGTCCCTTAATTAATTTGGCTTTTCTCCTGTCCCATAGCAGAAGATGGCTCTTTTCTTCTGGCATGATACAGGGAGTTTGCATTTTCCTTTTAACAACATGCTTGAGTTTAAAGAAGGAGAGAGCCACTCTCCAACTCCAAAGTAAGCTTTAAATTTTAATTGAACTGGGACTATTAGAAGACCAATAGTGTTAAATTTTTTAGAGAAGAACAGAAACAAACATTTAGGAAGACTTACAAAAATTTTTAGATGATATACCCATAGGCCATTTCACTCTGTTTCCTGGGATAGATGATTTGTCCTTTGTCTTCAGTTGTCTCATTTCTCCAGTGTTCTTCAGATTCCTTAGCCTTCATTCTCCTAAAAGACAAAAACAAAAACCTTTCCCCAAGACTAATTTTGGGGAGTTTCCCTTCCGGCAAGTTATTATCTGATTAAATGAAAAGGCATGTGTTACTGGTATAAGTTAGTTTAAATTGGATGGTCATGCTGGTTAATGAACTATCACCTCCTCTAATTAAGAGGTCTCTCTTGTTCTAATTGAACCTTTATCAATTTTGATGGTATCCACAGCTTATCTTCTCCTATAGAAACAAAAGCAAAACCTTGTCCCCAACGTAACACATATTCTGGTTTCCATTCTGAGGTCAGCACATCCTTGAAGTATATAGGCTGATTTAATTCTGTAGTTTTTTTCTATTATCCAATGTTTCTGTGCAGCTGCTGTTATTAGCACTGAGAAAATTCAAATTTAATAGAGCATTATTCAGTCTATTTCTGGTGGTTTTTGTTACCCCTTTCTGTTTATTTAGCATATCCTTTAGAGTTCTGTTTGATCTTTCTATAACTACTTGACCTGTAGGATTATGTGGTATACCTATAATATGCTTTATATTGTAATAAGCATAAAACTGTTTCATTTTAACAGAGACATATGCTGGAGCATTGTCAGTTTTGATTTGTGCAGGTATACCCATGATGGCCATAACTTCTAGCAAATGAGTGATTACAGAATCAGCTTTTTCAGAACTCAAAGCAGTCACCCATTGAAATCGTGAATAAGTATCAATGGTATGATGTACATATTTCAATTTTCCAAATTCTGCAAAGTGAAACATGTCCATCTGCCAGATTTCATTCCTCTGAGTACCCTTTCAGTTACATCCTACTGGTAATAGCATTTGATTGTAGAAGGAACAAGCAGGACATTTCTTTACTATTTCCTTAGCTTGTTGTCAGGTTATGGAAAAAATCCTTTTTTAAATCTTTACTATTGAAATGATGTTTTTTATGAAATTCTGAGTCCTCCAGCACATTTCCTATCAATAATTCATCAATCTCATCATTACCTTGTGCTAGAGGACCTGGCGGAGCAGTATGAGGTCGGATGTGAGTTATATATAAAGGATGACCTGATTGTATCTTGTAACTGAATAAATAGTGAAGTTAATTCTGAAGCATCAGGGATAAATTCTGCAGTCTCAATATGTAATACCACTCTTTCAGCACACTGAGAGTCAGTTACTATGTTGAGAGATTCTGAAAAATCCATTAATACCAACAGAATAGCATACAATTCTGATTTTTGAACTGAATTATAAGGACTTTGAACCACTTTACTTAAATTTTCTGATTTGTAACCTGCCTTTCCTTGTTTGTTGGCATCTGTATAAAATGTATGAACTCCAGATATGGGTTTTTCCTGTACAATTCGAGGCAAGATCCAATCAGCTCTCTTTATAAGATTAATTCTATCGCTTTTGGGATATTTGCTGTTAATTTCTCCCAAAAAATTACTGCAAGCTCTTTGCTAAGGTTCACTTTCTGTCCATAATTTTTCAATGTCCTCTTTAGTTAAAGGTATGACAATTTCTGCTGAGTCTATTCCTGCTAATTGACGAAGTCTCAATTTTCCTTTCCAAATCAAGTCAGAGATTTTTTTCCACATAAGTTTTTAATTTTTTATTTGGTTTATTTGGTAAAAATATCCATTCCAATATAATATCTTCCCTCTGCATTAATATTCCTGTAGGAGAATGCCTAGAAGGTAAAATAACCAAAATGCAATCCAGCTTTGGATCAATAGAATCCACGTGTCCTTCATGTACTTTCTTTTCTACCAAGGCCAATTCTTTCTCAGCTTCAGGTGATAATTCTCTTGGACTATTTAAGTCCTTGTCACCTTCTAAGGTTTTGAACAAATTATTCCATTCATCATTTTTTAACCCAGACAATAGTTCATAGATAAGAAATGTTTCCAAATAATCTTTGAAAGTCATTAAGAATCTGTAGTCGATCTCTCGTAATTTGTACCTTTTGGGGTCTAATTTTTTGTAGTTCTATTTTATATCCTAAATAATTAATAGAATCCCTCTTTGTATCTTTTCAGGAGCAATTTATAATCCTCAGCAAGGCAAAATTTTCTTTACTTCTTCGAACAGTCTTTCTAAAGTATCTGCATTTGAGTCAGCTAGTAAAATATCATCCATATAATGATAAATTATAGATTTAGGAAATTTTTTACATATCACTTCCAATGGCTGTTGTACAAAATATTGGCACAGAGTTGGGCTATTCAACATTCTCTGTGGGAAGACTCTCCATTGAAGTCTTTTAACCGGTTGAGAATTATTGTAAGTAGGTACTGTGAAAGCGAATTTTTCTCTGTCTTTTTCTTGTAAGGGTACTGAAAAGAAACAGTCTTTTAAATCAATAACTATGAGAGGCCATCCTTTAGGTAACAGAGTACGCAAAGGAATTCCAGATTGTAGAGAGCCCATTGACTGAATTACTTTGTTATTGCTCTAAGGTCTGTTACCATTCTCTATTTACCAGATTTCTTTTTAATAACAAATACAGGAGAATTCCAAGGGCTGGTTGATTCTGCAATATGCTGAGCATTTAACTGTTCTTCTCCCAGCTCTTCTAAAGCCTGAAGTTTCTCTGTTGTTAAAGGCCATTGCTGTACCCATACAGGCTTGTCTGTTAACCATTTTAAAGGTAGAGCTGTTGGTGTCTTTGGAAGATCATCAGTTGTTGTGCCCTGTTCTTGTATAATATGGATGGCTGGTGACCACTCATTAGAATAATATCTTCTAATATTTCTCTCAGAAATGTGCTAGTTTATGATTTGTTTCTGAGGTTAGAGGGATGTTAATATGAGTATTCCATTGTTGCAACAGGTCTCAACCCCACAGGTTCATAGCTATGTTAGCCACATATGGTTTTAATTTTCCTCTCTGTCCTTCTGGACCTATATATTTGAGCCATCTTGCACTCTGTTTCACATGAAATAATGTTCCAATTCCTAACAGTTGAATGTTTACCTCCTGAAGAGGCCAAGTTGGATGCCAAAATTCTGGTGCAATTATGGTAATGTCAGCACCTGTGTCTACCAGACCAGACAACAAAACACCATTTATTCTTATTGTTAATTTTGGTCTTTGTTCATTAATAGAAGTTTGCTAAAAAAAATTCTTTATGTTTTCTCCTGAATTTTCTATTCTCTCTGTTTCATAATCCCCACCAGAATGATTTATTCCAATAGGCATTTGGTAATTTAATTGCTCTGAGTAGGGGTTTCCTCTATGACTGCAGGAAAGGTCTGAACTGGATTTGCTGTGGGGGCCTGCCTGAGGCCCCTCTGGGATTTTCCCCAAGACCGAGGCAAAGGATTACCTTGCCTGTCCCTTGTTGATCTACATTTGTTGGTCCAGTATTTTCCCTTACCACACCTTCTGCATACTCTAGAAGGAAGGGGCATTCTATTGCCATTGTTCCTTGAAGAAACATTGTTTCTAGGCATGCCCTGTTTACAGTCCCTTTTCAAATGTCCTTGCTTTCCACATCCAAAACATCTGACATTCCTCAAACCTCTTGAAATTGCTTCTCCTATCCACATAGCATCTTGGTCATGAGCCTCAACATTAACCGTATCTCTAATTCTTCCAAGGCAGCAGATCTTGCCTTTAATGGCCTGATTATTTTCTTACATGCTGCATTTGCATTCTCAAAAGCCAAAGATTTGATTTTTATCTGACTAGCTTCTGAATTCGGGACCATTCTCTTTACTGCTGAAAGTCTTTGTAAGAAATCTGGGAAAGATTCTTTTGGGCCCTGTATAACCTTTGTAAATGACTCAGTTTCCTTTCCTGGTTCCTCAACTCTGTCCCATGCATTCAAGGCTGCCATTCGACATAGAATTAGAGTTTGGGTATCATATAAACATTGTGTTTGTATTGCAGCATATTGGCCTTCTCCAACAAGCTGATCCTGGCAGACTTGTATACTTTTACCCCTACATTGTTTTGCTATGTTTTTAGCTTCCTCTTTGAACCACATTTGCCACTGCAGCTGTTGTCAGGGTTCCAGAACAGCATGTGCCATCTCCCGCCAGTTGTGTGGTATAATCCTATTATAAGTTGACCAGGAGTTTAACATTTGCTTTACATATGGGGAATGCATGCCATAAGATACTATTGCCTCCTTAAACCTTCATAAATCTAACATTTCAGTTGGAGTCCAAAAATTTTGTGCATTCTCTTGACCAGGTAGCTGCTGTATGGTTACCGGATAAATTAAGGGTGATTGTTTGAAAATAGGCTTTCTTTCTGTAACTGTATAACCCACTCTTGAAACAACTTCACTGTTAATTTCTTCTGTCTGAATCTGAATTTCTCTATAATTCATTTTAACAGGTTTAACATGTTTTTCTAAAACTTTTATCCTGGCACTTAAATTGACTATCTTTTTAAATAGTAAAATAAGGATAAGAAAAGTAATAATGTGCATAATTCAATCAACATTAATCTTCTCATATAGTTATTCCATTGTCAGACTGCCTAAAATTTCAAACAAAGCCCAATTTTCTCCAATGTACACATAAAACCCATTTTTTTAAATGTGGAAAAAAATTTCTCTTTTAAATAGTTTCCTTTAAACTATCTGATATCTTAATTGACTTACCAAGTCTGCGTAGAACAGTAGAAATCTGAGGGAATTTCAAAACAGCTACCTAGTGTGCAAGGTGTGAATCTGAAGAGAGAGAAAGAGAGAGAGAGAGAGACAGAGAGAGAGAGAGAGAGAGAGAGAGAGAGAGAGGGAGGGAGAGAGAGAGAGAGAGAGAGAGAGAGAGAGAGAGAGAGAGAGGGAGAAAGAGAGAGAGCAAGAAAGTGTAGTCACAAGTTCTGGCTAAAAGCTTAAATCCGGCCACATGTTCCCGCTTGAGCCAAGTCAAGCCTTGGCTCGGCTTCCTTAAGTTCTAACCACCTGCATTGGTGTTTCAGCCAAAGGCAGCTCTATTCACAGTTGCATGTAGCTACTGCAATTAGTGGTAGCTCCGTCAGGGCAGGCCTGAGTTGTTTGTAGCACCAGCTTTTTATGCAAGTAATGCCAGCTACAGTAACTGCTTGTAGCTAAGGTCGGTTGGGCCTGAGTCCTAAGCCGAGCTAGGGAGCCAGGCCTGAGCTAGGCAGCAAGCCCCCCCGCCCCCAGGCAGGAAACCAGACCTACCACCAAGCCAAGTGGTTTTTAATGAATTCTTGCCATGTGGGCACCAAATGTAGAAGTAACCATCTTTTTAAACAAGAAACACAGAGCTGATTCCAGAGTTAAAAAGCCCAAGAGGTCAGAGCAATAGCTAAGAGCTGAAAACCTTACCCTTTACTGCCGCTGCTGTCCTCCTCAGCCGGAGCCCTACTTCCTGTGTGTTTGTCCTTTTTATTGACTTTCTATTCTGCCTTCTCATTGGTTGTAAACCCAACTACATGACCTCCTCATCACTGCCCATCTATACAGACCTCCAGGTCTTCTGTGGTTGATATTGAGATTAAAGGTTCTCAGGTAAACTGCTTTAGTTCCTGTTTCCTCACACCTTATATACAGCCTTATATACCTTTCTCTACCCAACCATGTCACTTCCTGGGATTAAAGGCGTGTGTGCTTCTCAGTACTGGGATTAAAGGTGTGTGCCACCACTGCCTGGTTCTGTTTCTAGTGTGACCTTGAACTCATGCAGATCCAGAAAGATCTCTGCCTCCCAAGTGATAGGATTAAGGGTGTGTGCCACCACTCTCTGGCCTCTATGTCTAATCTAGTGGCTAGCTCTGTCCTCTGATCCTCTAGCAAGCTTTATTGGGGTACACAATATATCACCACAGACTATTTTGAATAATTTTATGCTAATAACATTTTAAAATTTTGAGAATATGAGCTGTTTCCTACAATATTACAATTTACCAAAACTATCAAAAGAAAAACATAGAATGAATAGGCTGATATATATTAAAGCAATTGAATCTGTAATTTATAACTTTCCCAAACAATGATTCCAGGCCCAGATGATTCCACTCAAGAATTAGCACCATATTATTCAAATAAAATTAAACAAAGTAAAATAAAATTGAAAAGAATGAAAAACTTCCCAATTCATTTGATCAACTCAAACAATGTAGGAATAAAGGAATGTTAAAAGATTATCTTTCAGAAACCCAGTTGCAAAGATCCCTCCCTCAAATTTACTAAACAGAATTCAATGACATTAAGATGCATAAAATATCATGGAATTTATTTCTCTCTAGGATGAAGGGTTGATTTTATATTCTGAAAGAATTCAATTTCAGAAATTAGCCAAACAGTAATGAACCAAAAATAATTCATAGCAATTCAAAACATAAGAGAAATTTATTCAATAAAATAAAATTCTCTGCTGGTGACACAGCTTATTGTGAAAGGCTCTTGCTGCCACACCTTGGGACTTGAGCTTAATCCCCAGGAGCCACAACAGCAGGACAGAACTGACTCCAGCTAGTTATTCTCTGACCTTAACATATACACACCACTTCTTAAATACATAAATAAATGTAAAAAAAAAAAAACAAGACAAAACAAAAGTCTATATTCATTCATGACAAGTCTCTTAACTTGCCTAGAACTAGGCCTAGTCACTCATGCCTGTATGCATGCGTTCAGAAGGTTGGGGCAGGAGCATTATCAGGCTTGCTTAACCTACATTGTGAGTTCTAGGTCAACCTGGGCTACAGAGGGAGACCCTGTCTCAAGCAAGCAAGCAAACAAACACATGAAAAGCCTCTTTGATAGAAATAAATGGGAGCTGGCAATAATACAAAATTCTACTTCTTAAGAATTTTTGGCAATTTCTTGGTATTAATGACCCCTAAATCTGACTGAGGCAAATGGGTCCATGGTATGTGACCATGCACTGGGGCATAAGTAACCTACCAAGGTTACTACCTGGCCACGTCCCCAAGGAAGAATGAAAATAAAAAAGACAGCATGAAGTTGGGAAGGAGATGAACTGGAGGCACCAGAGGGAGTTTTGGGGAGGTAGTGGTGGATGGATATTGAAATGAAAATTTTAAGGAATAAAAAAGCCACAACATGACCCATAACAGAATAAAAAAGGAATTTTTTATTTTAAAATTTTAATTCATTTTATATTTGTGGGGTAAGGTATTGTCTACAGAGACAGATGAGCCCATAGAGACCAGAGGAGGACTGTTCACAAGGGTCCTCTGCAAGAGCAACACTTGCTTTCGCCAACAGAGTCATCTCTCCAGGCCCCACAAAGTGAGTTTGTAGAAAAAAAAAAATGTCTTCTTTCTCTTCACCGTCTCTTGTAAGCAAACACTCATGTTTATTTTCTCCTTTGCTGAGCCTTTGATCGTACATATGTTCTGCTCAGTCCAATCCAGACAGGTTTCTCCAAAGAAACCCTGTTGGGATATGCTTGGGACCGTCATCAAAACTGAATCCCAGTTTCCAGTTCATTGGACAAAAATTAAACCGGTACAGCAACAGAGTAGAGTATACCAGAGTCTAGCGCTCCTCCTCAGCCAACCTGCCGTTCAACTCATTTACAGCTGTATTAAAGCCGGAACCACCATGCTGTCTTTCCCCACATTCACAGTAAATGCTCCACACATTCCATATAGTTTACCCAGGTGTCATTGGCAACAACACTGGCTGCTGCTTCTGAGAGACACATGTCGGTCACAGCTGCCCAGGTCCTAGGAATTCTTCAGGCGTTTGAGAGGGGACTCCAGGAGAGGGCAGTTAGCAGAAGCCAAGGAGCGGTATACTTCAGCCACTAAGTTGGGATATGAGCCCACCATTGCCTTCCAGCCTGAGGTCTCAGAGACCTCAGAGGCATGAGCTGTAATGAAATCCAGTGCCTGGGTTTTCAGCTGCCCTGCGCTGTGGAAGTCAGCCAGGAAGAGAGTGTGGGCAGCTTTCTCCACAGAGAGGTCCCTGCAGAGGGCATCCTCACACATGACCTTCAAACGCTCCAGGCCATACCTGTCAGCAGCTGCCAGCATAGCAGCTGCCACGCTGTCCAGGTCTGGTGCTGTTCCGGTGTAAATGAAGTCCATCATTGCCTTGAAGACTCGTGGCTCCACGTCATGGATCTCAAGGCGGTTCCTTTTGCTCTCCTCCATGTCATGTTCAAACATGGCTCTGAAAACTGGAGAGCGAGCTGCTAAAATGGCCTTGTGAGCCCGGAATTCCTGGCCACCTACCAACAGGCAGCAGTCTGTGAAGCCGGAATTCTTCCGCAGCTCTCCTAGCTCATCTGCCAGTGTGCACTTGGGAACCTGAATCCCTGCCTTCCTGTTCTGGTCAGAGATGCTAAAGGAGTCCTGGGCCATGCTCACCTTGCAGTGGAGGGTGAACTTGTCATCTGGGAGAAGCCAGTCGGCATGGGACAAGAGGAAATCTCTACGAATGAAGTTTTTGAATCCCCAGCTGTAGTATGGCACAAACACAAAGGCTTTTGGGCTCTTCATACTTCGTGTTTCCTCTCCTTCGGCGGTTTCGATCCAGAACTGGAACTTTGCCCAAACATGATTCTTTGGACAGCTGAGCAACATCAGGTAAACTGACAGGTGAGTTGTCCTTTCTTCATTGATCTCGTCCCGGTCTATTTTCAAACACCATTTCTCATTGGCTCCTATTGAGAAAGTTGGGCTTCTAATGTGTCCCCGCATTCCCTCCAGAATAAAACTGAAGTTGCTGATGGTCCACTTGTAGGAGAAATTCTGGACGCTGATCTGCGTGTAGTCCCATCTCTGGGCTATCCCATCCCCTGACATTTCTTCTGGAGGTAGTTTGAAGGTTAAACTGGATCCAAAATTAAGAACCAGGGATTATTTTCTCTTCACCTCATCCAGAAAGTTGGATGGGTCGGCTGGTCTTCAGTATATGCTGGAATTCTGAGATGTTCTCTAATGCCAGTGAAGGAATGGACTTGCGGCAAGGTGAGGGCAAGCAGGCAAAGATCGACGGCTTCCTTCTTCCATGTCTTCTTATAGGGCTTCCAGCAGAAGGCGTGGCTCAATTTAGGGTGTGTCTTCCAGCCTCAAGATCTGGATTAAAGGCGTGTGTCTTTAGGTCTTGAGATCCTGCTTAAATGTTTGTGTCTTTTTAACCTCCAAAGACTATACTTGAAGTGAATCTACCTACTTAAGAAAAACATGTCTCACAATTGTGCCCTCCATTTTAGGACTGTAGTTAATCCACGTCTAGTTAAGTTGGGAACCAAGAACAACCATGACAAGTTTATTTTGCTTACTGTGCTTCATCTTCCACAAAGTAAGGGGTGGTGACCATTCCTACACAGCTGTGATTTAATCTTCTCGGGGTTTTACACTAATCCCTCCCAGAAACATGATCCAGGAAGAGGTGTTTTCCTTACCTTGTCAGATCTCAGCATTCACAACATGGAGGTCAGGGTGGAAAAATTCATATATGGTGGGCAAGAAGCAGAGCCAGGCAGGAACCTCTGAAAGTAGCTGTCTTCTTTCCTGCCTTTTATTCCATCCAGACTCATAGTCTCCAATATGACTCCATCAACTTTCATTGGTCGTCTTGCCCCTCCCCCTCAGATAATCCTCCTTGGAAACATTCTTCCAGATCCACTTAAGGACCTGCTATGAGAAGGTCCTAAGGGCTTCAGTTTCTCAATACCTCATAGTATTCATCCTTCCCTGGTGAGTTCTGTCCTCTTTAATGTTTGAACATGGATTTAAGCCATTAGAAAGTCTTTATTAGCTCTCTGGCAAGTACCTGGGGTGCTCCAGATTCCAGTGCAGCAACTAGCCTTTCTCAGGGTGAGCTTTTAAGCACAAAAGCCATATTCTGGATTGACACACTTCAGTTAAAAAGAACAGTTAGCCAGAAGTGGCAGGAAAGAAGCCAAAATGTTAGTATATTTTGAGAAAAGTTTGAACATTTAGAGATATTCCCAGAACTATGGACTTTGGTAGATTAAGCCTTTGTTTTAGTTGTGGTAAGGATTGCTGTTTTTTTACACAAGTACTGGGTTTTACACATAGAATGGTGTTTTCATCATGCAGTTACACAGGTGGGTCTGTGTACCATGAGTCTATGATGTAGACAGAAGCCAGAAGAGGCTGTTGGTTCTCTGGATAACTGGAGTTACCGAATGTTATTACGGTGATATTTTATTTGTATGTTAATAAATAAAGCATACCTGGAGATCAAGGGGAAAAGGCCAGCCATTTTTAAGTAAACATAGAAGTCAGGGAGAGGTAGTACACACCCTTAATCTGATCATGCGGCAGGCAGGGTCTCTGTGTGTTCAAGGACACACTAGGGAACAGTCAAGCATGGTAACACACACCTTTAATCCCAGTAACAACCATAGAGACCTGGAGGTCTGTCTAGACTGGCAAAGACAAGGAAGTGAGGTAGGTGGGCTAAAAGCCAATGAGAGGGCAGAACAGCAGGTCAATAAAGGCATGGGTAGACAGGAAGTAACTCACTTTTGGTAGCTGCAGAGCTGGAGGGCTAAGATTGGTGGCTATCACTATTTCCCTGATTTCTAAGTCTTTCACCCTTATATTTGGCTCTGTGTTTTTTATTTAATAAGACCACATAGAAATTTGGCTACAGTTGTCAACTGCTGTGTGAATGCATTGAATTGGATGCCAGTCTTCTGGAAAGGTATCCAGCACCTTTTACTGCTGAACCATTTCTACATCCCATCACAGTTACTTTCTTGAAGATGACGGAGGAGCTCTGAAAGACTAGTTTGTTCTCTAAAGCTTTGGCATTCTGAAATATTTTAGCAAGTATTCAAGAGGTAATCATGATTTCATTCATAGGTCTTTTTAAAAATTAATTAATTCATTTATATTTATTTTACATACCAACCACAGTTTCCTCTTCCTCCTCTTCTCCCGTTCCCTCCTCACAACTCCATTCTACCCACCTCATCCACTCCTCAGAAAGGGTAAGTTCTTCTATGGGAGTCAACAGAGCATGATATATCAAGTTGAGGCAGGACCAAGCTCCTACCCCCTGCATCGAGGTTTACCACCATAGGGAGTAGGTTCCAAAAGTCAGCTCATGTGCTGGAGACAGGTCCTTGTCCCACTGCTAGGAGCCCCACAAACAAACTAAGATACACAACTGTAACCCACATTCAGAGGACCTAGATCAATCCCATGTATGCTCCCTAGAGTTGGTCTAGAGTCCTGAGCTCCCATGAACTAGGGCCAACTGTCTTTGTGGGTTTCCCCCTCCCTCATGATCTCGACTGCCCTTGCTTATATAATCTCTCCTCCTTCTCTTCAGCTGGATTCCCAGAGTGCCAGGCCTTGGACCTCTACATCTGCTTCCATCAGTCATTGGACAAAGGTTCTATGGTGACAATTTGGGTAGTCATCTATCTGACTACAGGAGAAGACCAGTTCAGGCACTCTCTCTACTATAGCCAGGAGTCCTAGCTGGCATCATCTTCATAGATTCCCAGGAGCCTCCCCAGTACCAGACCTCTCTCCAATCCCATTCTGGCTCTCTCTATCAAGACATCTCCCTTGTCACTCGCCTTCTCTGTCCCTCCCCCAACTTGACCATCTGGATCTCCTCCCCTACACCTCCTCCCTCAGTTAACCCAGAAGATCTCACCTATTTCCCTTTCCCACGGTGATCCATGCATGCCTCTTAGGGTCCTCCATGTTATCCCTAGGGCTGTGGATTGTGGCCTGGTTATCCTTTGTTTTACATCTACTCTCCACTAAAGAGTGAGTACATACCCTGTTTGTCCTTCTGAGTCTGTGTCACCTCACGCAAGATGACTTTTTTTTAGTTCCATCCATTTACCTACATATTTCACAATGTCATTGTTTTTGTTTTTTGTTTTTTGTTTTATCACTAATACTCCATTGTGTAAATATACCACATTCCCTTTATTTGTTCTTTGGTTGAGGGGCATCTAGGTTGTTTCCAGGTTCTAACTATTATAAATAATGCTGCTATGAACACAGTTGAGCAAGTGTCCTTGTGGTATGATTGAGCATCCATTCATTATATGCCCAAGAGTGGTATTACTGGATCTTGAGGTAGATTGATTCCCAATTTTCTGATTAACTGCTATACTGATTTCCAAAGTGGCTGTACAAGTTTGCACTCCCACCAACAGTGAAGGGGTGTTCCCCTTGCTCTGCATCCTCTCCAACATAAGCTGTCATCAGGGTTTTTGATCATAGCCATTCTGACAGGTATAAGATGGAATCTCACTGTCATTTTGATTTGAATTTCCCTGATGGCTAAGGATGTTGAGCAGTTCCTTAAGTGTCTTTTGACCATTTGAGATTCTTCTATTGAGAATTCTCTTTTTAGATCTATACCCCATTTTTAAATTGGATTATTTGGTATTTTGATGTCTAGTTTCTTGAGTTCTTTATATATTTTGAAGATTATTCCTCTGTCAGATATGGAGTTGGTAAAAATCTTTTTTCTTTCTGTAGTCTGTCTTCTTGTCTTATTGACAATGTCCTTTGACTTACAGAAGTTTTTCAGTTTCAGGAGGTAACATTCATTAATTGTCAATTTCAGTGTCTATGCTACCAGTATTATATTCAGGAAGTAGTTTCCTATGCCAATGAGTTCAAGGCTACTTCCCACTTTCTCTGCTATCATATTTGGTGTAACTGGATTTATGTTTAGATCTTTGATCCACTTGGAGTTGAGTTTTGTGCATGGCAATAGATATGGATCTATTTGCAATCTTCTACATGTTGACATCCAGTTATGCCATAGGTCTCCATAGGTCTATGGATTTATGTCAGGGTCTTCTATTCAATTCCATTGATTCACATGTCTGTTTTTATGGCAACATCAAGCTGTTTTTATTACTGTAGCTCTATAGTAGAGCTTGCTGTCAGGGATGGTGATGCCGCTGGAAGTTCCTTTATTGTACAAGATTGTTTTAGTTATCATGGGTTTTTGTTTTTCCATATGAAATTGAGTATTGTTCTCTTGAGGTCTGTGAAGAATTGTGTTGGGATTTTGATGGGAATTGCATTGAATCTGTAGATTGCATTGGTAAGATTGCCATTTTTACTATGTTGGTTCTACCTATCCAAGAACACAGGAGATCTTTCCATTTTCTAATATCTTCTTCAATTTCTTTCTTCAAAAACTTAAAGTTCTTGTCATACAACTCTTTCACTTGTTTGGTTAGAGTTACCCCAAGATATTTTATCTTATTAGTGGCTGTTGTAAAGAGTATTGTTTCTCTGATTTCTTTCTCAGCCCATTTATCATTTGTATATAAAAGGGATACTGACTTTTTTTGAGTTAATCTTGTATCCTGCCACGTTACTGAAGGTGTTTATTAGCTGTAGGGTCACTATCATATCATTTGCAAATATCAAAAGTTTAACGTCTTCTTTTCCAATTTGTATCCCCTTTGTTTCCTTTTATTGTCTTATTGCTCTATCTAGACGTTGGAGTATGATGTTGAACAGATAGGAAGGGAGTGGACAGCCTTGTCTTGTTCCTGATTTTAGTGGAATCTCTTTGAGTTTCTCTCCATTTAATTTGATATTGGTTGTTGGCTTGCTATATATTGCTTTTTTAATGTTTAGGTGTGTTCCTTGCATTCCTGATGTCTCCAAGACCTTTATCATGAAGGGGTGTTGGATTTTGTCAAAGGCTTTTTCGGCACCTAATTAGATGATCATGTGGGATTTTTCTTTCACTTTGTTTATATGGTGGATTACATTGACAGATTTTCATTTGTTGAACCATCACTGCATCTATTGGATGAAGCCTGTTTGATCATGGTGGATATTTTTTATGTGTTTTTGGATTCAGTTTGCCAGTATTTTATTGAGTACTTTTGTATCTATGTTCATAAAGGAGATTGGTCTGTGATTCTCTTTCTTAGTGTGTCTTTGTATAGTTTGGGTAACTGTAGCCTCATAAAAAGAGTTTGACAATGTTCCTTCTGTTTTTATTGTGTGGAACAATTTGAGGAGTATTGGTTTTAGCTCTTCTTTCAAATTCTTGTAGAATTCTGCACTGAACCATCTGGCCCTGAGCTTTTTTTACATCAGGAGATGTTTAATGACTGCTTCTATTTCCTTAGGGTTTATAGGTCTGTTTAAACTTCTTATCTGGTCTTGATTTAATTTTGGTATGAGGTACCTAATTTAGAAAGATATTCATTTATTTTAGATTTTCCAATTTTTATGGAGGTTTTTGAAATATGACCTAGTGATTCTCTGGATTTCCTCAGTGTCTGTTGTTATGTCTCCCTTTTCATTTCTGATTTTATTAATTTGGATATTATATCTCTGCCTTTTGGTTAGTTTGGATAAGGGTTTTCCTATCTTGTTAATTTTCTTAAAGAACCAACTCTTCATTTCAGTGATTCTTTGTATTGTTCTCTTTGTTTTTCTATTTTATTGATTTTGGCCTTCAGTATGGTTATTTCCTGTCATGTACTCCTCCTGGGTGAGTTTGCTTCTTTTTTTTCTAGAGCTTTCAGGTGTGCTGTTAAGTTGCTAGTATGAGATTTCTCCAAATTCTTTATAGGCACTTAGTGCTATGAACTTTCCTCTTATCACTGCTTTCATGGTGTCCCATAAGTTTGGGTATATTGTGCATTCATTTTCATTGAATTCTTGGAAGTTTAATTTCTTCCTTGACCCAGTGGTGATTCAGTTGAGCATTACTCTGCTGTGGGATGTATGGCAAATGTGTTGCTGATTAATCAATAAAACACTGATTGGCCGTTGGCTAGGCAGGAAGTATAGGCGGGGCAAGGAGGAGAATAAAGCTGGGAAGTGGAAGGCTGAGTCAGAGAGACACTGCCAGCCGCCACCATGACAAGCTGCATGTGAAGATCCTGGTAAGCCACGAGCCATGTGGCAAGGTATAGATTAATGGAAATGTATTAATTTAAGCTGTAAGAACAGTTAGCAAGAAGCCTGCCACAGCCATACAGTTTGTAACCAATCTAAGTCTCTGTGTTTACTTGGTCGGGTTTGAGCAGCTGTGGGACTGGCAGGTGAGAGAGATTTGTCCTGATTGTGGGCCAGGCAGGAAAACTCAAGCTACATTACTCAGTTTCCATGACTTTGTATGCTTTCTGTAATGTGTGTTGTTGTTGAATTCTAACTTTAAGGCATGGTGATCAGATAAGATACAGGGGATTATTCCAATTTTTTTTTTTATCTGTTGAGATTTGCTTTGTGGCTGAGTATGTGATCAATTTCAGAAAAGGTTCCATGAGGTTCTGAGAAAGTATATTCTTTTTTGTTTGGGTGAAATGTTTTATAGGTGTCTCTTAAGTCCATTTGAGTCATAACATCTGTTAGTTCCTTTATTTCTCTGTTAAGTTTCTGTCTGGCAGACCTGTCCATTGCTGAGAGTGGGGTGTTGAAGTCTCCTACTATTGGTGTGTGAAGTTGGATGTGTGATTTAAGCTTTAGTAAAGTTTCTTTTACAAATGTGAGTGCCCTTGTATTTGGGGCATATGTTCAGAATTGAGACTTCATCTTGATGGATTTTTCCTGTGATGAATATGAAATGTCCTTCTCCTTCTATATTGATTAATCTTAGTTTGAGGTATATTTTGTTAGACATTAGGATAGCTATACCAGCTTGTTTCTTAGGTCCATTTGATTGGAAAATCTTTTCTCAACCCTTTACTCTGAGGTAATGTCTGTCTTTGAAGTTGAGGTGTGTTTCTTGTACGCAGCAGAAGACTGGATCCTGTTTTTGTTGTTGTTGTTGTTGTTGTTGTTTTATCCATTCTGTTAGCCGTGTCTCTTTATAGACAATTGAGTCCACTGATATTAAGATATTAATGACCAGTGATTGTTACTTCCTGTTATTTTTTGGTTTTGATGTTGGTCATGGTAGTGTGTGTATTTCTTTTCTTTGGGATTTACTGTTGTAAGATTATTGCCTTTTTTATTTTTTGTGGGTACAACTAACTTCTTTGGGTTGGAGTTTTTCTTCTAGCACTTTCTGTGTGGCTGGATTAGTGGATAGATATTGTTTAAATCTGGTTTTGTCATGGAATATCTTGTTTTCTCCATCTAAGTGATTGAAAGTTTTGCTGGGTATAGTAGTCTGGGCTGGCATCCGTGTTCTCTTAGTGTCTGCAGAACTTCTGTTCAGGAACTCCTGACTTTCAGAATTTCCATTGAGAAGTCGAGTGTATTCTGATGCGTCTGCCTTTATATGTTACTTGGCCTTTTTCCTTTTGCAGCTTTTACTATTCTTTCTCTATTCTGTTTTTTTTTTATGTTTTAATTAACATGTGGTGAGGAAACATTTTTTGGGGGGTCCAGTCTATTTGGTGTTTTGTAAGCTGCTGTGGGATGTTGTTCTATAAGCTTTGAATATGTGTTGCTCTGATTGGTTGATAAATAAAATGCTGATTGGCCAGTAGCCAGGCAGGAAGTGTAGGCAGGGTGGGCAGAAGAGGAGAATTCTGGGAAGAAGAAGAGCAGAGTCAGGAGTTGCCAGCCAAACATAGAGGAAGCAAGATGACAATGCAGAACTAAGAAAAGGTACCAAGCCATGTGGCTTAACATAGATAAGAACTATGGGTTAATTTAAGTGTAAGAGCTAGTCAGTAAAAAGTCTGAGCTAATGGCCAAGCGATTAAAATTAATATAACCTTCTTAGTGATTATTCTATAAGCAGGCCACAGGACTGCAGGGGCTTGGCGGGACCTGAGAAACCTTCCTACTACAGTAAGCTTCTTGCATCTTCATAGGCATGCTCTTTTTAGGTTGGGAAAATTTTCTTTGATGATTTTGTGGGATATATTTTCCGTGCCTTTGAGCTGTAATTCTTCTCCTTCTTTTATTCCTATTATTCTTAGGTTTTGTCTTTTCATGGTATCATCGATTTTATTGATGTATTATGTTAAGAATTTGTTAGATTCAACTTTTTTTTGACCGATGAATCTATTTCCTCTATTGTGTCTTCAATGCCCGAGAGTCTGTCTTCCATCTCTTGAATTCTGTTGGTTATGCTTACATCTGTAGTTTTTGTTCTTTTACCCAGATTTTCCATTTCCAGAATTTTCTTGGTTTGTATTTTTTTTTTGTTGTCTATTTAATTTTCAAATCTTAACCAGTTTGTTCACCTGTTTGATTGTTTTTTTTCTTGGCTTTCTTTAAGGGATTTATTGATTTGTTTTCCAATTTTTTTGTTTGTCATTTCCTTGATTTCTTTAAGGGATTTTTTTTTCATTTCTTCTTTAAGGATCTCTATCATCTTCATAAAGTTATTTTAAAGTTTATTTTCTTCTGCTTCATCTGCTTTGGGATGTTCAGGTTTTGCTGTTGTAGAAGCACTAGGTTCTGATCATGCCGCTCTTTATGTTGCTGAATTTATTCTTACACTGTCGTTTACCCATCTGGGTTTAGAACAATTATAGGAACAGGTGTTGAATCTTGTGATGTCTTTGTTGGACTTTTGTTTCTTTATTGTCTGTTTCCTTAATGTCTTTTGGTCTAAACGTCCTAGCGTTCTGGTGATTGGCTGGTAGTCAGGTCAAATAGGGTTGTCTCAGCTGAGGTTTGTGTGCCTAGATCCAGCAGATTGCCCAGTTCTTCTGGATGGTGTGGGCTTTATTTGTACCTATGGGGTCTGTTCTTCCAACTGGTGTGGCTTTTGCCTGTGCCTGTTCTTCCAGCTGGGTGGTGCTTGCGCCTATAGTATCTGCTGATGTTGCTGGAGAGGGCTGCTCATGGGGAAGCTCCTCTTCTTCTAATTGGTACAAGTGGTGATTGTGTCTAGGAGCTCTCTTCTTCCAGTTGGTGCAGGGGGTGCTTGTGCTTATTAGAGCTGTGGATTTTGCAGGGGATGGTTGGCCAGGGGGAGGATAATGGGTTCCATGGGTTTGGGGGACAGAGGGGTCTTGTAGGTTACAGGGTCCAACGGGTGGCAGCAGTGGTGGAGAGGCCTGCCCTCAGAACTCTTACCTGCTGGCTCAAAAAAAGAAATTCTAGTTAATGATAACATCTACAATGACTTAAAATACCCAGTGATAAACATAAAGACATAAATGTTCTATTTATTGAAAACTATAAATTACTGAGAGAAATTAATCCTTAATGGAAGCTGGAGAGATGGCTCAGTCATTATGAGTGATTACTGTTATAATTTAAAAGTGGCAAGAAGGAGTTATACCATACAACAGGGCTCATGTTGGAAGTTTATTGGGGGAAGGGCAGAGAAGGGGGCAGAGAAGGGGCAGAGACCTTAACTCTCCCTGGGGATGAGAAAGAAGGAAGAGATAGAGACCAGGAGGTGGATAAGGTCCACCTTTTATAAGAGAAAGTAGTAAATGTGAACAGTGGGTACTCTTAGTGGCTGCAGCTGAGGACGTTTCCTATTAGGACCCTAAGGACAGGCCAGTAAAGATGCCTGAATGCAAACAATTACCTCTCTTGTGAGGGACCAAAGTTCAGTCCCTAGCATCCACTTCTGCTTGCAGTATGGTAGAGGTGTGGTTTTGTGGAGTAGGTATGGCCTTGTAGGAGGGCATGTGTCATGGTACGGGTGGGCTTTGTGGTTTCCTTTGCTCAAGCTAGGCCCAGTGAAATAGACTACTTCCTCTTACCTGTGGATCAAGATGTAGAATTCTAAGCTCCTTCTCCAGCACCATGTTTACCTTACCTACATGCCTCCATGTCTCACCATAATGATAATGAACTAAATCTCTGAAAGTGTAAGCCAGTCAATGAAATGTTTCCCTTTATTAGAGTTGCTGTGGTCAAGGTGTCTCTTCACAGCAATAGAAACCTTAACTAAGACAGATGTTGGTACCAGGGTCTGAGGTATTACGATAGGCTTGACCATGTTTTTATTTTAGAGGAATTTGAACTTTAGCACTTTGGGTTAGGGAAGCGGTGGGATGCTTTAAGCACTGCTTAATGGGCCGGACTAGCATGGAAGGTTTGAACCGCCAGTGGCTGACTCAACAGGTTTCAGAGGGGAAGAACGTTAGTTTGTTGCCTATCATTCTTATGATATTTTGGTGAAGAATGTGGATACTTTTTGCCTTTGTCTGAGGAGTCTGCCTGAGGATGAAGTGAAGAGATTTAGGTTAATTCTATTGGCAGAGAAAATCTCAAAACAGCCTAGTTTAGACCCTGTTTGTGTGTGGTTATTAGTGTTAACTCTAATGAAGATATATAATGAAAAGGAGCAAGCTGATAAAGGAAAGATACAAAGTGTCCAATTTGAGGAGGAAATGGGCACCAGGAAATGAAATGGAGCTAAATCCTGTGTTCAAGAAAATAAACAGATTAAGAAATGGAATGAAGGGAGTGGTGACCTCAGGGCAAGATTCCCTGCAGCTAAGCTTCTAACTTGTGAAATGAATTAAAGAAATCCTTAGAGCCAGGTGTGGTGGTGTGTGGGATGACTCATCCCTAACAGGTTTGTGGGCCATCCGGCCCAAACAAGTAAAAAAGATACTTTCTGAGAGCCAGCCTGGGTCTGCCTGGTAGTCTTAGCAACAGCAGCAGCTGAAACATGATATGAAGATGACCTGGACTAATGAGAGGCAGCCATGTCATGCCAGCAGATGCATCTTCATCAGACCTCCCCCCAGGGTGGGGTGGAGGGTATATAAGGCTTGCCTCTTCCTGAATAAACTGAGCTTGTTGTTTTGACATTCTCCAGGAGTCTGTGTGGTTTGACTCTGCTCCTACTTGGCCCCTGCGCCCAAAGGGAACAACAGCAAAGGACCCTACTACAGTGGTGAGTGCCTTTAATCCGAGCCCTGGGAAGGCAGAGGCTGTCAGATCTCTAAGTTTGAAGCCAGTCTGGTCTACAGAGTGAGTTCCAGAACATCAAAGCTTAGACAGTGAAGGAAACCATGGAAAACAGAAAACTGGTGAAGATGTAATTGAACAAGTGGGCAATGTTTCAGCACCAGCAAGCAGCAAAACTTGTCAGCTTCAGTCACATGGTTTTGGCTTTAGAGTAAAGGCTAGAAGAAAGTGGTTATGGAATCGTCCTCTGAAAGACCAGGCATGTGTCAGAGTTGTCCCTGAATGTAGGCCTAGAGAGACCATTGTGTAAAGTTGTAAAGGAGAAGCCTGGATTGCCTTGGAAACCTCAAGATATTGGAGATGCCTGAGCAGTGAGATACCTGCCAAGAAGAGCTGCTAACAGGGAGTGTAGAACCAGCTCAAAGAAAGACATGTGCTGCAGTCAACAAAGCTGAAAGAAGTTGGAGATCTGAAAAGTGTTTTGACATCAGACATGGTAATGCAGAATTTGTAGTCTGCCCAGCTGTCTTTCAATCTTGCTTTGGTCCAGTATTTTCTCATTCTCCCTGCGTTTTGAGATGGTAATGTACATCGTGTGCCATTATATGTTGGGAGTCTGTGATCTACTTTTTCATTTTGATTTTACAAGAGATTACAGTTGAGACTGTATAAATCTCAGAAGAGACTTCGAAATTTAGACTGTAAAGAGGTTTGAGACTGTTATAGACTATGGGGACTTTTGAGGTTGGACTGAATGCATTTTTTTGCATTTTGATATGGTGACAAGCCTTTGTGGGGCAGAGAGTGGAATGTTGTGATTTGAAAGAAAACGCTACCCAAAGGGAGTGGCACTATTAGGAGGTCTGGTTTTGTGGAGTAGGTGTGGCCTTGTAGGAGGGCATGTGTCATGGTAGGGGTGGGCTTTGACGTTTCCTTTGCTCAAGATAGGCCCCATGAGACAGACTACTTCCTACTACCTGTGGATCAAGATGTAGAACTGTCAGCTCCTTCTCCAGCACCATGTCTGCCTGCATGCATCCATGTCCCACCATAATGATAATGGACTAAACCTCTGAAACTCTAAGGCATGTAATGAAATGTTTTCCTTTATTAGGGTTGCTGTGGTCAAGGTGTCTCTTCACAGCAATAGAAACCCTAAGACAAACAAACACCTGTAGTAACTCCAGCTCCAAGGAAGCTAATATCTTCTTTTGACTTCCACAAACACTGATGTGCACAGGTACATTCTAGTATACACACATCTGTGCATAAATAAAAAATGAAAAAATAAACTTTGAAAAACTATTTTTTTGTTGTTTTGATTTTTGAGACAGGGTATCTCAGTATGTATGTAGTCCTGGCTCTTCTGGAGCTCATGATGTAGACCAGGCTCGCCTTGAACTTACAGATCTATCTGCCTCTGCCTTCCAAGTGCTGAGATTAAAGGTGTGTGCCACCACTGCCTATCAAAAAACTATTTTTTTTAAAAAGAAATTAATCCTAAACAAGTGGATTATTCAAGTTCTTAGAAAAATTACAACAAAGAAATTGAATTTTCTCCAAATTTTCCAATAGCTTCATTATAGTCCTAATACCATTTTTAAAAGTGTTTGTGGGTGTTAACAGCTATTTAAAAATGTGTATGGTAATCAAGTGCAGGAATGGCCTGGTCAGTCTGAATGAAAGCATTAAGTGTGATAATTTATTTAGCAGATACATGCACCTATTATGAAATTACAATAATTGCTACAGTGACAATTGAAGAAATGCAAGCAAACCAGTGAAGAGAGTGGAGAGGTCATGTGCTGAAGGGCAATTCCGCAAGCAGTACTCAAAATGTGACTTTGTCGGCAGATACTGTGGGATTGCAGGGCCACCTAGGAAATGGCTGGATAGTGGGCCCTGACGGAGCAGCAACATGAAGGATGAGTCTCACAACCACAGCATTGGGTGAAGGATAGCAGAAATAAAATAGTATATGTCTTCAGATTATCTCTAACAAGTGGGAGTCCAACTCAAGCTGTGGCAGTGAGAGCCCACTGTGTTAGAGAGGCTGAAGCCTTCTCTGGGCTGCCCAGTGATGGCAACGTACATGTTCACTTTGTGTGAATTCAGAGGTTTACTTCATTTTTTTTGAAGTGTGATATTGCTGCAGAATACTTTCTTAGGGTGGAGACTACTTTTGTTTTGACGTCAGGGAAATTTGCTTTGTAATCCTGGAAATAGTGTTGTCAGACACTCTGAACATTCTTCAAAGGGAAGAACCACTGGCCTCAGTTTAATCTCCTCTAAGGACTGTGGAAGGCCTTTCCAGCTCTCCCCTGCTGAAGCAGGCTGCCTGTAATGTCAGGACATGTATTTTGAATCTATGCAAGAGGTTCTTTCCTGCTGTGCTTAATTTCTGAGTCCAATGCTGTCGAAAAAACAGATGCAATGTGCCACCCCATGCAAAGAGCAAGTGTGGTTTCCATCCGTGCAGTCCCTCCTGTAAATTGGTCCTGCTTTTCCTACTCAGGCAGACGAGCTACACATTTCTAAATGGTTTTATTTTAAGCCGCTAATAGAAAATGAAGTTACTTTCAAAATTAACTAATATTTTGCATATTGGGCCAAAAGTATCCAGGTGAAACAAACAAAAAAATTCCAGTATTTAATTCCAGCTTGTGCTAAAAGGAATATTTATTAAACTGATAATGTTAAAGGCCTTGTGATATTTCAGTTTTGACTCCCATTTTAAACCACCTTGATGATTATAATCATAATTTAAAGGGAAATGTCAAATCTTTTAGAAGTTTCTAATAATTTACATAAATAAAAATGAGAACATTCCATGCATCTGAAAAATACTAATTTGTTCAGAGAACAAGATAAATATCAGGTTTTCCTTTCATTGATTATGTAGCCATCAGAACTGTGACATGACCTACCTCTATAACAAACAAATAAATTGAAGAACAGATTATTAAATAGATAGGCCTTAGGTAATCATGATTAAATTGGGGATGTGACCTGCCTTGTAAAACAGGCCATTAAGGTTTGGAGCAAAGTTTTACATAATTAAGAAGCTCTCAGACAAAAGCTTCTACTTCCTGTTTGCAACAATCAAATGTCGAGTCTACCTCTGACTTTTTGTTACCATAAGAGAAAATACATTTTCTTTATATCATAACTGGCATGTATAAGTCCATAGTTTAGGATGTAGAAAATAAATTACTATTTGAATACTTAAAAGCCTGTGTGGCTTTGGGTAAACTTACCTTTCTTGTCATGATTCTTCCCTCCCCATCTCCATTTTCATAACTTCAGAAACTCAGGTAGAGGATCCGGAGCTTTCTTCCTGCTGCAGCAGCCTGATAAGGGAAGGCAGAAAGCTCAGGACTTCCTTTGGTAAACAGTGATGCGAGAAGCAAGAAAAGAGCATGAGCAGGGGTCAGTTAGGGGATGCTCGCACTACACTGATTCTTACGAAGATGTCTTCTGGTGAAGGAGAACCACCATCCCAGTGTAGAACCCAGTAGCTGATGGGATGCCTCCGGAGGAACAGTACCTGCTGGAGCTGTTGCACACTGAGATTTCCCAAGTCAGCTGGACAGCATACTCCTCTGGGAACCCAGCTGGGCATCCACCCGATGGAAAGCAACAGCATTTCTCCAGTCACACTTTATTTAGCAACTGACTCTAAGGAGGAGTTCTGTTTCACATCTGCATACTTGAGACTCCCTTCGCAGACTATCCTGTTCTCTTTCCCTTGCATTAGCTTTCTCGTTGGTTTTACTTCTCTTTCCAAAATATACCTCTATATTCCCCACAGCGTAAACAGCACTGTTGTCCAGGACAAAGGGCTCCCTTTTCACCTACAGCTCTAATTTCCCTGCATTTTGGTGTTCTGTTTGCAGTGACGTATTAGAAAGCTGTGAAGAATGACGTCAAGCATGTGCCACTTCTAGCTACCAGGGTGTGGGTCTCAGATCCATCACTTCTCTATCACACTCTTTATCAGGCTGTCTCCATTCTGTTTCTTCTCTCTGGTTTTATTCTTGCTACTCATTCTGGAAGCCTGTCAGCATTTCAAAGCCTTTCCCTGTAATTCTACGATTCCAACCCACCCTCTAGGTAGGGTAATCTTTTGATCCTTTTGTCTTTAAAATCCTCACCCGTCTCTGTGTAAGTCCAAACTAACTCATATGGCCCTCCAATTGTGTGGTTTGAATCAGCATCTACTTAACTTTCTAGTGCATCACTTGCTCATGTCTCCCTCCAAGTCCACGGCCTGTGGTTCTCAGCAGCCTCCGGAGCCATCACATCAGCAGTTGTTTGAAGTGAGCTCTTCTTGTGTCTTCCTTGCTTGGCTGTTTAAAATCCCCTTTCCCATTCGAACACGCACATCACCCCCTCTGTGAAGTGACCCATCTCCTCTCCTTTTCTGCTTCCTCACTGTGTCCTTTGGGATTAGGCCCTTTCTGAACCCTCTTGCATCACTCTTATTTTTGCCCGTCCTGATCACACTGTGTAAAGTTACAGTGACATGCTCCGAGGTGACTATTCCAGTGAGTTTGTAAAGCACTGGGAAATATGCATCTTTATTGAAAGTGAACTACTTACGATTTCTCTTTGAATCATTTAACCCCTGAGTTTCATCATTTTAGTCCTTGTCCTCAATGCTGGATTTACTTCCTTATTTGATGTGTTTGTTGGGGAATGTTTCCCACAAGATCACTGACAAAGAAAATATGATAATTATTTCAAGGTATTTCTTGTTTTGAAAATATCTTAATTCCACATTCACAGTAAGCACCATTTTTTTTAGTATAGATTTCTGGTTTGAAAATTGCCAGCTCTCTGAATTCTGGAGGAATATAGCAAGTTTTAAACTAAAAGTTATTTAGTTTGTATTGGTTAGTTCTGATCAACTTGACAAGAACCTAGACATATCTGGGAGGAGGAAATCTCAATTGAATTACCTCCATCATATTATCCTGTGAGCATGCTTGTTGGGCATTTTCTTGATATTAATCAATTGATGTGGGAGGACACAGCTCATGTGGGATGTGCTACTGCAGGGTAGCTGGTACTGGGTGTACAAGAAAGCCAAAGCAAGCCAGGGGGAGCAAGTCAGTAAGCAACATTCCTCCCTGGCTCCTCTTTGAGTTCCAGCCTGCTTCCCTCTGTGATTTGCTGTGATTGAGACATACATGTAAACTAAATAAACCCTTCCCCATGAAGATGACTTTGGCTAGTGTCTTCTCACAACAACAGAAACCTACCTAGGATATACTTAAACATATTAGTGCTGTAAGTCACAATCAGCCCTGAATTATAAAACAAAAAAAAACCTTTAAACTCTAGACTCCTGTAACTAATACAATTTCAAGTGAAACGTAACAGTTCATGGACAGGGATTAAATGGCAAGAACTACAGGAGACCCAATCTATAACTTAGAAGAAAAATGACCATTTAACTGTGGCTATTGTGCTTTTAGTTCAAGCATAATTTTCACTTTAGAGTTAATTACATGGTTTTGTTTTGGCTTGAAAACTATTTCTAAGATTAGCATTTTATTACTTAAAATTGACATATGGCCAAATTGACTCTGCCTATACAAACATGGTTCTGAGCTTAACCAGTTTCTCATAAGTTCTGCCACAATCAGAATAAACAATAGTCTCATCACTGGAGAAATCTTCCATGTACTTTGTCTTCATAGTCACACCTACCTTCTCGGGCCCTAACCTTTGGCAATTACCGATCTCCTCTCTGCTCCATACTTTCAGCTTTTTGGGAAGATTGTAAAAAATGAATCACGTAATAGCATACCACTGAAATTTTCCCCTAAGCATGTCTTTGACATTCATCCATATTGCTATGGTTTTCCAGGGTTCATTGCTTAGTAGTCTTTCACTGTTTGAAGGTAATATCATTTGTTTATCTGTTTATTGTTGGCAGACATTTGAGTTGTTTCCAGATTTGGGCAATTCAGTGTAGACTTACTGTAGACATTAATGTGTGTGGTGTTGTTCTGTTTTTAAGGCATGAGTTCTCAGTTCATCAAGTGAACTCTAGAAGTGGGGCTCTTGGGCCATGCGGACAGTGCCAGTGCGTGCTTGGCCTTAGAGAAGGCTGCTAAGTTCTTCTCACTGCAGAGGGTGGAAGCTCGACTGGTTCTATCAATACATCAGCACTGTATGTTACCAGGTGCTTAACATTTAGACCTTTTATGAAATATATTGATGTGTAAATGTGACTTTAATTTTCACTTCCTTAATAATCTTTAGCATCTTTTTGTTGTTACTTATCATCTAGAGATAATTTGGATGAAGTATCGCTTGAAATATTTTGCTCATTTAAATTTTTTTAATTTAATTTTATTTTTTGATCCTTCTTCAGTTGCATTGTATTTTAGAGTTCTTCAGGAATAGATTCTTGGTTGTATTTTGGGATGTTTGTTCATGGTATGTAGCTTCTTTTTTTACTTTATTGACTTTTTTTTTTTTTTTTAGTTTTTCCGAGACAGGGTTTCTCTGCATAGCTTTGCGCATTTCTTGGATCTCGCTCAGTAGACCAGGCTGGACTTGAACTCACAGAGCTCTGCGTGACTCTGCCTCCCGAGTGCTGGGATTAAAGGCGTGTCCCACCACCGCCCCGGCCGACTTTTTTTTTTTTAACAGAACAAAATTTTTAGTTTTAATGAGGTTTCTTTCATCTCTTTTTCCTTTAATGAATTGAGCTTTTGGATCAGGTTTACTGCTTCCTTTCTCCTGTCAGATCACTCTGGTTGTAATTTTACATTATTTTCTGAAGTTTTTAGCTTGTATCTTATATTTAGATTGTTGATTCACTTTGAAAACAGTGTGAATAACTTGAGGGGTTCGGGGTTCTCTTTTGTTTTGCTTTGTTTTGAAGATAATGGTGTTTCATTGCTCTGTAGTAGTTTTGGATAGATTAGTTTTATTTATTGAATTATCTTTGCACACCCACCTATGTCAATAGTCATATTGTGTAGTCTGTTTCCTGAGTCACTATACCTCTGTAGGTCTCTCCCCCCCCCCGTTCTGTGTGTGTGTGTGTGTGTGTGTGTGTGTGTGTGTGCGTATCCCTTCACCCAAATCAGTGTCTCTATCGCTACAACTTTACAGAAAACCTTAAAATGGAGCTTTGTAATTTTTCCATATTTTCAAAATTTTCTTGATCCTTTGTTTTATCCATTTTATAAAATCAGCTGTGGTTTAAATTAATGTTGAGTTCAGTCTACCATTTGGGGAAAATTTGTGACTTTACTTTAAGTCTTCTAATCCACAAAGATGGTACATTCTGCCATCTATTCCTAAAAATTTTCAGCAACATTTAAAATTATTCAGCATTTGGATTTTTCACATCTTGTCATATTTGTAACAGGTGTATGAGTTTTCTTTTGTGGATGTAACAAAGTGCTCTGTATTTAGTGGCATAAAACAACTCAAATTTATTTTCTTATAATACAATATGTTGGAAATATAGCAGAGATCTCAGATGAAGTCAAGGTGTCAACAAGAATATGATATGTTTTGGGGCTCTATGGGATAATCCATCAATTTCTTTGTTTTCCAGCTCACAGTTGCTCTCCTCTTTTCCTGGTCTCTGGTCTGTCCTTTGTGAGCTGTAAGAGCAACGCTCTCTGTGACTTTCCTGCAGTTCTCTGTCCCTGTCTGTGTTGATTTCTTTTTTAAAAGGTTCTATGATTACTTCTGCCCATTCAGATGATCCAAGACAATATCTGAAATGAATGATAAGTGGTGCTGGTGGAGGTGCTGGTTATCATGCAAAAGGTCATCTTGAGTCATGAGCCATGGCTGCCTAGTAGCAGAGAACTTTATTAGGAGGAAGAGGGGTGGGGGAGGGGTACAAGAGAACCAGGCCTTGGAGAGGAGCATGTGCTGTGAGAGGGAAAGATGGTGGGGAAGAGAGAGAGAGAGCAGAACAGAGAGAGAGAGAGAGAGAGAGAGAGAGAGAGAGAGAGAGAGTGAGTTCTGAGTCATGGCTCTTTAAGGCACAGATGGGCTTAAAGAGCCACGCCACATGTGCACAGATTGTGGGACCACATTGCAATGTATGTGATCACCAACACACCCTGATGACCTAAGATGCAAGACCCTTTGCTTAACTCCTGAACTGCACATGTGTGGTCGTGCAGCTGGAGTAAGGGCAGAATTCTAACAATATCTCTATTTCAACATCAGTTAACAAGCAATCTTAATTGCCCTTTGCCATGTATCAAAAAGTTCTTGTAGGTTCTGGGGTTTAGAATGTTGTGAACATCCTTGCATGACTAGTATTCTGCCTGTCACACTTTGTAGCTTTGAACACATTGTAATAGAATTGTTACTAATTTTAGTTTTCCTCCTGGCTAGTACTTTGAAATATAGAAATTTAATTGATTCTTTCATGCTGACTTTGGATGCTCTGATCTTGCAAAACTTATTAGTACCAAGGGTTTTTTTTATTTACTTGTATATTATTTAAAATAATAAACAATCGTATTGTCAGTGAGAAGGACCAATCTCATTTCTTTATGATCTGTGTGCTTTTTATTTTTTATTTTATTTTTGCCTGGTTATATTGGATGATACCTGTAATGTAATGCAATTTCAATTAAGAGTGAGAAGAGTAAATGTCTTTGCCTCATTTTAGTATTAAGGGAAAGCTAGTCATTATTTCACCTCTAAGTTTGGTATTAATGATGACTTTATTTGTAGATACCTTTTGTTAGGCTAAGGAGGCTATCCTCTGTTCATAAGTGGTTCTACATTGCCAAGAATACATGTCAAACTTATTGTCAAATTCATTTTCAGAATATTTTCTTAAAATTTCCTCTTCATGTTTTAGATTTTATATAAAATTTATATAATTTTTTATATTTTATATTTATATAAAATCTCTATAAAAATTACTTTAGGCACTTTCTTTAACAACTCTTTTCTGTCATTTTGCAGCATTTTTAAAGCTTTCTTCCATATGAAGATGCTGTTATTTCACTGTTTTTCCTAAATGAAAGTTTCACGGGATCTACAGTTTATTATGTACATTTATTTTTTTAACATTTTAAATGCTGCTCTGTTGCTTACTGGTTTTTGTGGATTATTGTGGTGATATTTTATTTGTGCTGAAATGTGGTGATATTTTATTTGTATGTTAATAAATAAAACTTGCCTGGTGATCAGTGGGAAAAAGGCCAGCCATTTTAAGTAAAGAAGAAGTCAGGCAGCACATGCCCTTAATCCCTTAGCAGGCAGGATCTCTGTGTGTTCAAGGCCATACTAGGGAACAGAGCCAAGTATGGTGACACACGCCTTTAATCCCAATACGAACCATAGAGACCTGGAGATCTATACAGACAGACAGAAAGTGAGAGCTGTATAGGAAGAGGAAGTGAGGTAGCTGGGCTAAGATAGCCAATGAGAGGGCAGAACAGCAAGGCAATAAAGGCGTGGATAGACAGGAAGTAACTCACATTTGGGAGATTCAGAGCTAGTGAGGTAAGGTTGGCTGGTGGCTCTGCCTATTTCCCTGATCTAAGGCTTTCACTGCTATATGTTTTTTATTTAATAAGACCATTTAGAAATTTGTCTACAGATTATTATGAGAAACTGGTCATTATTAATGGGTCAGTTTTCTATTGCTACTTTCAAGACTCTTGCTCCTTAGTTTTCAATAAGTTTTCTTTTCTTTCTTTCTTTTTTTTTTTTTTTTTTTTTTATTTTCAAGACAGGGTTTCTTGGTGTAGCTTTGGAGCCTGTCCTGGAACTCACTCTGGACCAAGCTGGCCTTGAACTCACAGAGATCATTGCCTCTGCCTCCCAGTGCTGGGATTAAAGGTGTGTGCCACCACTGCCTAGCTTTCAATCAGTTTTCTTAACTGTGTCTTGAAATATGCATACTTGGTTTTGTTTTGCTGTTTTTAGACAGGATCTCATTCTGTAGACAAGGGTGGCCTTGAACTCATAGTGATACTCTGGCCAAACATTAGAAGTATAGGCATAACTGTTATTTCTAAGAACAGTGGGTTGGCTTTCAACATTGTGCCTGCCAGTATATCTACAAAATGACCCATAAGTACCCACATGAACCCCAATTGTCACCCATAATTTTGATCACCTCTCCTTTCTTGAAAAAAACAGAGGTATTATTTGAAAGCTAGGATTTACATTGTGCTGTAGATTATCCTTCCAAGAACTATTAAATGTTTAAATTAGGTATCACTTGATACCTCATTTAATACTCAAATATCCATTTTGCATATATTTTTGTTTTGAATGTTTTGAGATGTATTTAACATAGCAATAAACATTGTAGAGTTGAGCCACAAGTCTCTGAGTGCTGTGGATATCACTCTGTATAAATAAAATGCTGATTGGCCAGTAGCTAGGCAGGAAGTATAGGCAGGACAAGCAGAGAAGAGAATTCTGGGAAACAGGAAGGCTGGGGGAGAGAGAGACCCTGCCATGACAAGCAACATGTAAAGATGCTGGTAAGCCACGATCCACATGGCAAAGTATAGACTAAGAAAAATGGGCTAAATATAAGAGTAAGAGCTAGACAATGATAGGCCTGAGCCAATGGCCAAGCAGTTTAAATAATGTAAGAGTCTGTATGTTTATTTTATAAGTGGGCTCTGGGACTGGTGGGACTTGGCGGGAGCTGGAGAGAAATTCTCCAGCTACATCTGGGTCTCTAATTTCTGAAACTATTTTTCTATTACTCAGGTTGGGTAATTTCTCCCAATCTGTGTACATGTATGTAGAACTTTCCCTGGTTGCTTCTATCATGCTGTTGAACTTTCCCTGTTTACCTTCATTGTGTTGTTTAGTTCATCTGTGGAAGATTTGATTTCAATTGTTTCAATTTTCACTCTTGTGTTGATTACACATTAAAGAAACCATAGAGGGGCACTGAAATGCATTGATGTCTCATTAAGAAATGAACAATGAAAACAAAAATACTAAAGACTTCCTCTTGGAGTAGTTTATTAAGCATAGACCCAAATTTGAATTTGCGTCTTCTCTCCCTGTGTCTTCCATCTGTCCGTAATTTGTGGTCTGTGGCTTCTTGTGTGTGTGTGTGTATGTGTGTGTGTGTGTGTGTGTATGTGTGTGTGTGTGTGTGTGTGTGTGTGTGTGTGTGTGTTATCTATCCCTGTTGCCTGTCTCTTGTGTCTGTTAATAACAAAGGGCTTTGCTCTGTATTTATTGAACAGCACAGAAAACATGGTATGGGAAAGGAATGAGAAATCTCTTTTTATAGAAATCTTTAACAGAGTTTTACAAGGGAGAAGGTTACTTCACAGACATAGAAGAGCCCTCAAAAACACAATCATATGTAACTGACCCTTGACCTATATTCATGTGTCTTTAGACACTTCTTTCAACCTGTTGGCTGCCTTCAGCAAATAATTACCCCCAACACACACATATACATATATTATGCTGGGTCAGGCATGGAAGGGCATGTAGTTGAAGATTAAAGTGAAGCCTTTAGCTTAGGTTGTGAAAGCTGATTACACGGGCAATCAAAAGCATACTAAGGTTGGCTACCCCAGTAATCAGATCGGAGAATACCCTAACTGTCATCATAGAGCCTTCATCCAGTAACTGATGGAAGCAGATGCAGAGATCCACAGCCAAACACCAGGCCGAGCTCTAGGAGTCCAGTCGAAGAGAGAGAAGAGGGATTCTATGAATAAGGGACATCAAGATCATGATGGGGAAACCTACAGAGACAACTGAACCAAACTAGTGGGAACTCATGAACTTTAGACCAACAGCTGTGGAACCTGCATGGGACTGGACTAGGCCCTCTGCATAATCGAGACAGTTGTGTAGCTTGGTCTGTTTAAGGGGCCCCTGGCAGTGAGATCAGGATCTATCCCTGGTGCATGAGCTGACGTTTTGGAGCTCATTACCTATAGTGGGACACCTTGCACAGTCTTGATGCAGGGGGAGGGGCTTGGACTTGCCTCTACTGAATGTACCAGGCTCTGCTGACTCCCCATGGGAGGCCATACCTTGTCAGAGGAGGGAATGGGGGGTGGGTTGGTGGGGAGGTTGGAGGGGTAGAGGAAGGAAGAGAGGAGGCTCTGTGGTTGGTATATAAAATGAATAAAAAAAACTCCTTAATAAACAAAACAACAACAACAAAAGAGGCAAGTTAAACAGTCTGAGTACACAGTAGGATAACAGATTGATTGACTACATGTTTATAAATGGTCTCAGGGCATATTATTAACTAGGTTCAAGGTTTGGCAAAAGTTCAGTCTCCTCAAAAGTAAGAAATATGTTAAGAAAAAATGAATTACTAGCCATCCTAAGGATTCTATTATTCAAATAGTTCTATTTCATTTATTCAGGTTTTTATCTTCCTGTGTTTTAAGAGCCCTTGACATTGTTTCTAAGAACTTGATTATTATGGTTACTAAAGCACATTGATAATTCCAATATAAGATTTTTTTTTTTTTTTTTGGTGAGGTTACTCTGGCTCATTTCCTTATGAGATGTTTCCGGTTTTTCACCTGCTGAGTATCTTAGCTCATCATCACTATGCTATGGGACTTCGGAGTATTCTGTCACCTAAGCATCATGTTATTTAGATTGTGATTATTTCTCATGACTGTTGTTTTAATAGGCAATTAACTCTGTTAGGTACTGCCTATTAGTTTTGTGTGTGTGTGTGTGTGTGTGTGTGTGTGTGTGTGTGTGTGTGTGTGAGTTCTGGCATTAAAACATTTGCAGTGATATTCTTACATGTGAATGACCTAGTGTTTGGTCTAAAGGTCAGTTCTGCTCTCCAAGGTCTTGCTTTTCAACCTTTCCAACCCTTTCCAATCATAAGAAGCTCATCCTGTCTTTCTGGGCAAAAGATGGAGGTTTGGTTCCAGGATTCTACCATGTTTCCTTCCTGTAGGGAGAAGAAGAGAGAGGGTGGAGAATGGAAGAGAGAGAGAGACAGAATGTACACCATGGCTATTGTCCCTGTGTTCTTAGTGTCATAGGTCCTCTGAAATGGAGGAGCTTTCACTGGTGCCTGAGATATCTTCCAGGTTGTCAGGGCTCTCTCCACTACTGCCATTAAGGGAAGGACAGAAGATAGAGAAAATAATCAGCACAAAATAAAAGCATGAGGTTGTCCTCACTCTTTTCACTCTTGAGATTTTCATTTTTATTTTATGTGTGCAGGTGTTTTTCCTGGGTGTATGTCTGCACACCATGTGCATACAGCACCCAAGGACATGAGAAAAGGGCACCACATCCTCCGGAACTGGAGTTACAGATGGCTGTGAACTGCTATGTGGGTGCTGGGAACTGAACTCTGGTATTCTGGAAGAGCAGTCAGTGCTCTTATTCACTATGCCATCTATCCAGCACCATGCTTTCGATAAGTGTTCATTTTTCAATGTTCATAACCAGAGTAAAGAATTTCTTCAGGATGTTGCCCTTTCTGTCTGTCTGGAGCACAACAGCAGATACCAGGCTATGTTTGCCTTCAGACCTAAGAAGGGAAACATATCTGTTAACATAGCTTGTCTACTGGTTGTATTTTTCATTTTTCTTTTTAAAATGACATTTATTTATTTTGTGTGTATGTATACCTGTATATTCATATCATGATGGACTTACGGAAATTGGATGACAACTTGAAGATTGATCTCTCCCTCTACCATGTGAGTTCCAGGTATCGAACTCAGACTCTCGGGGCTTAGCAGCATATGCCCTTCCCCACTGAACCACCTGCCCATCCCTCTGCTGTGTCCCTTAGGTGTATTAACCCATGCTATACCTTCTTAGCCTGTTTTCAGTAGCTCACAGCCTGTGGGGGTGCTCAGAATTTACTGTACCTAGTGTAAATTCCATGCATTTTTGACAAAAGAACATTTGTGGTGAATTTATTTATCTATTTATTACAGTTCACCTTCCATTTCTTTATTTTTAGCAATAAACTTTACGGTACAGATGTCAGTTTATCAATAGCTTTACATGGCAGTCAGCCCTGAAAATGCACAGATTTACCTAGTAAGTACAAGGCTCTGGGTTCAGTCCCTACTGCTGAAAAAAAAAAAAAAAGCATCTATGTTATGTCATTATGCACATGTTACAGATGTAAATATATCAATTAAGTGATGAAGCAAAACAAATTCCTCACTCCGTGCGATTCCATAGCACGGAGCTTATCTTATCAGGACCTTCATGGAAAGAGCTATGCTGTTTTGAAGTAACCAAAGGCGATTCTTTACGATTTTCATCTTTCAGAACCTTTGTGGTTTTAGAATGAGCTATCCCAACTGTGTTTGGAAGACAATGCATATTGCAAACAGCAGTACACTGTAATCCGCAGCACAGGACTGCTGCTGTTGTTTCAGGGAGTGAAATGAGGATGTGCTTATCAGACTGCCAGAACTTTGAAGAAAGTTAAAAAGCCCGGCAGCATCCCACCCCCTGCCCAAACAGCGTGCTGGTGGACTCAGAAAACAACTTTGCTATTTGAACAGCGGCTTGTATGCCTCTCAGTCACCCATGGCAAGTGCTCATCATTATTTTAAAAGCTAGAGATGCTGGGGGTGGGGGTGGGGGAGAGTAAAATATCTGCTTCAAGCATTTTTTTTCCAAAAATAAAAAGAGAAAAGAAGGGAAGACACAAAAAATAATATTCCAGTGCGTTCTGCACTCTGGAGTTCAACGCTTCACAATCGCCTTAATTGTTCATCAGCCTCACAAAGAAATGCCTTTTATTTTCTCCAGGCACTTAGAGATGACTAAGTGTCACTTAGTCAATTGCCAGAACAAAGAAGTCAATTTATGGATCACATTTTCTCTGTTTCGTTATTCTTAAAAATAATTCACTTTATTGGTTTAGCGTTCTGGAAAGGTGAGGGATTGACAGGCCTGGAGTACAGAAATATCATCCCAAAGATTTAGGTTGCACACACACATTTCCACTTAAAACAAGAGGTGAAAAGGTAACTCTTACCATTTTCTCTAGGTGGAGAACTACTCTGAAAGTGAAGCAGTACTCCGAACTCCCAACTTTATCCAGGCATATTACTCTCACTTAAGGTCACATGCCCATATTTTCTTTCCACACTAGTCCTGCTGATCAGTTAAGCTACTGTTCCATCACACCTTTATAGGTATGTAAAGTAGTAGTTTAGCATTACAGCATAAAAAAAAACTTAAAGAAGAATGTTAGTAGTTTGTCTTTAACTATAAACAATGTCATCATTGGAAAAAGTTAGAAAATATACAAAAATAAGGTAAAATTTAAGTTACCTACAACTTTACAGAACTACAGAACGATATAGTATCTTTTCTTTGGTGTCACCAGGATTTTTATGTATGTGACTGTATTTATCTAAACAAATTATAGCCCCATTAACATTGGATAGCATTATTTGCATACAAGCACTTACAGGGCTCATCAAAGAGATTTCTAAAATGAGTTTTTAATTTTTCAATTATTTTCCACACATGGATATACCTTGTTTACAAAACCAGTGCAATCCTATTGGACAATTAAATTATTTACAATGGTGTGGTTATTGCAATAGCCCTGGAATGAGCCACCCTGAGTTTTCTATGCATCTCTGGTTATTCCTTAGGGATAATTTCTTGTGATGAGCTTATTTTACTTAAAAGTATGAAGGCAAATCACTGTTCCCAAATTTCCTAACCTACTATCCTCTTAAGGGAGGCTTGCCTATTTTGTATTGATTATTGAGTTTGTTTTGTTTTTGTTTTTTGTGTTTTTTTTAAAAGATAGATTGTCATGTAGTCTTTGCAGTCCTGAAATTCATTATACAGACCAGATTAGCCTAAAATTTACAGAGATATGACTGTTCCTGCCTCCCAGGATTGGATGATTACAACATTTTGAATGGTGAAAATCTTAGCTTAAAAATCAATGATCATGGATGCCTTAAAGGCCAGCTGTTTAATTTTTCTATAAGATTCTATACAAATTGATTTCACCATTGAAGAATGTGTTTCTTTATCATTATTAATTTTTGTAATTTTACCTTTCCTTTATATATTAGTAAATCCATTAAATAGCGTCGTTTCTCCAATCGTCCTAATGGAAGCACATTGCTTGAAACAGTGAATTCATATAGACACATGTTTCCTTCTCCTCTACAAAAGTGAACTCACCATAGAGTGTGTGGTGATGCTCATTATCAAAGCAAACATGAACCGTACCTTTCAAACTGAGGACTCTGAGGAATCTGGTGAAACGTGGAGAAATTTGGAGAGAAGAGACACAGCCCTTCTGTTCTCATCCGGAGTGATGTGGAACTAAAACTGCTGCTGAGTGCATTCTCTGGCCACAAGCAGAATCATCTCATTGTATTCCATCTATTCTTCATTTTTAATGCGGGAGGCTTTTCTGTATGCAGAGCGAGCGCTGACGTGGGCACAGCCACAAACTGTGATTAGGAAAGCTGCTTGTTTAGCACTTTCAAAGGGAACCAACATGGCAATCAAACATGGAGCGAACAGATGGAAAACTTATTTTAGGACACACAGCAATAACAGAGAAATTAGAGAGCAATTAAAATAGGAAAAATCAGTTTGGCTAAAATTGAATGCACAGTTATTTCAGCTCAGTTCTTAATTACGTTTCTTCTTAATCCAAGGTTTGAAATCAGAAGAATAAAATGTGAGCATTCTCTCAGCAAGAAAGGCATGACTCAGAGTGACATGTAGTGATGCTAGAAACAGTCTTGAAGACCTGAAGGATTATTCAATACTAGCACTTAGTTTTCCATGATCAAATCACTGGGATTATTACTTAGATTATTGGTAGAGATTAGCTGCAAGCGTAACTTGTTATTTATCCTTGAACCTTAAAAAGTTAGCTACTTTTAAAATTAAAATCTGCTTGACTCTTTAAGTTTAATCATTCTTGTATATGAATTCCTCAGACATCTTTTACCTTCTATATCAGGACAAATTTAGATGGTCTTGGGAAGCGAAGCCCCCATGAGTCATTGCTTCAGGATTTGAGGGGAAGATACCAATGCACAGTATCATCTCAAACACTGAATAAATAATGCACACAAAATATCTGCACAGGAATAGCTCTAACTGTGAATGAAGTGTGGGGTCAGGTAGAGGTATATTTCGATTCCCGAATCCTTGTGCTTGTAGTGCTGAATTATGATGCAGAAGTCTGGAGATGTGCCCTGAGCAGAAGGGGCCAATGGAAGAATGGTGCTTTGCCAGTGTTAGAGTGCCTGAACTCAGTTGTTTCCCCCAAGGCTCATGCGCAAAGAATTCATCAAGGAGGTGTTCCCAGGTAAAACCAAAAAGAAGAGAAGCAAGATAGGCAAGAGGCTGAAGCTGATCTAGTTTAACCATAAGCCCCAGGACAAATGGCTTCACCATCATCCAAAGAGGGTTCTGGAGAATCAGTTTTCCTCTTTTATCCCAGTGTGGGATGTGGGACTGCACCTTCAGGGAAGCTGTGGTTTGCTTAAATCAAGATGTCAACAAATGCCTCAATGGCCTCTTGAAGGACTGATGACATATTAATTACTTCTGATGTTCAGATAATTTTTCTGAATTGAAGTTGTACACATTGAGAAAGTCTAGTCCATTGATATATTTTGTAAACCAAAGAGATGAAAGGAGCCAGTCTTCCATGGACTGAGTCATATGGAGAGGGGGTGCATAAGTAAATCCTGCTGTATTACAATGTTATTTTTTCCAAGGGGCCAAAGAGAACAGCACCAAGGTGAATTTTTGCATTTGTCCATTGGATATTTTAGTTTGGCGGTTTAGTCTGTTTTAAAATAATTTTTTTTTTTAAATTTAGATTTGGGGATGGAGAGATGGCTTAGCAATTAAGAGTATATACTACTCTTGCAGAAAACCTGATTTTAGTTTCCAACAGAGGTCAAGTGGCTCCCAACCACCTGTAATGCCACGTCCCAGTGATCTTTCTGGACTCTGAGGGCACTGCACTCACATGTGTCAGTGCTCTCACAGAGACACACACAGTCACATGAATAGAAATAAAAACAAAATCTTAAATAATGTTTAGATGTACAGAAAAGTGTGAAGACCATACTGAGACTTCCCACACATCCTGCACTTAATTTCCTTGTTACTAAAATTTTATATTACAGTAATTTAGGAGAATTCATCATTCATAAGAATCCTGCATGTTCTCTCTTGCGATGGCTGTTCTTGGTTGTTAACTTGACTACATCTGTAATGAACTACAGTCCATAAGTGGGGGAGCATACTTGTGAGAGATATTTTGCTTGGTTTGGAGAAGGTGAATCCTCTTCTAGTTCAGACGTTTGAAGTAGGAAAGCACATGTCCTTGATCCAGATCTTGAGGCAGGATGACAGATGTCTTTAATTCAAATCTTCAGCTGGGAAGACACTCTTCAGCTGGGAAGACACTCTTCATCTGGGCCACACCTTCTGCTGGAAGCCTATACAAGGACATGGAAGAAGGAAGCTGTCGCTCTTTGCCTGCTTGCTCTTGATTTGCTAGCAAGTCCATTTCTTTACTGGCATTAGAGCTACTTCTTCGGGACTCTAGCATCTACTGAAGACCAGCTGAGATATCCAGCCTTGTGGTCTGAGCAGCTTCTGGATTCTTGGACTTTCCATTTGTATCCTGCCGTGGTGAGATTAGTTGGACCATAGCCTGAAAGTGATTCTGATAAATCCCCTTTCCATGTATGTTCATTCTGTAAGTTCTAGAATAGAACCCTAATAAATACATCTCTCATATGTGGACCCTAGTTTCAAATCTTTAATTTCATATGTCGAACTTGGAGCACTTGTAGAAACCGGGAGACAAGACAGAAACCATTAAAGGGGAAGGAACGTCTAGTAGAACACAGGTGGTATGAGATGTGGAGGGAGAATACTGAGGGTTCAAGTAATAACGGGAGTAGGAATGCAGAGCAGAGGGGAGGGTGGGTAGAGCAAGCTGTGGGGTTGCGGGGGTTAATCAAAGTGAAAGATACAGGAGAAAACCATAGAGAAACCCACCCCTTTGTAATTCCATTAAAAATAAGAGTTAAAAATTAGTTAGATGGGCGATATCCTACATCACGGATAATGCTGTTCCCAGGAGGTATTGTTCATCAGACAGAAATCTCAAAGCCCACCCCTAATGACATACTCCCTCCAGCAAGGCCACAGCTACTAAACCTCCCTAAATAGCACCAACAAACTGAGTATTAAAATGCCAGAGAATATAGGGTACATTTTGTTCAAAGCACTAAAGATATCTTTTATGAGTTGTCAGTCAGAGAGGCCTCAGAAACCCTGAAACAATTTTGGCTATTGTCATTTCTCTTGGTTGCCCATCAGAACTAGATAATAAAAGCCTATTTCTAAAGATAATGCATGCCTTTATTATAAGATATAGAAAAAGAAAGCTGGAAATGCCTTCATTTTGGCTAACTTTCATAGTACTAGAAGGTAATATGAAGTCTACTGTGGCAGATAAGGCATAAATGCTATTATTTAACTTTGACCCTTATGAACTACAATACCACCCTACCAGGAAAGATATTCTCACTGGTACAATGTTGGCATGACCATTATCAGGGTAACTAACTGCTCTTTAACTGGGCTTGAAGCCTGCTCTGCAAAAAGGAATACATTCCCACTACTAGAAACTCAGTTTAAGAAAAAAAAACAAAACTGTGTGTAGGGAATTCATAGACCCTAGATGGGAGATCCACTACTTTTGTTCAGTTGAATCGACATAGCACCAATCTGCCTTATTTATGTCTATACCCATAGACAATATTATTTTCACCACTAATCATAGGAGCTTCTTTTGGCAGTGAATGGTAGTGAATACAGAGACTCATGGCTGCTCAGTTTGGTGAGAATAAATGGCAGTTTTGAGCACAGCCCCAAACTGGACACTAACATTATCTCTTCTAAAGCTCAGAGAACACTATATTGGGGAACTGAAAGCATGTGAGAGCTGGGAGGAAGGAGCGGAATAGGAAATGCTATTTTCAAGGTACGAGAGTCATTGTAAACATATCTCATAACAGGTTCAGTTGCCTGTAGTGAGTATTCACAAGATAACCTGTCATTAGCCAATCATGGATCAGTGTTGGGTCATGAGGACCTACTCCAGCTCCCTGCTGAACTGTTAGCAACTGATGGACAGTCATTGCCTTCGCTGTACCAAATAGTGAGTCCACCAGGCTCCACAGAATAGTTCTAAACCTGAGACCACACAGATGGTATTGTTTTAAATCAGGGGATCATAGAGCAAAACAACAAAAAAGCATGAATCTGGGAAAGAGACCTGTAGGGAAGGAATGGGTTTAACAGGAGCTGGTGTGAGATAAGAGGGCCAGGGTGTGAGGAAACAGAATACACTCTAAGCTTATACAACTAAAAATCTGAATTGGAAAATTATAAAAGATTGCATTTGACATGAATGCATATAGGGAATTTTTGAGATTTTCAGCATGGAAGAAATTGCCTGTGGCATGAATGTAAGACAAGAGAGTATAGGTCAAAACATTAGGAAAATCCAATACACAGTGAGGACACAGAAAAGAAGAGGCTAAAAACTAAATATAGAGAGAATGGTTAAAAATGTTGAAGAAAACAAGGACATCACAGTGTTAAAAAAGCAAATGTGTCAAATGTAAGTAGAGAAGTCAAGGTTATCAAATACTACAGAAAAATCACACAACGCAAGGTCCAGTGGATTTAAAACAGAAAGACCACTCTATACAGGCAACAAAGCAGAAAACTCACCAAATGGTGGGTGAATTTTGTATTTTTAAAGAAGGTACTTTTTTAATATAAATAAAGACAGTGAACTACTTTTCTAAAAATTTCTTATGCTAGTTTTCAATGAAAATAAGACAAAATCACATTTACTTGATTTCAATTACATTTTTGTTTATTTACATTATTGGGCATGTATGTATTTGTGGTGGGGCCCACGTGTCACAAGCAGGAGTGGAGGTCAAAGGAAGTCAATTATTACCGTCCACCATGAGGGTCTTGGAGGTGAACTTAGGTCATCAGGTTTGGAGACAAGTGCCTGTAGTTGCTTGCCACATCCCCACCCCCAAACTGCTTAAGAAAGGAGTGTATGCTCCCACGTTTCACATTTCTAGTTGTTGTATCCTGTCCTAGTCTGTGCTAGGGGACAGATAAAAATGCAAGACTCTATTAACCATTGTTGATTATATCTGAGTAAATGCTTGAAAACATATGATCCTATCAGAGTTTTCCAAGTCCCCTGCATAATTTTATGTCAACACAACACAAATCATTTCAGAAGAGAAACTCTCAATTCAGAGATGTCTTCAGAAGTTTGGTCTGTAGGCAAGTCTGTATAGTGTGTTTTCTTAATTAGTGCTTAGTGTGAAGAGCCTAGTCCATTGTGGGTAGTTTCACTGCTGGATTGGTGGTACTGGGTTCTTTTAAGAAAAGCAGGCTGTGGTATGATTGAGCATCTTTTGGGTATACCGTGTTCATAGCACCATTATTTGTAATAGTCAGAACCTGGAAACAACCTAGATGACCCTCAACCAAAGAATGGATAAGGAAAATGTGGTACATTTACACAATGGAGTATTACTCAGCTGTGAAAAACAATGACATCATGAAATTTGCAGGCAAATGGATGGTACTGGAAAGAATCATTCTGAGTGAGGTAGCCCAGACACAGAAAGACAAACACAGTATGTGTTCATTCTTAAATGATTATTAGATGCAAAGCAAAGGATGACCAGGCTACAACCCACAACCCCAGAGAAGCTAGGTAAAAAGAAGAACCCTAAGAGGAACACACATGGAGGGCCCCAGGAAGGGAAAATAGTTAAGATCTCCTGGGTAAACTGGGAGGAGTGGGTAGAAGAGAAGGGATGGAGGTGGGAACAGGAAGGAATGAGATGGCTGAGTGGAGGGAGGGACTGAGAGGAAGAGAAAAGAAAGAGATATCTTGGTAGAGGGAATAGGGAGTTAGGGAGAAACCTGGTGCCAGGGAAATCCCCAGGAATCCACAAGGATGACACCAACTAAGACTCCTAGCAATAATGGAGAGGGTGCCTGAAACTACCTTCCCCTATAATCAGATTAATGAGTACCATAATTGTCATAGAACCTACATCCCGTAACTGATGGAAGCAGATGCAGTGACCCACAACCAAGCACTGGCCTGAGCTTCTAGATTTCAACTGAAGAGAGATCACAGAAGCCAAGTGAGGTCAAGATCATGATGGGAAAAACCAGAGAGACAGCTGACCCAAGCTGGTGGAAACTCATGGACTCTGGCCTGTCAGCTGGGGAGCATGCATAGGACCGAACTAGGCCCTCTGAATGTGGGTGACAGTTATGTGGCTAGATATGTTTGGGGAGCTCCTGGCAATGGGACCCGGACTTATCCTGGGTGCATGAAATGGCTTTTTGGAACACACTCCCCAGGATGGAATACTTTGCTCAACTTTGACACAGGGGGGAAGGGCTTGGTCCTGCCTCAACTTAGTATGCCAGACTTTGTTGACTCCCCAATGGAGGCCTTACCCTCTCTGAGGAGTGGATGGGGGGAGTGGGATTGGGGGGTGGGGAGTGGGATTGGGGAAGGTGGGGGGCGGGAGGAGAGGGAGGGGAAACTGGGGTTGGTATGTAAAATGAAAATAAAACCTTTTCTTGTAAATAAATAATAAATAAATAGAGAAATAAATAAACCAATGGTATTTTCTCTAGTGAAAAAAAAAAGCAGGCTGAACAAGGCATGGGAGCAAGCCAGTGAGCAGCACCCCTCAAGAGCCTCAGCATCAGCTCCTGCCTCCAGGTTCCTGCCTTGAGTTCCTGTCCTGGCTTCCATGGATGATGGACTACAAGCTGTAAGATGGAATAAACCCTTTCTTCCCCCCAGTTGTTTTTGATTATTGTGTTTTAACACAGCCATGGAAACCCTAAGACAGGCATTTCTTCAGTTAGGATTGGTGAAGTAGAGGGGAATATCTCTATGAATAATAATAAATACATGTAAAGACCATTTTCTATCAGATAGTGTTCGTAACAGTCTGGAAGTCATGTAGGCTACAAGTGACAATTTGTTCCCACCTTTCCCTCTTTCATTTCATTCCCTCTCCCTATCTATGTCATGCGGCATTACACTACCCAGAGCTTTCTTAATTTTTATGGGCACATTTTGGCCACAGAATTTCTGGTTACTATTTGAAAATTTTTGTTTTGCTTTTCATAACTTCCAGTTCTTAACTAATACTTACAAACCATGCTTTTGATTCCAAGAACACAGTAAGCACACTTGTTCTACAGACTGTGCCTGGGAATTCCTTTAACCTGTGGGACTGCTTTTCTGTTGTGGTAATTATCAATGTCTTCTCTCCTTTTCTTCGGCTGTGTTCAGGACATTGCCTTTTACAATTATTTGTAGAAATCATTTGAATCTTAATCCAGTTGTCTACCCTCAAGGGTAATTGTATGTTGTTCTTGCCCAGCATATTTATGCATAGGCAAAACAAGTTTCCTTAAGTGAGTTTCCAACTCTGGACTGTTCCACAACCCAGCTGATTTCCAGCATGACTATGTCATTTCCTTCAGATGTTGGGTCACTTTCTGTCTATCTGAGTGTACACTTCTGAGGTCTGAGGCTGCTCTCTGTCTATCTGAGTATATACTTCTGAGGTCTGAGGCTGGGACACTTCACCTAACACCTGAGTGTACACTTCTGGGGTCTGAGGTTACTCTCTGTCTATCTGAGTGTACACTTCTGGGGTCTGAGGCTGGGACACTTCACCTAACACCTGAGTGTACACTTCTGGGGTCTGAGGTTACTCTCTGTCTATCTGAGTGTACACTTCTGGGGTCTGAGGCTGGGACACTTTACCTAACATCTGAGTGTACACGTCTGAGGTCTGAGGCTGCTCTCTGTCTATCTGAGTGCACACTTCTGGGGTCTGAGGCTGGGACACTTGACCTGACAAGAACTCTGCCTTGTTGAGCTCTCGACTGCAGTTCTGTTGCTCCGGATCAAATGGATTTTTGAGGTATTTTTCACTTTCCTCATCTTCCTTCTAGATCTGAAATCTCTGCAGAAATAGAACCAACAGTGAAAGGCACCATATTTCATCTTCTAAAACATATTGCCTACACGTTATACAGTGCATTTAGTTCTAAGGAGCAGCACAACTAACAGAGACTAGCTCTTCTTATTCACGTGCATCTGCTCTTTGAACAGAACATCAGACAAAATCAACCACATTATTTCTGTAGTTATTTATATCTCACTCTTTTCTTTTCATATAAATAAGAATCATTGATTCTGCACAAGTTAAATTTGTATGGGCTGCAACTCCATTACTATCTGATTTTTCTTTTGAGGGCTTCTTTTTTATAGTTTCTAATGCATATTAATTGTGCACATTAATAGATTTCACAGTGCCATTTCCATACATACATACATTGCTGCCTTGCTCATACTCACCCTCTCTGTGACCCTCCTTTATCCTTCTGTCTCCCTACTTTCTCTCCATCACCCTTATTTTACCCTAGCAGTTTATCTAGTATTTTCAGCGGGGACTTTTTATTTCTATCTCTAGAATCCACATAGGAACAAAAACATGTGCTGCTTCTTTTTTCTGTGTCTGGCTTATTTCTCTTCAAGCTGACCATTTTGAGAGCATGAGTTATTTTTAAATGTCTTTTAAAATTCCAGGTGAACACGTACTTGAGAAATCTTTTTATGCTAGCTGTTAGGCTTATTGCCATTTTGCTGAAAGTATAATCTGCATAGCCAGATTATTTTGTTGCTGTTAGAACTGCTGAAGTTATTTTGAAACCAAATGGCTAATTTTTTAATGTTTTGCCTGTGACTGAAAGTCTTATTTTATGTTGTTGGCAGGAAGATCTCCATAAAACATTTAAAGATTAAAACCAGTAATTTTCAGAGATAATGATAAGGATGAAGGCGTTTATAGTGGTTAAGAGTGTGGAATGTACAGATATAATACCTGAAGTAGAAACCTCAGTCCCTGAGTAGTCTTCTTTGAGCACCTACTCTTTTTTTATAAAGCAAAGACAGTAACTTTGCCTACCATGTGCGACTATGGAGATTACCTGGTGCGTTCAGACATGGAACATGAAAAGTATATTATTACAATATAGTAAATGTATTTCAAGACAAGGGGGATTAAAAGGAAAAATAAAGGGTACTGATAGACAGTACAAATTGCCAAGAACTCTTTTCAAAATGCAAATACTGTAGGAACAAACACTAGAGACATGTAAAGCTAAATCCAACAGATAATTCATATGAGGAGATTAGCAAACACAGATAACCCTCCCCAGATACATTGAACTCCACCTTTTATAAACATTAAATGTATTTTATTTTCTCCTTTAATTCATGTTTTGTTTAAAAATTCTCCTGATTTATTCCAAAGCCAATCTACAGGTCTCTTTGTGACATCACAGGATGAATACTTGCTGCATTAAAAGCAGGCTTTGGAAGGCAAGGCTTCAGAGCTAGAGATCTCTTCATAAACTTCAGAGCTTTCTAACACCCGATGGCAGGTTTACTTCACATGTTTGCAGAGGACACACAAGTTCATATTTGCTAAATAGAATGGTTCTGGCTGTGTGAGAGAAAAACATCTTGTAACAGGATAAATAAAATTCCCTGTTCTTCATTTGGATGAGTTTTAAGAGGAAAAGAGAGAAATAGAGGGAGACAGTCCATCGGGGGGACCTGTGTTCTTTAATAGGAGGACACTCCAGCTGGAGGACCTGTGTTCTTTAATAGAGACATCTAGAGTGTCTGCTGGGAAGCAAGGATATGTCAGCTAGAGAGCATTTCTAGAGCACAGCCTTGTAGGACTTCAGAAAGGTGCTGCCTGGGAGGGCCCTCAGGGAATCCTCACTTCTTCAAGTCAGACACTGAAGGCAGGACTTGAAAGCAGTATTTTTGGAGCTCATGTTAGGATTTGTATATTTGGAATTCCTGATGTTTTAAATCTGTAGGATGTTTTACTAAAGCCCCAGGGTTGCCTCATCACAGGGAAGGACTGAAGACACTGTTCCTACGAGATGGAGGAGGTGAAAAAGGCCCCCAGAGATAGCTGAAGTGAACTGGGTCACTCAGAATCAGGTATTAAATCTGTTTTAACTATCATTTTAGAAATGAGCCAGCTATCTAGTGATCAAAAAATTTTAAAGAAAAATCATAACTGTTGTAAGGATAAGCACTCCTCCCCTCTACCACCTGGAGAGTGTAAAAAGTTTCTTCCTTTGCGTAAAATAGTCAAATACCCAGTTCCTCAGTTGAGCAGACAGGATGCTATTTAAAATTTAAAGAGATAATAGTTATGCAAACTTACAGAATGTAAGCTGAATATTAACTTTGGACAACTGTCTTAAAGGGGATTATGAGAGGGTAGATACAAAGGAGAGTGTACAGTTTTCCCCAGACTGATCAGTGTCTAAAATAATTGTGTGCCTGTTATATGGGTATGCATTTTAGGAAAAGTCTGTAAACTAATTTTTTTTACTTAATGGGTATGAGATTTTGTAAAAAGGACCAGAGAAACAATTGTAGGTCTGAATTATTTGTAAATTTGTGACATCTCATACATTTGAGTACACATGCGCACGCGCGTGCGCGCACACACGCGCGCGCACACACACATACTCACTATTTATACCAGACATGGTAAACCAGGAGAAGAGGTCATTAGCTTACTGACATATTGGATGACCTCCTATGAGCTGGAGTGAGCTCTTCTTAACTTTTGGTGGTGAATATTCAAACAGTTGGAGACTCAAGGGCTTTCTATTTCTATTATCAGAATACTATCAATAGCAGACAGAATGGCATTTGTAATCACAGGAGAGGGAAAAAAAGGTAATCTAGAATCCAGTTTTGTAAGAAGAGGAGAATGAACAAGCGATCTCTATGTAATGTGCAGACGTGAAAAATAGCATAGATCCAAAGATTAAAAAATGTTCAGAGTTAAAAAGAAAAAAAAAAGCCAGGTGATGGTGGTGCACACCTTTAATTCCAGTACTCGGGAGGCAGAGCCAGGTGGATCTCTGTGAGTTTGAGGCCAGCCTGGTCTACAGAGCAAGATCCAAAACTACACAGAGAAACACTGTCTGGAAAAAACAAAAAAAAAAAAAAAAAAGTCAGAATTTCAATGTAACAAAATAGGAACATTAAATATCATAAAAATGAGAAGATTCAGTGTAACGTTTTTATTGTTACACAGGGTTACATAAGCCCATTTTATGCCAGTATATAATGCATTTTGAGCATATTGCCCAATACCCTACTACCCTCTCCCTTCACAGACCTCCTCATCTGTTCCCGTTAGTCCCCTTTGTTCCTCAGACAATTTGTTATCTGCTTTCGTGTCATCAGTACATATAATTTCATGTATCCATAAAAAATCTACCACTCACAAATGAGAGAAAACATGCAATATTCATCTTTTTGATATTGACTTAATTCACTTCAATCGACATATACAGTTACAGTCACTTTATTGCAAATGACATAACTTGATTCTCCTTTATGGTTGTAAAAAATTCATTATGTACAAAACCACATTTTCTTCATTCTTTTCCCTGTTATGGGACACTGATATTGGTTTCATAGCCTAGCTATTGTACATAGTACTACAATAAGTACTGATGCATTGGAAGCAATTAAGCCGGTTTGATATTAAATGCTTTGTTCTGATGAAGATAGAGGTTAAAAATATCAAACAAACAGTTTTACTGAAGAATGGAATGATCTAAGCCTAAACATCCATGGTTATTCTTATGGGCAAAGCTTGCTACAGATCAAACAAGAAAAGTTATTACTTAAGGTCAGTTGAAACCCAAGGAAACAGCTCATTAGTTATTGCAATTGAGGCTTACAGAGTGCTCTCCACACTATAACTTTCTTCTGACTGGATGGGAAGACTACGGTAAATGTTTCCATGGGTTCCTCTGGCTCTGATCTTGTTTTTGAGCTTTGTCCACCAGAAAGAGAGGAGAAGATGGACGTCCAGGGTGTTTCACAAGAATTTTCTTTCTTGCTTCTACTTTGGAGGAAAGCTAAAGGACTGTGATCCTTGATAAACACTACCAGGAAATTTAAATGTTTGAAAGTAAACCAGGAAGCAAATTCAAAAGAACCCAGGGACTTTCTGCTTGGAGCTCTTAATAAAATGGATATTGGTAACAGCTAATATGGTACCTACTGAGGTGTGTGTGTGTGTGTGTGTGTGTGTGTGTGTGTGTGTGTGTGCACATGCGTGTGTATGCATATACTGTGTGTGTATTTTAATTCCCTATAAGTAAATAATCAGTAAAATACTAGTGAAGGTATTTATTGATTTTTCCATTAAAGATATTGATACTATTTATTACATATTTATAATATGTCATAAAAATGTTTGGCATCAGCAGAATTATCAAAAGGACCATTTTAAAATATCAAAACAACTAGTAGTAGCATACCTTCTGAGCAGATTATTATTCATTCTGGATTACTTGTGCAATGCATTCATAAACATGAACCCATCAGACAAAACATACAGGACTCTAAATATTCCATATATTTGTATGTGTGTGCTCTGTGCATGTGCGTGTGTGCATGTGTGTGTGTGTGTGTGTGTGTGTGTGTGTGTGTGTGTGTATGTTGAAAGGTATCATATGAGGGAAGAGGACAGTTTAAGTCAGACGGTGATGTCATCCACGAAACCAGAGCATGTAATACATGAGCCATGAAAGCTGAGGGAGGACTACGTGGAGGGACAGAGGCCAGTGAGAGGGATACTAGGGGACTGGAGAGAGCATTGAAAGAGGAGACCAATAAAAACAAAGAACACTGGTGTATGTCTGTGAAAGGGTCACGTGAAAACTCTTACTTTGTGTGACAACTTAAAATTGAATTAAAAGTATGAGTCAGACTCATTGTATGTTGGAAAGAGTTTCAAAATTTAGGACTACTCCATATTTCCCAGCACTCATTCAAATATTATCATCCTAGACAGACAAAGTAAAAAAGGGATGAAGAGAGAGGCTCTGTTGGAGGAAGAGCCTGGAACACATTGTAAGGGACGTTCTTTGCCTGACTCCAAGGGGCTTGTTACTCTGTGAGAATTTCAACTCAGAACATGTGACACAGTTTCTAATTTTTCCAAGAGAAACAGAAAATTATATGTGTGTCTGTACAATCCTATGCTAAATATTAGTAATTAACATTAATCACAGATAAAATAAGTTTTTATTTAAGAAAACAGACTAAAAATTTCACTTAACCAATTGATTGATGGATATTTGGTTCTCTCTCAATATTCATTCACCATTTTATTGATTACATAAAGCATGATCAGTTGACTTCATAAGAGTTTCTTAGACTTCTAATAGAAATGGGACATATGCTCAACTTTATCTCTTTATTAAATCCTAATAAGAATGTAGTAATATCTCTTTAGGATTTTGTCAAGTTCACACAATAAAAGAAACTGAATAGGTTATGAATCTTGAAATTATGAATCCATAATTCAAGCAGTTAACATGGTCTCAGAAGCACTGATTTGTTTCATCTGGAGTAGGATATTTTGATATTTTTCAGAACTCATGCCCCTGACTAAGCTGCTCTTGTCTTGCACAGATATGAGATAAGAGATCCGAGAGAGCCATGGCCTAGGGCAGTTTGGATTTGGCTTATAAATATTTTAAAATTGTCAGAAATACCCCAGAGTTGTACAAGGGCCAGAGTTTAAGAGATGCAACCCAAGGAAAGGGAAGAAAAATCCCACTAATGATATCAGGAATTGGACAAAGGATGACATTAATGATATCCACTTACATTTCCCTCTGGCATTTCATTGAGGAAAGGATTGCATGCGTGTGTGTGTGTGTGTGTGTGTGTGTGTGTGTGTGTGTGTGTCTTAGGCATATTTTCTTTGAATATTGAAATGTCTTTCTCAAGGAAGCCTTAGCTTTGCTGTAACCTAGAGCATCGGCAAGCTTAATTAGACAATGGGTAGCCTTGATAGAAATGCGTTTAGATTTTAATTTGAATGCCAGAAATTTTTGATGTTTAAAAATTGATCCTTTTCAAAAAGGAACAATTTTGAAGAGATAAGGAAGCTTAATAAATGTCAACTATTTGCATATTAGCTTATCATTGTTTCCTAGAAGTTTTTAATTTAAGATTCTTTAATTAAAACCTTTAAGGAATGACCAATCTATCTTCTGTATTATATATTAAGTCAATTAAAAATGAATTGTGTGATAAGGAAAGGAGATTTACTACTTGTAATCCGTTAATTTTACTGTGCATTTTATAATGGATATATATGGATATAATAATTAACAAAGGAATAACCAGTAGGCAATAATAGAAATACAGTTCCTAAAATTTTACCAAGTTCATTATTAATTCTGGATATGACAGTTTCATTGTTTTAAGACCATTCTGGAACAGAGCAAAAGACAGTCTTAAAGGAACATAAATTCCAATGAACAAATATATTTTATGAAAAATATGTGTCTATGAACATAAATATACACCATGAAAATTATTCTTGTGAAAATCCAATGAGCAACCCTAAAACAAAAGTCATCTGCAGCAGTGAGAGTTGTAATTAGGCAAAAAGAAGTACAACAAAGAAATCTTTTCAAAAAGTCTTCTAGGTTAAGAGTGTCCAGGTTGGGGGCGGTCCTTATAGTGTTCCTAAGTATAGCAACTATAGACGCAGGAGTTGCCTTAAATAGTTTTATCTCAAAAGTATCTGGAAATTCATTAGGTCACTGGGGCGGGGTGGGCGGGGGAGAACAAAGTAATTGTGGCATGACTATTCGAGAATTACTAATCAAATAATAAATGCTCTTTGGTAGGTGGGGACTGCAATGGGAAGCATCACAAACCTTTCTCTGTCCTGCTGGTCAGCTCCCAAATAATGGCATGGAGACTTATATTAATTATGAAAGCTCCACCTTTAGATTAGGCTTGTCTCAATTAGTTCTTATAACTTAAATTAACCCATTTATTTTAATCTACATTCTGTCACGTGGCTCATTACCTCATCTCTCCGTACTGCCAATACTGCTTCCTCCACACCTGGCTGGCGACTCAGCCCTTCCTTCTTCTCAGAGTCCTCTCGGAATCTGGAAGTCCCACTTAACCTTTTTCTGCCTAGCTATTGGCCATTCGGCTCTTTATTAAACCAATCAGAAGGGGTCTTGGCAAAGACACATCTTCACAGTGTAAACAAATATTCTGCAACACATCACCTTCTTATTGCTTAAGTTTCAAAATTATGCACTTGAAAATGACAAGCAAAAAGCTTTTTAGATATATGTCACCATTTTTAGCTACTTCCACTTTAACTCAATAAAGAGAAGTGTAGTGGGTAGCTGTTCCAGATTTGACCTGGAAGCCGTACCCCCAGTGAGACTTCCAGTAACTTCCATGCCTACCTATGGCCTGCCCCTGAGGCGGGGCCTGAGACAGGAGCCCTTAAGACCAAAGATCCAGATGTGCCAGCTCTCTTGGTTCCTGGTAATCCTGGATGTTGGATGGTAGACTGAGTGGAACACTGCTGGACTGCACTTCACCTCTCCCAGATCCTGTAACTTATCCCTTTACTTGTAAGTAAGACCCCCAAATAAACCTCCCTTTTTAACTATGTGGAGTTGCCTTAATACTTCCACCAACAGAGAAGGTGAAGAAGATCCTTGGTATTGTAAATGATTTTTTTTGACAAACTTGCATTGTGTAATTTAGATATTTTAAATATTTTAATATTTATTTTAATTATGTATATACATATGTACCTGTGTGTTGGGGTAGGTATGAATGTGAATGCAGTTGCATGTGGGTGCCAGTGGAGGGTGTCAGACCTCCTGGAGCCAGAATCAGTTGTAGATAGCTGTGAGCACCCTAACATTGGTGTTGGGTGTCAAACTTCAGTCTCTACAAGGGCAGTAAATGTTCTTAAGTGCTGAGCAAATCTTTCTGTAGCCCTGCATATAAATTATATAAAACCAGTCACCTCAATGCATGTAATCAGTTCTCAGACAGCTTTGAAGATTCACATTTTAGGCTGTTTTATTAGCATATATTTGTTTTATAAACAAATTTAATGGATATCATTATTATACTTTTGTCCAGATAGATTATATACTTCGGCCATATTCATTCCATATTACCCTCTTGTCTTTCCCTGCCTCCTCTTGCAAGTTTCTTTTTTTCCCCAAATAGTCCCCCTCCATTTTCATATCATTCATACATTTATACACATATACATGTATATATATATATATATATATATATATATATATATATATGTACACACATACATGTTCATATACATACACTCTTAAATATCATTTTATGCACACACATATGATTTACTGTTTTTTGTCATTGGGACATTGCAACTTTTTAGCATATATTTCAGAGAATATTGTTGCATTTGAGTTTCAAAATGAAAATTGTTGGAATTTAAGGTGCTGCTCCAGAATCTTTTTGGCCAAATTTCACAGTATTTCATTGAGCACACAATTGTCTATCTCTAATGCTGCAGATACTTGTAAACACTGGGCTCAACATTATCCCGGAGGTCTTATTTCCTAGTACTAGATTTTTGCATAGAAGGATCAAACATGAAAGGATTGAACATAGGGACACAGTGGTCTTGTGTTTAGTTATTATATTGAATCATATTTTTACTGTAATTGTGTTTTCTTTGCTCTCCTAAGCTTCAAGAATCTGCTCAGATAAATGATTGTGGGATAAACAAAGCTGATAAACACACATGACGCTGTCTTTTGACATTAAGGTAATTATAGAGCATTATATGGTAGGAATAGCCAGTGGTTCTAAAGTAATATGATTAAATAAGACACTTTAAGAGTGTAATTCACCTAGTCTTTAATATTTCACTATTTTCTCTTTGTTGCTTCAAAGCTACGAATTTCAAGATTTATTTGTAATTGTTCTCTATATTTTCTGCTGTACACAGTATTTGTGGGCTATGGCAACCAATCCCCTTGGGCTTTCTTTTACTTTAATTTGCATAAACACGGGCAGCATATGAATATTCAGTAAGTGGCTTTGCATTAAGTAAGTGCCCTTAATCAGCTTTTCAGTTCAGTTTTATTGGTTGCATGCACAGTCAGTTATTTCATCCAGAAAATCTGAAAGCCCTACAAACTAACCAGGTAAGGATTGTAATTCCTTGATGCATTTAATGAAAGAACATTATCATTTGATTACATAGGTTCTGGAGAATGCTAAAAGCATGGTGGTCCCCTCCTCCCCTGTGTGTTTTTTTCCTTTCCCTTGGTGGTCAGGTGGATGCATGATTCTCTAATTTGCATAAACATCAGTTCTATGAATAATTCATCAGGGTTATTTTAAACACTAGGCTTCTACTTTGGATGGCACTAGGATACTCCATTTGATTGGCTGGATGCTGTTTTCATCACCAGCAGAATTCCTATAACATGAAAGCACCTAAAAAAGCTGAGTTAAATATACAGTATTTGTTTTTTGAAAAATGCCCCTTATCTTTTCAAAGCAAATTGTACCGCTCCCCCCTCCTCTTCCATTAGAGCTTCAAGCTTTTCATGATAAATACATTACAAGCTCAAATGTGGCTGTTTATAGACTTGACCGGAGTCTGTGATTTCTGGAGAATGGGGTAGCAGCTGTAGTCTTCTGAACATGCATAAACATGAGCGACATGTAAATAAGAAACTGTCACATGCATGCATATGGAGCTCTGAACAGCTCCATTGCTAGGATCCATCTATTTTCTTTATCAAAATCTCCTCTTTGAATGATAACTCTGAGACTGTTTCATCTATTTAAAAATGTCACAAGCAATTATGGTAAAATATATGCATATAATGACCATATATGACCTGACAAATTATTTCTTGTTGAATATATTATTTATAGATTCCTCTAATCCCACCTGCAGATTTTTAAAATTGCTAGATTTTTGCAATACAATAGTGACACAAGAAGTGTTAATCAAAAATGACCAGGATAATTAATTTAGATATTAGGGTGTAATTCACTCCCATAATTTACTAAAAATAAATCATGCTTGTGGAGATGGGAAATATGGGTTCAAGCAATTCTTTGTTAGTCACTTGAACATTTCCTGTTTGCTTTTCTGATCTCAGAGTCCTCACTTGCTAAGATTCTCATTGTAAACATATGTGATTCTGAAACATTGCAGATATTATATTGCAGAATATTGTAAGTTGAATTTAAGTTCTAGCATATTCCATTTTCATTTTTCTATTCTACGGTGTAATATAGCTCAAATTAATATTTTGAGCAGTATATTAAGAATATGTGTAATCATTGTGTGTAATCAACTATGAAATAGTTTACAGTCACCATACTTCCTACACATTGCATGTGTGAAAGTATCAAAAGCGTCTTCAGGAATGAACAAAGTAAGCTGAAATTCTCTCAGCACTTACATTGTTCATATGAAAATTTTAATGTTTCCTGGAAATCAATGCTGAATTTAAATGCTCTTCATGGATTTTAGTAATTTGCAAACATGTGAGTTACAACTGGTTCTGAATGCGGAGATAAATCAGCTTTCTGTGTATCTAAGACAAACCTGTGACAGTTCCTGTTCTCTGTATGGATTACTCTGTAGTTGAGGGAGACTCCTTTTGTTTTTCTTTTTTCTCTATTCCTTTAATTTTTGCTATATTTTTGCAGTCGGTATTTATAATAGACACATATGACATAATATTCCCTCATCCACAAAAACATATCTGAACATATTTGACATTTTATTTCGTTATCTGCTGCTAATGATTAACAAAAAGTGAGGAATTAAAAAACTAGTAAATTTCTCTCAGAATTCCACATGAACATACCAGCAGTTGTGTGTTAGATGTAATTATGAGTGGTAATTTAAATCTCGCATCTGCAGTGTGCTATGTTTAATTAAATTTTGCAAGATTCAGTAAGGATGCTATTTAGTTACCAACCACTAAATGTTTACAACTGTAATAAGTGCTACACAATCTTTACCATACTATATGGAGACTGCAGATTTGAACCCATTTAACCAAAGAAAATTATTCAAATTATATTCATTTTATTTAATACTTTTCAAATAAAGCTGCTTAAATATATATGTAATCAATATTTGTTCCTTTCATTTGGTTTAAAATAGTCCAAATTACTTTCCAAAACCAAAAATGAGTAATCAAATTATAACTTCTCAAGACAGTCCTGTCTGTGGATCTATCACCTCATTTTTAATTCTATTTTGGGTATACAATTTTTCCCCCCCGGAGCTGAGGACCTAACCCAGGGCCTTGCGCTTGGTAGGCAAGTGCTCTACCACTGAGCTAAATCCCCAAACCCCAAAATTTTTAAATGGAAAATTTTTATCCAGTTTTTTTTAAGTGGACAGTTGTGGAATGTACAGTTTAATGTGATGCACGAAGTTCTTTATGCTGTTTGTGCTCAGAGTTATTCATGGCAATTACTGAAACTTCTTTAAAGAAAATGTGTGTCAAATGAAGTTGAAAACTAAAGATTTAGTAAATTGCCGTAGAATTTACATTCTGTTTTGGTAAAAGATTCTTCCTAGGTAGGAATTATCTTGCCAACCTCCATTTTATTTAACAACATTTGTTTAACTTTCGGGTAGAAATCATTATACAAGTAGAAGTTAAATCGCAATGCATTACATTGCTAAAGGGGAAATGATTTGCATTTTCTGATTTCATGTAGTTTTTTTATACTTCAAAATGTTTTAAACACCGAGGTATATATGTATTTTTATTTTACTTAGTTCTTTATTAAAATATATTTGGTGACTAAAATTTACATGTGTACTATTATGTATAATGCATATGTATTATTATATATGTAATATTTTAAACTAATCCTTGTTTTTATCTTCTGATTATATTTTTTTAATGATGAAGGATTTAGTAAATAAGGCTGTGAACTTATCATTACTAAATCACTAATTTTAAAGAAAATTACAACTAGTCTGTCTTTGTGTAGAATAAAAACTAAATCCGCCTGCATGAAGTAAAGCCTTAAGCACTAGGAACACTTGTGGTAGCATCACATAGTACCCTTAGCAAATCTGTAGAAAACACTGACTGTTCTCAATGACAATAGGCTGTCCTCACAAGTTTTTAATCTGGCTGGTGTTGCATGATTGACTTGAACACTTCCATACACAAATGCCTGCCCAGTGTCACCAATCACAGAAGAACCCAATTCTTCACATGGCAAATTTACTTGAAACTTTCTTTTAATTTTCCTGAACTATATTTAAATTGAGATGAACAAATTGTCTGGCTGGACAGCCTTGTGAATGGATTAACTGATATGTTCATTTGTGAGTGGACTGTTATGTTCATTTCCACAGAGAAGGATGAGGAAGGCGAGGAGAAGAGGGTTTATTTTCAACTACCTTTTTCTGACTGGAGTTTCATTCTACTTGATAAACTCTATTCCTTAGAACCATATGCTCATTTTTTACGTGGAATAAAGTTCTGTAAAATTAGGTAACTTGAATTTTCTTATGTATTTAGATAATTTATATTTTTTCTAGGAAATTATTTTTTTAATTTACATTTTCATATAGCATAAATAAAGTTATTGTAATTTTCTTATAATTAAAAATAATATACCTGATACATTCCTTTGTCATGTTGTATTTTATTTATTTGTCATATCATCATCATCATCATCATCATCATCATCATTGCATGTCCGGGAAGAGTTTTGTGTTGCCAGTCTTCTCAAAGGATCACTTTAGGGTTTTACACAGTATCTGTACTGTTTCTTTATTCTTGGCTTTTGACGTTTTTGTTTATAAAACTATTCTGTACTCAATGTCCTTAGAGGATATCTTTGAACTCTTCTAGCCCTAAAGTTCTATTCTTGTATGGAAAGTGATTCTATTGTAGACATCAAGAAAAACAAAGTTCAAAAACAAAGTGAAGTGGAAACTTAACCACTAAACGTTGATTTTATTTGTGTAGAAATTGTCCTTTGTGGTAATGATTCACAACTCAAAATTCCCATTATTATGAGTAGCTTCTGGACTTTGGAGACAGCCATACTTGTCAATTTCTAATTGCAGAGTGCTTTTTCAAAGAAAGACCATTTATTTTGATGGAACTCCAATAACCTGTAGTGTTCTTTGAAACAAGATGTCCTTACAATTAGAGGCATGGTGTGGATACTTTAGAAAATCTTGATGAAAAGTTCACATACGGCATGAAATTGTTTTATTCTCATAAAAGAAATCTGGTGGAGTGGAGGAGAGAGAGAAGAGCGGAAGACTTTGTGCTTGCAAATCAAGCATTCTAATACTGAGGGACAGGATGGGAACCTCCAGCTGGTAGAGACGAGACGTTACTGTTCTTTTGTCCTTCCTCCCTCCCTCCCTCCCTCCCTCCCTCCCTCCCTCCCTCCCTCCCTTCTTTCCTGCTTGCCTGCCTGCCTGCCTGCTGTTTGGAAGGAGTATGGTGGAAGATCCACTTCAACTCCTCTCCCTTATCTCTTTCTCTAAACCAGCCCCTTCAAAAGCCCGCCAAACACAGCTCTTCTCCCAGAGAGGTTCAAGACCACTCCCACAGAGTATATAAGCGGTATCCCAGAAAAACAGACTTGTGGTTGTTCTGGTCTCTTCCCCTTCTCTCTGTGGGCGGTGTAATTGCCTGGGACCTCTTTACCCATTAAACCTGGGCTTTTCCTGATTTGGTCTGGGGGGAGAAGGGGGAAGGCCTTCAGGAGGCCTAAAACTTATCACCTGCCTTACTGTGTTCCTGTCTGCCTTCCTGCCTGCCTGTATTCCTGCCTTCCTGCCTGCCTGTATTCCTGCCTTCCTGTATTCCTGCCTTCCTGCCTGCCTGTATTCCTGCCTTCCTGCCTTCCTTCTTGCCTGTCTTCCTGCCTGCCTGTATTCCTGCCTTCCTTCTTGCCTGTCTTCCTGCCTGCCTGTATTCCTGTCTTCCTGCCTGCCTGTATTCCTGCCTTCCTGCCTGCCTGTATTCCTGCCTTCCTTAATACTTGACATTTATGAGTGGACCACTCATGTTAAAACTACATCAAAATCAGACAAACTAATGGAAGAATGTGTCAGAATTCTAGCTAATTTTTTTAGAATGATTTTAGTAAAATGAGATTCCTGCTGTATTTTAAAATCATGTTGAGTTAAATTGTTGGCTAATTAATGAATATACACAGTGTCACAGACAGAATTCCAAGCTGTGTCGAGAATAAGCTTTTGCTCCTTGATTATTTGCTTGCTTGCATTTTCCTGGGGCTGAATGGTTGTGCACATTAGCATTCACAGTTCTCTTAGCCTGCTAACTTGTATGACCTAACCAAATGTGCCACTGACATTACACAATAGAACTACTAGATTAATGCAAATATTCTTAAAGCTAGAACGTTTTGAGGAACATATATTATTAAAATTATTGTCTAGAGGAACATAATAACATTGACTGACATCTGTAACAGAATTTCTTCACCAGCTACAGTCCCCTTACACTTTTGATTCACAGTATACTGACTTAGCATACTAATAAACTTTCTGATTCATTTATTTAAAGTTTAATATAAATTTTCAAAGAAGAAAGTAATTGTTTAAATGCTAGTATGTGATATTCATGTTTCAAGACACAGAAAATAATTGTAAACAAATCACACATGCTGAAAATACTTTTCTATACCTGATTATTTTTATTCCAATGTGATCAATTTCACATTTTCTTTTTAGCTGGTTTCAAGAGTAATTTTCTACTTATTCTAAGGTCTGTAAATTGTTTAGTTCACTATCCAGTTCCCAGACACTGTATCAAAATGTGTCTGAGCTTGCACCTATATTTTCACATGAAATTAGACCATTAAACCGAACTCCAATAACCAGTCTTATGATTCTTTTTCTATGAGACTATCCAAATTCCTTTGCCACCAATTTTGAACTCTTCTGGTTACAGTGAGAAAAATTTTGCCTACCAACAGACTATTTTAATAAGTCTTATAATATACTCTGGAGAGGATTTGATTTCACTAGGAAAGAGAATATTGTCTCAATAATGGTTGCTTCTTGATGTGTTTGAGACAACAAATTATATTTTAAAGTAGTAATATCGAGATTTTTTGAGGGGCTTTACTTATAATTAACTTACAACACATTTGTGCAATCTGATGGGAATTTTACCTTATAGTGGATTCGAGTTCCGTGATAAAAGAGGCTGGGGATAGACTCAAATCACAGAACAGGTCTTACAATCATATAAATATTTTTCCTGAAAAAGAGTTATTTTTTATTTATACAATACAGTATTATATTACTAGTATTTGTATTTCATAAATCAAACACCCAATGTCTTTTATCTTTCTGTTCCTTTTGTGAGAAATGAAACATAATAATTTTTTGTAAGTACTGAGGCTTACACGAACCAGTCTGTTAAGGGACAGGCACTATAAAAATTAGTTTGCTTAGAAATACATTTTTTATGTGTCAAAATTTTTAGACTTTATTTCTTTGTATTATCAGAGGCAAAGAAGAATTTTAAACATTCATGTACATCTTCTTTTTACTCTCCACCAGAAATGCTAATCCTTGTTTACTGTATCATAATTTCATTGATGTGGATTGTAATATTGTGAACAATAGATGTAGGCATAAATAAATAGGAAGCAATAACAGGTGATGATTCTTTTAACATAAAATAATTCAAGGAAATGCCCAGAGCGGGGAATGGGGTGAAAGAGAACTAAAGAAAAAGAGAGAAGACTTGATTCCAAAAATACCCAAAAAATTAAATCAAAATTGTTTAAGAACCTCAATTTAAGACCCCAAACTGTAGTACTACAAGGAAATGGTATACCTAGGTGTACGGACATATACCTGTAATCCTAGTATTTGGGAGGCTGAGGCAGGATGAAGACAGGTTGGCAGCCAGTCTGGACTATATAGTGAAAACCTGTCGCAAGAAATCACAGCTCAAAAGTCTCATGACAGAATATTTAATGACAGTTTTTCAGGCATGGCCTCCACAGCCCAGGGAGCAAAAGCAAACACGAATGAGTAGGGTGACAGAAAGCTGAAGGGCCTCTTCTCTATTCCTCAAAGGACACACCAAGGATGGAAAAAAAAACATGAATGTGAGAAAATATTTACAAATCCCACATCTGGTAGGAGTCTGTGTAGAGAACATATAGAGGGCTGCTACAGCCCAATAACAACAAAAACAGTTACAAATAGGCGTTTCCCTAAATATTATATATCCATATCCAACAAGCACACAGATGCTCAGTGGTACTTCTTATTTAAGAAATGCACATCTAACTCATACCCACTGGAGATCAGAAAAGCAGAAAGTGGACATTGCTTTTTACGGAACAACCAGAATCTCCATGACCCTGACTGTTACTAAAATGATCATTTCTGTTATCAAAAAAATTTCACTCCACATCACACCTTTGAACTCCCCTGACCACTTACATACTTTCTATGATCATAAAAACAGATTAGCTAAAATATTCCATAAGCTTTGGCATGCTCATGTTGCTTCGGTTGCATGGGACAATTAATGCTGAACACTTATTGAAGCTGAACTATATCTGACATAATGCCAACAATTTAGGTGAATCATTTCATTTAATCACATGGAGAGAGAGAGGAGAGAGAGAGAGAGAGAGAGAGAGAGTACTTAAATATCACCCACTTACTCAAGGCTACACAGCTAGTAAGTTGAGGTTTGGGTTGGTCTAGTCCTAAGTCTGATACATATGTGGATACCTCATGTTAATACCGACAGCTCTTGCAGTGTTAATACAGTCTTGTTACATAGCCCAGGCTGGTCTGGAACTTGTTGTGATCCTCATGTCTTAGCCTCCTAAGCGAGAGGACTACAGACTAAAGCCACCAGGCCTGTATGAATGCAGCTATCTTTTCTAGTTGTTTGTTTTGTGACAGGCTTTCTCTGTGTAACCATCCTGGCTGCCCTGGAACTCACTCTGAAGACCAGGCTGGCCTCGAACTAAGAGATCCACCTGCCTCTGCCTCCCAAGTGCTGGGATTAAAGGCTTGTGCCACCGCCACCTATTCACGTTGCATTTTCAAAAGTAAATTAAATATGTGTATAGACATTGGGTTCTTATTGTATAATAAACACTAGGCAAGTGTTTCACATGTCTCATATGTTTTCTGCTCAAAACTTGAAATAAAATTAGGTGATTCCTGTGATAATCATGATATCCAGGATTCTGAACTCTAAATTCACTTCTAGTTAGGATAATCCATATGCATTCATCAAAGATAGATAATTTGTTTTAAATTGTCATAAACATGTTCCTTTTTCTTTTAAATGGACTGAGTCACCATTTCTTGCTAGATTTATCCATTCACTAATCAAATATTGAGCAAGGTTCTGCTAGGTTCCATGCACTACTTCATATATAAGGGTTGAGCTGTGGATTTGAGTACTCATTTGCATCTTTGGAACCAACTCACATATCTCATTGAAAATATATTAAAGGTGTAGACAATGCCTGTACAATAACTTTTACCTGTCAAATAGACTTATTCAAAATTTCAGAATCAACAATGAATCGGACCTGAAAATATATTTCAATCTACAAACGAGCAGATTTTTCCAATTTCTTCAATTATTTGTAACCTAATTTTTTTTATTGTTTTTTGAGACAGGGTTTCTCTGTGTAGCTTTGGCACCTTTCCTGGAACTCACTATGTAGCCCAAGTTGGCCTCGAACTCAGAGAGATCCACTTGCCTCTGCCTCCTGAGTGCTGGGATTAAAGGCGTGCGCCACCACCACCCGGCTATAACCTTAATATTTTCAGTAGGAAAAATGCTGAGACTTTATTTAAAAGAGAGAACTTGGTCCTTTCATTACCTAGTACACCTCACAGCAAATTCTGAGATGCCATAAGTGACTATATCACCTATCTTCTATTAATTTGGTTTCGGTAGTCATCTCTCACATTCCTTTGAGCCATGTAACTATCTCTACTCTGGACGCCTATGCCACATGTTCATGCAGGATATACATATATTTTCTATTTATGTTCCCGCTTTCCTATATTTTTTTCACTTACTAATTTTTTTGCTCAGTTTCTACAACATTTTTCTGGCTTCTGAATTTATGAAATGATGAGATACAAATTCATTATATGTGTGCAATCTGTGGGTATCGTGTTATAACATTGAACTATTGCAAATTTTGTTTTCAGGTCTTAAAATCCACCAATACACACATATACTAGCTATCTATTCTTAGATTACATGAAAACAATTTAAAATACATAAATTCTAAAGAGTACAGAGAAACCCTCTTCAAATTTCAAGTGTTATACATATTCCAATTGTCAGTAGATAATTTAGGAACAAAATGGAAGAGAAGCAAGATTAGTTTTCAAGACATCTGTTTGTAGACAGACTTTTCTTTCCTGCCCACCAGTTCCCAAATAATTGACATGGAGACTTAATTATAAATGCTTGTTCGATAACTCAGGCTTATTACTAACTAGCTCTTACAACTTAAAGTAACCCATTTCTGTTTTCTATGTATTGCCATGTAGCTCATGCCTTTACTTGTCCTCCAGCATGTCTTGCTTCCTCTGCACCTGCTGGCGACACCTCATGACTCCTCAGACTCCACCCTTCTTTTTGCAGCATCCCCCCAGCTGGCTCTCCCACCCAATCTCTTCCTGCCCAGCTATAGGTCTGTCAACTCTTTATTAACCAATGAGAGCAATACACATTTATACTGTACAAAGATTGTTCCACAGCATTTGTTTACTTACTTTTCCTTTAATCTTTGGCTATGAAAGTAATAAAATCAATATTATTCAGCAATTGTTTCTTTAAAGCTAAGCTCCTGGTGAATATCAGTCAGCTTTCCATTACTTTCACAAAACACTTGTGTTGATCAGTTTAAGGAGAGGGATGGTTTGTTTGGGCTAATGGTTTCAGTCCATAGCTGCCCGGCCTATTACTTCGTGCCTGTGACAGTACATCAGGCTGGAACCATGAGTCAGAGAGTACATTTACCTAACATAAACTGGGAAACAGCAACAGCAAAAAGACAGAAGGAGGCCAGAGTTCTAGTGTCTACTTCAGGGGCATTTTCCCGAAGGCTCAGTTTCCTTCCATCAGGATCTAGAACCCACAGAAGTCAAGCTTTTAATACTTGGGATTTTGATGGGCATTAAAGTGTAAAATATAGAGGAGTTGGAACAGGTAGGAAATTGGGAGCCACAACCTTTGAATGAAAGGGACAGAATTGTTCCTTTTCTATCAAAATCACTATATCTAAAAGTAGAACTTATAAAACTTCTCCGGGTAGTAGCTTACATACAAAGTTGGAAACCATATCCCATTGGCATGACAGCATTTGCCTCTATATATCCATGGGGAAGTAGCAACAAAAGGTTCTTGCTTCATATAATTACAATTGGTAAACATTTTGATCTGTTAATAAAAAATTTGAGTAATACTTATTAGCCTAATGATCTTCACAGGAGCAAGTAGAAATTTCATATAATTTGGAGTAGATCGACCAGTAAGTAACATAGATGAGGCTCACAGAGTGATACTACCAGATGACTGAGGGGAATGGTGCACGCCAGAAGACTGTCACACATTCTACCTAGGTAAATGTTAATTAAATATCACAGCAATTGCTACACCTGTCATTGATTTATGAATTTGTTTGGTGCTAAATAAATTATCAAAATCTAAGCATTATGACAAGTGTTCCGGATGTAACAGTGACAGAAATGAATATAATCTGTTTTTCATAGAAGTTCCACTTTAGTAATTTCTGCATTTTTTTTGTAGTTTGTGAATATTTGTGTGGGTATACTCAGTCTCCCCTTACCCCTTTGAGTAAGGGGACAGCTCAGTGGTGTTAGGTGTTGAAGTGCTGTATGGTGATATTTTATTTGTGCTGAAATGTGATTTTATTTGTCTGTTAATAAATAAAGTTGCCTGGAGATCAGAGGTCATGGCCATTAAGCAGAAGTCTGGCAGTGGTAGCACACGCCCTTAATCCAATCACATGGCAGGCAGGGTCTCTGTGTGGTCAAGGACACAGCCAAGCAAGGTGACCAGAAATTTTTTTTTAATTTATTTATTATGTACACAGAAGAGGGTGCCAGATCTCGTTACAGATGGTTGTAAGCCACCATGTGGGTGCTGGGAATTAAACTTAGGACCTCTGGAAGAGCAGTCAGTGCTCTTAACCTCTGAGCCATCTCTCTAGCCTGTGACCTGAAATTTTAATCCCAGTACCAACTATAGAGACCTGGAGGTCTGTATAGACAGGCAGTGACGAGGAAGTCGTGTGGTTGGGTTTAGAGCCAATGAGAAGGGCAGAACAGAAAAGCAATAAAAAGACAGTCACACAGGAGAAGGTCTTTCTCTATCAGGGGAAGGATGGCAGCGAGTGGTAAGCTAAAGGGAGTCGTGGCTCTGGCTCTGATCTCTCAGGCTTTAACTCTGTATTTGGCTCTGTGTTTCTTATTTACTAAGACAGTTTAGAATTCCATCTACAGTGCTGAGACAAAACTGCTTCCTATCCTCCCTCTTGCATGGAGTTACCACATAAAATACAGACAGCAGACAGTGGATGAGGTTTCCACAAAGTCCTCTAGCCACAGGGCGCATTCTTCTGCTCTAGCCACTTCCTCCCTCCGGTGCCCAGAACTGTGTCTGATGGTTAAGGCTGAAGCAGCCATTCGGAAAATCATGAGACCACTTGAAGTTCGAAACGAAGTTCTGAAAATTTGAAGCAGAAAGATTAAAGGAGTCTGATTCTCTGGTAATATTTCAGAGTGACCTTATAAGCTTAAGAAATTTTGTCAAAGCAAGTGAAAGGCACCGACAGGCCAGCCTGTCAGGTCCTCACAGTCAGGGCTGACTGAAGGCATTCACAGGCCCTCCCGGTTCCACGGGTAAGTGACATTATGATGAGCAAATATATGGCGTAAAAATGGGAGAGAAAGAGAATTGGGACAGTTTATTTGCTGTGGAAGGAGGCAGAACTAAAGAAGCAAAGGTGATAAGGAAAAGCCTGAGGTGAGTGGTCTGCTTGCCACCGGGGCTAGGCTGGTATCTGGGTTGAGGCTGTTAATGTCTGGGTCTGTGGTCCTACGGCAGCCAGGGTCTGTGTTGATGATGTCCATGGCTTCAGTAACCACTGAAGGGTGTTCGGATGTCCAGGGTCTCAGCCGATACCTGAGGCCAGGTGAATGTCTGAGGGTCATGCTGCAGCTGGGGCCATACAGATCTGGGTGGCCTGCACTTCCACAATGTACCATGGTGCCATCTGGGCCAGGCTGCAGTTAGGGCCATGTCTGGGTCCATGGCACTACAGCAGCCAGGATTTGTGTTGATGTCCATGACTCCTGATACCATCGAAGGCCATGCTAATGTCAGGGGTCTGGGCCTCCATCTGGGGCTGTGTTGGTGTCTGAGGGCCACACTGTTGCTGGGGCCATGGTGACATCCAAGTCCAGGCTGCTGTGGAGGTCCATGTCTAGGTTCATGGTCCTACCATAGCCGGTGTCCATGTTGATGTCCATGGCCCATGTTGCTGCCAAAAGCCACACAGATGCCCAGAGTCCAGGCTGTAACCTGTGACCATGTTGGTGTCCAAAGGCTGTGCTTCTATTGGGGCCATACTGATATGAGTGGGCTGTGTGGCCACCAAGGACCATGGTGACATTCAGGCCTGAGTTACTGCCTACAGCCTTGTGTGGGTCCGTGGCCTTGCAGCAACCAGGGTCTGAGTTGATGTCCATGGCTCCTGTTACCAGTGAGGACTGTGCAGATGCCCGGGGTCTGGTCAGCCACCTGAGACCTTGTTGGTGTCCTAGAGCCACGCTGCAGATCTGGGTGGCCTATGCTGCCATCAGGGCCATGGTGATGTCTGGGCCTGAGCTGCTGCTGAGGGCCATGTCTGGGTCCATGGTCCTGCTGCAGCTGGAGTCTGTGCTGATATCCATGGCCCATGTTACCACAGGGGGTCATAGGAACATGTGTGTTGAAATTCAAGTGCCATGCTGAGCTGGTCCCACCCTTCACAGGCCCTCGGATAGCTGGTCCTGACCCTCACTGAATACTGCAGCAGGAAATCTGACCCTTTCCTCTCATGGGAGAGCTGGACCCATCCCTCGCTATGGCCATGGGAGAGCTGGCTCTGCTCCTTGCTTGAAGGGGGCGGTCCTAGTGGCCTGGACTGACCAGCTAAGCTATCACCCAGACCCACATCCTGGGCCTTAGGTTGTCCCACCCTAACATCTATCTCATCCATGACCTGCTGGAGTGCATGAAGGGACTGGTCCTGTGGAAGAATAGCAAGAGGATCCCCATGACTCGGGGCAATAGCAGAATATTAGAGAGGAGTTTTGGTGGGGGTCTACTGATGATGGTGTGCCAGAGGCCTTGAACCAGACCAATGACCCATTGCAATGAACGTTGTGGGTGGGGCTGATTGGACAAAAGGGTATTCGGCGACACACAGTAGCTCCCAATGTTGTAGAACAAATGAAGAGGTGTTGGAGAAACGGGAAAGAAGGAGGAGTGAGGTGTTTGTTTGTTTGTTTTGTTTTTAATTAATTTGGGGTGGCAGTTGAGGGGATGCTGCAGGGGTAAGGGGCGAATATGGAAGGATTGGGAGTTGAATGGGATTGGGGTGCATGACGTGAAATTTCCAAAGAATCAATAAAGGATTATGTTATATATACATACATATATATACATATAAACTTTGTCTCTCGATCTCTTCTGCATGAAGAATAAAACCACTTGCTCATCTCACTGAAGCCCTTATTTGTAAATTATTAAGGTTTTTATAATCTTGACAGGCATTTACATTCATAAGAAAAAGATATAACTTCTAATACAAATGTAAATTTATGTACATATATTATGTTCAAATATATACTTGCTGCTTTTCAACTGAATCACCCATATATAGCCCTACTACTCTAGTTTTACAAAGATCTCTATTGAAGGACTATTTTCAGAAATTTTAAAACACTGTACCTAAAAGCTCTATTGCTGAAGAGAATATTCATGTATCTCATAGAACACGATGAAGTCAACCTGGTGCCTACCCAGAGGCTTCACTCCCACTGACAAACCATTGTGGTACTGGCATTCTGCACACTACCAAAGGAGATGGGTAGTCATTAACCCAACTGTAAACCCTGTGACCTACAACAGTGACCGTCCTGTGAGATATGCTGGATCAATAGTGGCATAAATGTTGTGGGAGTAACCAAGTGATCTTTGATCACATTTATCACCCCTCCTTGAGATAGACCCATGCCTAAGACTGCTAGAGTGGCCAAAAACCTGACACTGAATAAGCCATGGGGCCTAGGGGAAAACCAAGTCCTATTGCTCTTCTGAAAGAACATAGCAGCAGTATGACTCCTAATAACATTCTGGAACACCAATAGATCAGTGTCTGGAACACCAATAGATCGGTGTCTGGCTCAGCTATCATCAGAGAGGCTTCTTGTAGTACATGGAAGCTGACACAGAGACTAACCATTGAACAGTATACAGCAAATGAGAGACTTCGTAGTACTCAGTCTTGGGGACTGTGAGTCTATGCTGAAGAGGAGACAGAAATATTTTAAGAGCTTGAGGCAACAGATGACACCAAGAAGCAGTGTCTTCCAGATACAACAGGACTGACGCACACGTGAACTCACAGAGATTGTGGCAGCGTGCCTAGGAACTGTACAGGTCCAAGGCTGATGGGGTCCCAATGATGAGAGGGAGGTGTGGACACAAGCTCCTACCCTTAATCAAGAAGCTAAGTGCAAATAGAAATCAGCTTGCAAGGGAAAAATTAGTTTTCTATACAGAAGTTTCACTGGGTCTATTAACCATACTTCAGGTGAGCTCTGTAGTGGTATTTGCTCTGCCCACGACCTTGGGCTATTCAGCCCAAAGGAGGCAGTGCTTCCTGCCATTGTACATGATTTTGTATAAGGAGATGGAGAAGGGTCACATGTCCTTTCTCCCTGCTCCTGCCTGAGGGGTGAATTCACTCCCAGTCAGATCAGAGGACAACTTCAGCTGTTTACTCCATTCTGTATTCATCAGTGTATTTCCTCAATTTATATCTTAATAAATTTTGTTACCCATTTAATAGACTTACATGGATTGATCATAATAGAGGTTACACACTTAGCAGTATTTAGCTAACACAAAACAAACTCATTGGCATTTTTGTAGACTTTTTGTCTCATTTTGTTTTGGGCATTTTTTTGTCTTACTGGTCTTTTGTTTGTATATTATAGTTTCTGATTTAATGCTTTTGTGGGGGTTTATGTTTGTGCTCCTTGGTTTTGTTTGTTTGAAGAGAGAGAAAGAAAGGGTGTGGAGTGAGATGAGTGGGGGGGGTGGGGAGGAGCTGCAAGGAGCTGGGGGAGGGAGAAAGCATGATCAGAATATTTTGTATGAAAACGTTTCTTCAATTAAAAAAAGCTGTAGCTAATGAAAAATGCTGGTTGACTATTCTATGCAGTTTTTGAAACCAGTGACCATCCCAGAGCCCCCTTCTCAATGAACTACCATGTATGATGTTGTGGTGATATTGTGTTTCCCAAAATATTGTGCACCCTAATAAACTTATCTAGGGTCAGAGAACAGAACAGCCACTAGATATAGAGGCCAGAAAATGGTGGCACACACCCCTTTAATCCTAGCATTCCAGAGGCAGAGATCTGCCTGGATCTCTGTGAGTTCAAGGCCACACTGGAAACAGCCAGGCATGGTAACAAGAGCTTTTAATCTCAGGAAGTGATGGCAGAAAGCAGAAAGGTATTTAAGGCGTGAGGACCAGGAACTAGAGCTGGTTAAGCTTTTAGGTTTTTGAGCAGCACAGTTCAGCTGAGAGGCTCAGGAAACAGGATCAGCTGAGGAATTGGCAAGGTGAGATGGCTGTGGCTTTCTCTGCTTCTCTGATCTTCCAGCATTCACCCCAATACCTGGCAGCGGGTTTGTTTTATTAATAAGAACTTTTAAGATTCATGCTACACGATGTAGTTCCTTCTGTCGGCTTCATGTTCTGCTTCACTACCTTGTAGTCTTTTCCTACATCCTCTATATAACAAAATCCATTGTTCAATTAAGTGACTTTAATAAGTTCCATTGTTCATAAGTATCTCCTGTCTTCAGTACAATTACCCTGCAGGTAAAAATAGCATCTTCTCTTGTTTTCTAAGTCACCATGTTCTGACTAAGTTAAGATACTCAATAAGCCATTCATTAACCAAGTAATTAAATGATCCAGGCATCCCTGCTCAGAAATTAAAAAATGATGTTGCAATTTATATGAGACTATTCATAATTTTTGAAGAGTTTCTCTTCTATGCTAAATATATTCCTTGACAACATGTAAGAGTTCGATCACTTGTTGCAATTTACATGAGCATTTTTAAGCATGCAATTAAGCGTGATTTCAGTGATTTCCTTGGTAGCACATGCTTTCATCTAACAAATCCATCTCGAACTCCCTGTGTACCAGATTCTAATCTAATCTGGAGGTAAAAAAACAGAGCAGCTGAAACAGGAGCATGTAAGCAAATGATCACACTGCAAAGAGCTCACGTTGTTATCTAGAAAGTGGGCTCAACACAAGTGTGCAAATTAATGTAATTCTTGAGAAAGGAATGAAATGTTCTCAGGAAAAATTAAGACAGGATGAGAGGAGAGAGGGTGACTGGGATAAGGGCCATTTATGACCAGTGTGAAATGTCCTCCATAGCCTTGCAGGTCTGAGCATATAGTCCCTAGCTGAGGGACTGATACAGGAAGTGTATCACTTGGGGCAGGACTGAGGCATAGTAGCCCAGTCTTACTTGTTCTCTCTGTGTGTCCTAAGTGTGGATGAATGGTGACCAATCAGTCTCCCACTCCTGCCAAATCTTCCCTGCCCGCTGCCATACCTTCTCTGCCGTGGTGTACTGTAATCTTCGGAGACTGTAAACCAAAATAAGTCCTTCCTCTGTTAAGGTGTTTTGGTTAGTGTTCTTCTTCATTATTATTATTATTATTACATCAACAGAAAAGTAATTAATGGGGGTTATCAATATGAGATGAAAGCAAGAATTTTATTTTACTTTAAGGGAAATGCAAGCTTCTGGGAGGTCTAATCAGGACAATATATTCTCATATTGTCAGATCAAGTTCTTCTTCCAGCTACTGGATAAATGTCAAGGTATTTGAAAGACTTGGTAGGAAAAGGGAGAGAGATGATGTATGTTAGGTGTAGAAATAAGCATCAGTGAGAAGTGAAAAGGAACAAATTCAGAAAATATTTAGTATATAGAACTGGCAAGGCACATGGATGTAGTGGAAGTTGTGAGTAGTGTTTAGTTTAGGAGGTGTGCTGTCTAGGTTTCTGTAAACTTGACACAGACTAGAGTCATTTGAGAAGAGGGAACCTTAATTAAGAGACTGCTTCCTTCAGATTTCCTGGAGGTGAGTCTGTGGAGGCACTTCCTTGATTAAGTTGTGTTGTGTGAGGGCCCAGCCTGCTATGGAGAGTACCAACTCCGGGAGAGTAGTACAGAATGGTATAAAAAAGCTGATTGAGCAAGCCATGGGAAACAAGCCAGCAGGCATCTTTCTTCCATGGTCTCTGCCTCCGCCCCTGCTGTATATAGCTCCTGCCCTTGCTTCCCTTAATAGTGGATTGCAACTGAGACATGCAAGCCAAATAAACCCTATCCTCCCCAAGTTGCTTTTGGTCATGGTATTTTAAGTGGTTTAAATGCAAATTGCCCCGATAGGCTCACATACCGAATGCTTGGTCTCTAGTTGGTGGAATTGTTTGGTAAGGATCTGGAGATGTAGCCCTGCTGGTGGAGATGTGTCGCTGGGAGCCTACTCTGAGATTTCAAAAGTACATACCATTTTTTCCTTTTTTTTTTTTGTGGGGAAAGGGTCTCAGTATGGAGCTCTGGCTGTCCTGGAACTCACTATGTAGACAAGGTTGGTCTTGAAAACATAAACACAGGTATCCACCTTTTTTTGCCTCTTGAGTGTAGTGATTAAAGACATGCACCACCACAGCCAGCTGCTCATGCCAGGTGTGTTAGCTCCCTCACACTCTGCCTGGTGGTTTTCCTCTCAACATGTAAACTCTCTGCTGCTGCTCCAGCACCATGCCGGCCTGCCTGCTGCTATGCTCCCCGCCATGATAATCATGGAGTCACCTCCTGAAACCAAAAGTAAGCCCCCAAATTAAATGTTTTCTTTTCTAAGTTTCCTTGGTTATGGTATGTCTTCACAGCAATAGAAAAGTAACTGAAATTATGTTTGTCATATTGCTAGAAAGCAAACAAGGACTGGGGGTAGAGAGCACTGTTTACCTCAGTCAATCTATAGAACTGGTGGAATCTCAGAGTAACCCTTTGACATATGGAGATATCAAATAGCATGCTCTCATTGAAGCCTGTGAAACCATGACTGTCTTGAAGGCAGTTGGTCTTCCACCTGAAGACCTGTCAGGGGATAAAAGAGTCATAGGACCCTTCTGTGAAGGCAGCGAATAATAATAATAATAATAACTAGTGAATGATAATGCTTGTAAGTGGATAAACAGGAGACAGAGACAGAAGAAACAAATAACATCCTTACGAAGATCATTATTTTGCAAACAACGTAAGAGAGACTTCCTCATTTTAAAATTTTGAGTGTCTGTCTTTATCCCACCTCAGACTTTCACTATGTCCTCCGGCAACTGACAATTTTAATTATAACAAGAAAACAACAACAACAACAAAAAACCCAAATTTAAAAATTTATTACACTTGATAGGTAAAATTGAAAGTATTCTCTTAGAGTATGATGCTAGCTATATCTTATTTGAATTATCAGGAACCATCACACATGTAGACATTGCAGAGAAAGAAATCCGTACCAGAAAATTGACAGCTTTGTGACTGGCTTGAAAGGTAGAAGTAAGATATATTTTTTAAAACACCAGAAAGTGGAGTGAAGCTTCCCAGATGCGGAAACTCGGTGATTAAGCATGCTGTCGATAGCTTCTGACAGTAAGCATGGGATGACAGCTTGGGCATCAGTTGCACAGACATTATTGTGCCAGACAGATAAACACACACTGTCCAATTTCCCCATCAAGTTCGATGAGTTTGCCCAGCCCTTCCATAATCACCAAGATGAGGGCTTTAATGGTATTTATTGTTAATTTAACTGGGAACATCTACCTAGCTGATTTTATAGTGAGAGATAAATCAGTGTGTGATATAGACATTGAAACTGTGGAAGTTAAGATATTAGCTTTGCGTTGTGTAAACTTCTTAGCTTGGTTTTTTTGTATGATAGGGCTGAAATATTCTTTGCAACATTAGAAATTAACAACCTGAAAGGGAACTAATGAATGAAATAACAGAGATTACTTGGGAACACTCAAGTTTTTATTCCCTGTTCCAACCACAATTATCTGTGTGGGAAGCCTCTCCAGATAAAGCATTTTCAAATAGCATCATCTGAGATTAGGCTCCAACCTCTTAACTTGAGCAAGGTTTGTCGGGGAGAACAGGGTAACAGCTGTAACCAGTGGTTGTCAGTCAGGTCCTGTGTCTTAAGATCACTGAGTGTTTGAGCAGCTCTGACACACACTTATCGCTGTTCTTCATATCTCAAGGTGTAGAAACCGAAGATCAATAGAATCTGGGACAAATAAGGCCACAGGGGGAATGGGAACTCAGACTCATCCTGTTCCATGCTGTTCCCATGCTCTCCTCCCAGCGGTAGCGGGAGGCTGGGTCTCTCCCACTAGTTAGGGAAAACGGCCACACAGCCGGAACAATTCAGTGTACCGGAGAAACATCTACTTATTAAGAAATTTAAGCAAAATGAACTTTCTCAGGTGTTTGGGGATCTCTCCTATTTGTAAGAATCATATGAATATAAGACAGCATTTTAAATTAATCACAAAATTAATAATTAGGAATAAAATTTTATCGTGCAATCCAATTTATAAAAGGGGAGTTGGGGGAGGAACATATAATTACATATTAACATGTTCTATAATAGCAATTGTGAATGACATTAAGGACAGATGAGCAATGATAAGACACTGACCCCCTCCCCTGTGAGCAGAATCACCACAGTTGAAGCTGTGAGGTCTAAAGCCTGGGCTCTACTGCGAACACCACCTTCCTCCATACTGGACTTGTGCGCTTCTCAGTCAACAAAAGAACTTCCCTCTTCTCTTTCAAACTTTCTTTCTTTTCTTTTCTTTCCTTTTTTTTTGAGTGAATGTATGTGGGATCATTTTATTTAAGACTTTTTTTATTCATTTTATGTACCAACCACAGATTCCCTTCTCATCCCTCCTCCTGCTACCACCCAGCTTTCTCCACCAACCCACTCCCATCCCCTTCTCCAAAAGGGTAAGGGCTCCAAAAGGGAGTCAGCAAAGCCTGGTACATTCAGTTGAGGCAAGACCAAATTCCTCCCCCCTGCATCTAGACTGAGCAAGGTGTCCCACTATAGGTAATGGGCTCCAGAGAGCCAGCTCATGCACCAGGGATAGATCCTGATCCCAGGGCCAGGGGTCCCTCAAACAGACCAAGCTACCCAACTGTCTCCCATATACAGAGGGTCTAGTCTGGTCCCATACAATTTCCACAGTTGTTGGTCTAAAGTTCATGAGTTCCTATGAGCTTGGGTCAGTTGTCTCTGTAGATTTCCTCATCATGATCTTGATGCCCCTTGCTCACAGAAACCCTCTTCTCTCTCTTAGACTGAACTCCTGGAGCTCGGCCTGGTGCTTGGTTGTGGATCTCTATATCTGGTTCTGTTAGTTACTGGATGAAGGCTCTATGATGACAGTTAGGGTATTCACTAATCTGATTACTGGGTTAGGCCAGTTCAGGCACCGTCTCCACTATTGCTAGTAGTCTAATCTGGGGTCATCCTTGGGGATTCCTGGGAATTTCCCTGTGGAGGCCCACAGAGGTATCCTAGTAAAGATCTGAGATGCTTTACCGAGTAGGGCTGCATTAGAGGGTGGCTTAACCACGTGTGTGGTTACCAGGTGTTTGCAAGGGTCTGCACTTGGCTGTGCTAGAGGGAGGTCTTTTGCTTTACCCCTTGGCATATAAAAAGCCCTTTTGAAGTGACAGAAGGGGCCAGTGGATATTGATACAGGCCTTCCCAAGGCTATCCTGTGTTTCTGTTTCTCTCCCCTCTATCTTTCTATCTAAGTATTTCTCACTCCTCTCTCCTCAAGAGTAGCCTGGGGAAAAAGTGGGAGTGGGCCTCCCACAGAGAAATGGGTAGGGCTCACACATTTCCCTAGCACCAAGTTTCTCCCTAACCCCATAATGTCTTCTTCTATCAAGATATCTCTTTCATTGCTCTCCCACTCCATCCCTCCCTCAACTTGACCATCCCATTCATGTTCTCATCCCCTACCCCTCCCCTCTACTGCCCCCAATTCCCAGTTTACTCATGGAGATCTCATCTGTTTCCCCTTCCCAAGGTGATCCATGTGTCTCTCTTAGGGTCCTCCTTGTTTCCTAGCTTCTCTGGAGCTGTGAGTTGTTGTCTGATTATCCTTTGCTTACATCTAGTATCCTTTTATGAGTACATACCATGTTCGTCTTTCTCAAAAGAGGCACAGTCTCTACAATACATCATGACAAGAGGAACTTCTGTCAGCTCATGAAAGCTGAAACAAAATTGTGTTGATCAGGCTAGTGACTAAGGAATTTTCAAAGTTTTGAAACCTCGTGGGACACTAATGATTGTAAGGTTGGGGTTACGGTTAGGGTTAGGGTTAGGGGTTAGAGATGGGCTAGGGTTAGGGTTAGAGCTAATGTTAGGGGTTAGGATTAGTTTTGGGGTTAGGGTCAGGGTTAGGGCTAGGCCTAGTGTTAGTGGTATAGGATTAGTTTTGGGGTTAGTGTTAGGTCCAGGCTTAGTGTTTGTGCTAGCATTAGGGCTACGGTGATGGTTAAGGTTAGGGCTAGAAAAGGTCTTCAATCTGAGAGTTGAGTTGGGAAGACATTGACAGAGTTGGTCGAAGGATACTTGGGAGGATAGAGGAAGTAAACAAAATTTGAAGCATTTTAACTAAAATGTACTAAGATACTTTAAATTAAATCATTTTGTTACTTGTACTAATACATCAAATGGAACACAGTGTTGCCCTCCTGGAGCACCATGGTTTTATCATATAGAACTTCTCAACCAACCATTACATAGACTCATGCTAATTGGATTTCCTTGTTCCTGAAAATTTGTCTTTTTTTCTTAATTATTTTCCTTTTGACCTTCACATACATAATCTTTAGCAGTAATTTGTAACCTATGAAGGGACACTCTCCCACTTGAGTATGTGGCTCTGAAAGACCTGCCCTTCTTGCCAGTTCCATCTACCTAGCTAAAACCTTTAGATTATATTCCTAACATAGCCAGCTAAGTCTGTTTCTTTATTTGTCCACTTCCTTCTCTTGAGGTTGACTACCAAGGACAAGCAATATGTGGTGACATATAGATTAACAGAAATGGGCTGAGTTTAAGTGTAAGAGCTAGTCAGTGGTAGGCCTGAGCTAATGGCCAAGCAGTTGTAATTAATATAAGCCTCTGTGTGATTATTTTATAAAAGACTGCAGGACTGTGGGTGAGAGATTTATCCTAATTGCGGGCCAGGAGAAACAGAAAAACTTCTAGCTACAGGCAGTGGTGCTGCACACCTTTAATCCTAGCACTTGGGAGGCAGAGCCAGGAGGATCTCTGAGTTCGAGGCCAGCCTGGTCTACAGAGCAAGATCCAGGACAGGTACCAAAACTACACAGAGAAACCCTGTCTGAGAAAAAAAAAAGAAAGAAAGAAAAGGAAAAACATTTCAATAGCAAAATAGGAGGCTATATAAATCATAATAACCCATGGCTTTTCTATATATCTATAACAAAAAATTTGAGAAAGAAATCATGAAATCTATCTTTTCAACACTCCTCCCAATCACCTAGGAATAAATGTAACTAAAAAATGAAGATGCCTATAATTTAAATTACAAAGTACTGAATGAAGACATTGAAGAAGACATTGGAAGGTAGTATGTGTTAAGGGCTGGGCTGATCCAAGACTTTCCCTGACCTGAGGCCTGGATGTGTGGATAAGCCCCATATTTCCTCTCTAAAGCCAGGAATATGCTTGACAGAGTCAGGAATGGCCTGGGCCAGGACTCTTGGGGGAGCTATAGTTTCAGATCCTGAGAATGGAACTCTTCTGACCATACAAGGCCATGGCTGTCAGTCCCAAGGCTGCCATGTGCTTGGTCTATAATGTTCTTGAGATGCTGTGTTCCCCTTGTGCAACACAACCTTATTAACTTCATCTGATTGTAAGATTTCTGCTGAATTCATCTCATTTTCCCATGGAAGGAATATATTAGATGTAATACTTTTTAATAAGCTTGCTTAATAGAAGACATAGCTTGTGTAAAACCTCCTGAGTCACCTGTTCTGTTCTTTCTCCTTTATCTCTGACGCTCTGGAATTTACTTCTCAGGACCCTGTCACTGAAGAATGACCTGCTGGTCCAGGTCAAGATTTCATGGGCTGGAAGAATTAATACTTACAAAATGCCAACACTACCTAAAGCAACCTACAGACTCAATTTATCCACATCAAAATACCAGTAATATTTTTCACAGATGCAGAAAATATTATCCTAAAATTTCATAAAGAAACACAAGACTCCCAATAGTTAACTCATTCTTGACTAAAAGGGAAAAGTTGGAGACATCATAATACCTCAATGAAGTCAGATTACAAAACAGCTTAATATTGGGATAAAAGAGGCACCTGAATCAGAACAGAAAGCTCAGAAATAAACCCACACATCTACAGCCAAATAATTCTTGACACAGGTGGCCCAAACACAGCATTGGAGCAAGGGCAACCTCTTCTGCTAGTAATGTTAGAAAAACTGGATGTCCCATGCAGAAGGCAGAAACTCGGCACCTTATTTCTCACCTCATTCTAAAACTAAGTCAATGTGGGTCAGAGATCTTAATGCAGTACCTACAACTCTGAAGTTACTGTAGGGAAGCAATACCTCTCAGGAAATAGAGCAAAGTTAACAAAGTGGGACCACATTAAACTAAAGAGCTTCTGAACAAGAAAGGAAATAATCAGGAGAATAGGGAGTCAACCCACAGATTAGTGGCAAATATTTGCCAGATATTCAACAGAACATGATACCCTGAGAACAAAAGGAACACTGAGTACTTAACAGCATAGTAAGTAACCCAATTAAAATATAGGTGAGTTATCTGAATATGTATTTCTCAAAATAATAATTATAAATAGCTGATAAATGAATGAAACATGTATATATCATTAGTCAGCATGGTCATATTATTAAAACTACAAATAAATACTATCTTTCCCCCAATTAGAATGACTACTACCAAAAAATGAATAAATAAATTTTTAAAGTATGCTGACAAAGATATGAAGTGAAAGGAATCACACACTGTTGGTTTGGAATATAAATTAGTGCAGGCTGTGAAAAGCATTATGCAGATCCCTTGAAAAGCTAAAAATAGATAAGATCTAGTGATGCCACTTTTGGTTTTATATGCAAAGGAAATGAAGTCAGAACACAAAAGAGATATCTGCATGCTTGTGTTTATGTATCATTTATTGTTGCCACTAAGGTGAAAAACAAACCAGCCTAAGTGTCCACTAACAATAAAATGGACAAAGGAAATATGGCATACAATCACAATGGAATATTATTCAGATATAATGAGGATGAAATACTGTCATTTGTAGCAAAATGGATAGAACTAGAGGACATTATGTTAAGTGAAATAGCCAGACACAAGGAGATAAGTATCATTTTTTCTCTCATGTGGAAACAACAAAAGCCATTCTAAAGTACTAGTATCATTACTAGGGACTGAAAGGGTGGTGGGGGAGGGACAGATGGGGAGAAAAGAATGGATGCATATGATTTGTATGTACTGCATGCATGTATGGAAGGATTACAGTGTTCCTATTTCTTTGCAAAAATCATTACATGTCAATAAAATGTTTTAAACTGTGATACCCCCACATGATATAATACTGTGCATCAAAAAGATGTAATAAGTTATTGATAGACTTAATGTGGACACATCTCACAGTTATTATTCTGAGTAAAATAATTTCATACTACGTTAATTAATTTATCTAAAATTCAAAAACAACCTATACTAATGTCAGGGACAGGATGAAGACTGACAGTGGCCTGGGAAACTGGATGTGGTGCTGCTGGGTGTCGGGAAAGAAAGAGTCATCAAAGCCAAGAGAAAGTTTGAAGAGTCGTCTACATCTTCATTATCTACACAATTGTTTTCACAGTCAAAATTATCTTCCAAAATTTGCATCACAAACTTATCTAATATCTTATTGTTTAACAGTTTCCTTGGAGATTGAAGAAGATCGAAACATGCTCTCCCGCAGGAAGCTCCTTAAAAAGGAAGGTAAACAATTTAAAAAGCTTCAGGAAGTTCCTGAAACTGACCAGAGTCTCTAGGCCGCGCCCTGCCAGAGTAAACTGTAAACGCTGAGAGCGAAGTGGAGCGGAGCTGCCAAGAGTCAGACAAGCCAAGCTACAACGAACACTCTAGGAGGATAAAGAAGACTCTGAGATCAGAACTGCTGCCCGGAAGAGGTTTAGACCAACTGAGGCACCTGGAAAGGGCACTCTGCAGCCTGTAGCGCTGCCTGCAGGCTGTGTAGTTGCTCCTCTCAAAGCTTTGTGGGGTGGAAGCCATGCTGGGTGGGCTTTAGTGACGCAGCTGTCTTTGAGTCATTTCTGCTCCAGTAAGTGACCTCTCACCCATGTTTCCGTAAGTAACCCCAATAAAACTCATTGGTTCACCAAGTTGGACTTTGGCAGTGCGTGTACTTTGGTCTGGTCTGTTATGAGCTGCCTATCTGGTGTGAGTAGAAGTGTATGTTGAGTCTTCCCAAGAAATGTTTTGTTACACAATATATGTACACATTATTTTATGTACTAAATTTGTCCTAGAAATATTTTAAAATACAGTAAACAAAGAAGTTGCCTGTATCTTAAAATTTTTTTTCTACTAAATTTAGAATCATAATTCTATTCAAGAAGTTTGCTTATCATTTTGTTGATGCATTCACTTGTTTAAAATGACGCAAAAGGCTACACAGTAGTCAGTGAACATGTGACACCCTTCTGGCAACCTCCATTCTGTCTCCAATGACAAATTTCTAGCTACAGAATTCATGAGTATTTTCAAGGAGCTGATCTTGTTGATATCAAAATGAAAAAATTCATGCATAATGTGCACCCGTTTTTCCTATGGCTAACACAGAGAACCAGTGCCAAGCTTCATTTTGGTTCCAACTCTACCCAAGCACAAAGTGAATTTTTATAATGGAAGCTAACCTTTGCAATGAAATCAGAATCGGCTACTCTGCACTCCTATTTATAATGAAATGATACACAAGTCCCGATCATGTATCATAGAGTGATAGTAATAGTCATTCTGGATAGTCATCTCTTCCTGGGAATAATGGAATTATACTCCAGAAAATGTCTTTATTTCATGCTCCTCGGCCATGCTCACAATTACAGTGCTTTAGTGTGGAAAAGCGTTTTACTCACTCGCTCTCTTCCCTTCTTATGGTAGTAGCTTCAATATTAATGTGGACCTTTCCATCTACTGTAAAAAGTAAACACAAAACAAAACACAGAACTACAACAAACGCTTTGTGTCAGTTTGTATTTCTAATATTCCTTGTCATTTCAGGGTTACCTTATATATCAATGTTAATCACATGCAATGATACTGGTGTTAGATTATATGGGGAAAGGAGCCGCAGGGTGCTTACTACTACTATTCAGCTGTGGTTCCTCTGTGCATTCTCAGCACCCTTTTCTTCCAGTCATTTACTATTTTCAGACAGGTACACAGTAGGGAGCTTCATATCTTCACAATACTTCAATATCTCATAGAAACTGTATGATACAGGTGGGACTGAACATTCAGATCCTGTCAGTGAGCGAGTGTGTTACCCCCAGGTATAAAAAGAAGCATCTCAGGTCGGTTGATAACCACTTAAACGACTCTGGGTGCCCTCCAAGAACCTCGCCATCCAATAACTTACTTAAGAAAGGCAAACGTATTCTAAAGATTTAAAGCACAAACTCAAGGGTAGTCAGAGCAGGCTCCATGGTGGTGGAGTGTAAGCAGAGCAGGTACCTCATGCCCTGTGCTTAAAGGGGCTTGCATTTGAATTAATGCTCTGGTGTCTTCAAAATATTAAAAATATTTGAACAAAGGGTTCCACATTTTCCTTTTAGATTAGGTCTTACAAATAATACAGGAAGTATTAGTTATAGATTAGATCATTTATAAATTATATGGCATTCTGATAATATACTTTATTATTCATGGAGATAATTATTGTACTTGTATCATAGGATTACACTTAAGAGCATGCAAGAGAAAAGACTTAGCTTAATAACCAGCAGATTATGAATACTGAATAACCTAAATTCGTTGTGTAATATTCCCCAACCAAAGATTAAATGTAAAGATGCATTCTTTCATATTTTTCTCCTCTTCCATATTAGCCACAGCTAAGTTTGGTTTATTCTTTCATTCTTTTTACTGTACTTATCAATAGTCACATAAAATACTGGATGTGTTTTTAGATAAAGGTGTGATCATATTATACATACAATTCTGAATTGTACATCTTTAAAATGATTTTATGAGCTATCTCATTTAATTCATGAAAGGATTTATGAAATAAGATGCAGTTTTAGCTCCTATTTTCCAGTAGAGACAATAGTTTCAGAGAGTGTTTGAATTCATTTGGATTTGAATAAGGACCCATCTTTCTAATTCCAAACTGTTTTAGCACAATAAAGATGTAATGCTACTGTGTAGGTATAAGCAAGGATGAGTTGATGAATTTGAGAAACTTGGGAAGCAATTAAAGACACGCAAGTAATGAAAAGGTCAGGAAAGCTCAGTTTTCACTGGACTGAATTGTTTGTAGAGAGGAGGACATGGGGGAGGAATGGAGTGGGTAAGTACCAGAAGGAGTAGACAGAAGAAGGTGTAGTGGAGATGATTGCATTTATGTATGAAATTCTTAAAGAAAAAAACAAATACTTCAAGGAGGATGTATATTGTTGGGCAAAGATGAACTACACCTCAATAATCGTTAGCAAAGCAGTTAACTTTAATCAAAATTCAGCTTCTTTACACTCTCATTGAGTAAATGAATGGAAGGCATTGTTGTGAGGATTTAGGCATGTAATAAACATTATTGGAATGATTCATAAAATATATTAAGAAGTCAAGAGATTTCAGGTGTCGTTTATTGACGTTCTTATAATAGTCTACCATATGAATAGCACTCTTTGAATCCTAATTGAAGTTTTAGTTGCTGTAAACCTTTTAAGACAAAGATTAAATAATTGTATTTTTATGTTAAAGGTGCTGGAAATAATTTGTGCATAAACATATGTTGTATTCCTAAGGAAAAAATCCACAGAAATTAATTTAATGGATCAAGGAGTTTACAGAATTTTAAAATACTCGATTCAACATGAATATTTTTCCCTTCAAATAGTTTTCAAAAGGTTTAATTTACAACAGTTCACGATTTGTCCCCATAACCTTTACTCGTGGCATATAGTCATTAAAATGCAGTTAATAATTTGATTCGGTATTGTAGAAATTACATGTGCTAGTCAAAAATCAAAAACTCCAATCCCAAAGCATCTTATTTTGGGGATTTTGTAGTTATAGGCCAGACATACAGGGCCACTAACGCCTCCAAATATTTACATGTGAGCTCCCTTCTTGAGCATAGCTCTCATCTGGATTTGCCATCTTCACTTGGCAGTAATAAATGTGTTTCTACAGTTTGTTATTTATATTTAATGCTTTAACATGCAGACATCCTTATTGAGTCATTTTAATACTTATTTGGAGGTATCTGTGTTTGTGTGTGTGGTTTATGTCCGTGTGAATTAATGTATGGAAGTCAGGGGTAGTCATTAGATATCTTCTATTGCTACCTGCCTTTATTTCTGAGACAGAATTTCTCAGTGAACCTGCACATTTCTCTTTCCTGGCTGCCCAGCAAGCCTCTGGGGCCCACCTATCTCTGCTTACATGTCTCCCAGTCTTGGGATCAAAGATGCCCACTGCCACACCTACTTTATAATGTGTGTACTGGGGGGCGGGGGTTGAGATGGTCCATTTTTCTTGGACAGCAGACACGTTACCCAAAACACTATCTTCCTAGCTCCTCTTTTCATGCCTTCTGATGACATTGTAATGTAATTGCTTCCCATTGAAATGTTTGAAATTTGATGCGTTCAAAAACAGTACGATGCAAAGAAGCTGTCGTGAGCTCCAGAAAAGTGGCTCCCACACGACAGTGTGTACATGTTTGTTTATAGTCTGTGTGCACAGCTTTACATTTGGGCTAAGACATTCCCTTGACATGCAAGTACTGAATTACTGAGTTTTGGTTTGATAATGTTAATGTCATTGTACATTTGCAAGTATTCACATACAGTCCTATGAGATTACCATGTCTTTTCCTAAAGTCTTACTAGTTATGTGTCTCTTGAATGTCTGACATCTGATGTATATGTTAAAAGACATCCATCTCATTCTGTATGATCTTCAAATTGCCTTCTCATTTTAAAAATCTTTTTCCCAACCAATCAGTTACAAGGCGCTGCTGTCCTACACTGAGGAGAGTATAGGGTTCCCATGCAAACTCAGTGTTCCCAGTCTCTTAAATACTTACCTATATCGTTTGTCTGCAATTTACTCTTTAAACCAGTAGAATGTATTCCATTCTCTGCCTTACTATTGGTTAAAAACAAATGATACCTTTTCTAACTTTTAATAGTGTACGTCTAACCCCAATTTTTTTCATATGAATTTTAAAGTGTGTTTGGATCTGTTAAAAATAGCCACTTGCTAACCCTGTGTCAGCATAGGGTTCTATATTTTTAAAAGTTGAGCTACTAGCAGTTCACTGTAAGGCTCTGCTGGGATACGAACCCAGGATCTCCTGTTTACTAGACAGGTGCTTTAACAGCTAAGCCACAGAGCCCTTAGTGTTTTCTGTTTTCAATTAAAATATTGCTTAATGTCTACTTGAACCAGTTTCCCCTTTGCTGAAGAGATATGCACACATTGTGTTTATTAGTCAAATCAATTTTATCTTAGAGTGACTTAATATTTATAACAATGTTCTTCCAGAATAATTGCAGTGTGCATTCACAGACTGGGCCTTCACAGTTGCAGGAATACCTTTTTATCGAAAACCAGTAATGGCTCCACTTTTTTGCATATTCGGCCCCAAAGAAAATGTTGCAGTTAAATTTTATCCGCCAAATGATGAATGATCTCTCATCAGGTTTTTCATTTCAATTCATTGTATATGAGAGAAGAGTAGGGAATTATTTATCTTTAGCTTGAAACAAACTTTAATCCTTTCTAGATTTCTACCCTCAAGCAGGTTGGTCTTGGCATCTTAGCTTATTCATGGGAAAATGTGGGTATAATTTCTATTCTATTGATCAATATAGAATGAGATGCATTTGAGATCTTAAAACCTACAAAACCATGAAGTAAAAAAAAAAAAAGAGACAGAAAAAAAATATCAAACCAAAACAAAAAGTATGGAGTCCTTTTATTGTTGGCCAGCTACTCCTGAGCATGAGGCCAGCCCTCGAGTGTGGTTGATACACCCAGAGTCACTCTATTGGAGAAGATGACTGATTTCTTCCTTTCCCAGTGGGGATCAATTGTAAATAGCTTATTGGGTAGAGGTAAGACTTTGTGTCCACTTCTTCTCCTTGCTGGAATTTTGTCTGGTTTGAATTTGTGTTTGTTTTTATTTTCATTTTTGTTGTTGTTGTTGTTGTTTTGTCTTGAGGGGGAAGGACAGGGACAAGGAAGAGAGAGGGAGAGTGAGATGTGGGAGAAGAAAGAGGGAGAGCAAGGGAGGGAGAGAGCGTTAAGTAGGATGGGTAAGGAGGTGGCCAGATCTAGGAGGAGTTGGGGAGGGGAAAGAATATGACCAAAATGTATTATATGAAAAATGCATTTTTAAAATAAAATTTTAGAATACACAAAGTATTGGGGGCTGGAGAGATGGTTTACAGGTTAAGAATGCCTACAGAGAACCCAGGTTCCATTCCCAATACTCACACCAGGCAGCTCACACATGTCTGTAATTTCTGTTCCAAGGGCACCTCATGTATACAGTGCACATAAAATTACACAGGCATATATACATACACATAAACAAAATAAATAAATATTTAAAAAAACCATGAAGCATTAAGGCAACAAACTCATCTTAATAAAAGTTACTGTTTAACTGGAGACAGGGTTGCATTTGCTGTTTTCTATATCTACATAGTCACATTTTCTGGAAGAGAATTTGATATGACACAGATATGTCTTGGGTATTGTCCAAGAAGATTTAGTTTTACTGGAGAAGCAAAAAGGATCTCATTATGAGTTAGTCCCATGACATGGACTCAGAATGCTTTTAAACACAGGTACCTTCCAGTGTTTGAATAGGGTGATAGGGGATAAAATTCATAACTTGAACTGATGTGACCCAAAGTTGAGCCTGGAGAATAGAAAATGAGATGAAGTTGTACTAAGGAAACAAAATCCTGGTTTTAGTTGTATGAAAAAGGAAAATCTTTTATTATTTTATTATAGAAAAGGAATGTTGAAATATATTACAAGTTGTCAAATTTTTACATGTCAAAGTCAAGCATTGTCAAGAAGTCTGAGTATGAGTGAGCACAAAATGGAAGCATATTCAGCAGGATTCAGTGTAGAGCTCCATTTCATTCCCTTGAAACACATATATCCTGTGGATACAGCACATTATGCCAGCCAGAATTATATGTAGAAATTGCAATTAATAGGTCTCTACTCTAAAATTGCTAGTATATGTGTATTGTATATGCTGTGTCATGGAATTGCCACACCAACTGACAGGAGGAGAACATTTTCTATGACATGATATTTACTACCATGGGTGTGTTTACAAAGTGCATTCTTTAAATAGGTCCTAAGTATAGATATATATTGCTTTTCAAAAAAATATGGGTTATTTTAGTCATGAGGAGGTGAGTGATTGAAAGAACTAGTATCTTGTGGATTTCTCTTTGCATTACTCACCTATAGCAGTACATGGCTGCCACAGCACTGAGCAGTTTTACTCTGGATTGGCTCCCACATTGTTGTCAATGTGTGCATTAACCGTGTTAATGTCGTAAGGAGGAGTCAATATTTCAAATTGTGTGCAAGTTAGAGTCAATACAACTAGACTTGGAAACTAATTCTGTGTTTTATGCACTGTAAAAGTTATTTGTCCCTTATAAGTATAAACTTTTACTTTTATTCTTTTGAAACAAGAGTAACACTACAAACAGGTGTGAAAATGGTATCGACTAAATATAATATGTAAGTACCAGACAATAATAACAGTGGTGTGATGAAGTATGAAACTATGGTAGAGTTTAGTTGATGTCTAAACTTCACAACAACAAATAACAGTTCACATTTACATTGAAACTCTCTTTTCTTTGTTATTCATTTCTGCTATGAAATGCAAGTCTAGTTCTGTCTGGTTTGAAGCTCTATATCCTGTATGCACTTCCTGCACAGAGTAGGCATGGTTTTTATTCTGAGTGGATGGACAGGTTCTTTCTTCAACTTTGAATGGGTAGCTTCTGAAATGCAAAATAAAAAAGACACATAGTTCTATAAGTTACTAGGTAATTACAAGTCTAAATCCAAGAACAGGAGAGAATCCTTAAGGCTCAATTTATTTAAGAGAATATTGAAATGTAGTTTCATACAACTGATATGACTATGAGCAACAAGAAGATATCTGAGATGTTCATTTTCTGTCTTAAGTCTCCTCAAAAGACATTTGTGATCTGTTCTGCCGCCAGAAACCAGGTTGATGTTAGTGTTCATGGTCTAAGCAGTCTCCAGCTGCTATGGGTAGGGAGGCATCTTTTTTAGTGGTACCAATGACTTCAGACTCATAACTGAGAATGAGAGACATTGAAGGCTTCTGTGCCACCACCACTTCCACCTCCAAAAGAGGAGGGGAAAAAGAAAGAAACATCCCAGGCAGGATGCTACTGAAGAGAGTCCTTAAAAATTGTGATAAAGATGCTGAAGTATGGCTCTTCACAGTTGATGGCTTCTGGCTCAGGGTGGGGGTGGGACTCGGTTCTTTTCAAGAGGCTGGATTTTAGGAGTTTGATCATGCTTCAATGAGTACATGGGCAACACAAATTGGACTTGGTAGATTTTTTTCTTTTTCTTTCTTTCTTTCTTTTTTTTTTTTTTTTGAGGGGAGTGGCACAAGGATGGGAGGTTGGACCTGGGAAGAATGGGAAGTGGGTGTGATCAAGGGTGAATTGTATAAAATTCCCAAGCAATTAATAAAAACATTATGTTGGGTGTGTGTGAGAATTTTAATAGTGGATAGGAGAGAGACACCTATTCTGAGGGAACCTTCAAATCACAACTACATGTTGAATTATCAAAATGCTTGGAACCAGAAATGAGCACTTCAGAGTCGGGGGATGGACCAACATCCAAAGTTCATGTTCATTTTTGTTTCACATAAGCCTTGCATTCACAGCCTTCAGGAACTTACCCACTATGTTAAGTGCACTGTGCTCTGCCATAAGAGGTTAAGAGTGGAATACTCTGCCTGTGACATTGTATTAGCATTCACAGAGCTTCAGGCCTTAGCTTTGGGATTTTAGATTTTTAGATTATACATTTTTAGTATCTACTGGGTTGCTTTTCACTCTACCAGAAATATCTCTAGTGGATGCTGTTATACTGCAACCAAACTGACAAGATCAGTCTCTTCTCTCACTCAGGGAATGACACTAGATAGGTTTTTTTTTTTCAGTCCTTTTAATTGGTACAAACAGCACTATACAGAGAGGAAACAATAAAAGAAGTTTACTTAATTGTTGTGAATGATGCTAAACAATTGTTTGTTAATACAAGAAATCTGAAAGTATCATGAAGTCTCTGGACCCTCCATTTGGACTGAGCACAAGAAAACTCCTTCCACAAAACAAGAGAGAAGGTATAACGTCTATCTATCTATCTATCTATCTATCTATCTATCTATCTGTCTGTCTGTCTGTCTATCTATCTATCTATCTATCTATCTATCTATCTATCTATCTATCTATCTATCATCTAAATATAAATAGATACAGTGTATGTGTGTATACATATTATGTGGAGGCCAAAGGTCAATCTTCTATCATACTCCTTTCTCACTCTTTCTCTTTTTCTTTCTCCTTCATTCTTTCCTTCCTTCATTCATTCCTCCCTTCCCACCTGCTCCTTCTCCTCCTTTTTCTTCTTGAGACTAGGTCTCACTCTGGCTGGCTTAAGACTCGCAAAGATCAGTCTCCCTCTGTCCTCCAGAGTTGAGATTTAAGGTGGGTGCTACCATGTCCTCTTTTCCATCTTATAAGATGAGGTAAGGTCTCTATTGAACCTGGATTTCTCTAACTCAGCTAAACTCTCAGTGTCTATTACCCAGTCTGGGGTTACAGACAGGTACCAATGAGCTTAGGTTCCAAATTCAGGCCCCCATTCTTACACAGCCGTCACTTTACCCACTGAACCTTCTCGGGGGAAATGGCTCATCTTTAGTCATTAATGAAAAACTCCTTTAAAGGCTGCTGTTAAAATTATCTGTGAACTTTTCAGATTATAAAGACTTTTCATCTCTAAAAATAAAGTGGATAGCACTTTGGAATAGGGAGAAACAGTCTGTGACTTCACCTCCATGAACAAAGCCATTTGCTTCTAATGAACAACCATGGTGGCAGAAATTTGCATTTTGTTACTTTTATTTTTTTCTTTAATGCTGGATGTCTTTTTCATGGAAACAACTGCTAAAATATAATCTGTTTTATAAATTTTTGAATCTTATGAATTATGAAGTATTATTTTTAGAATTATTTTAAATTGTAAAGTCTTATAAACATTAGTTTTTTTATTCCTTTCCAGGATGTACAAACTTCAACATTTCCAAGCATTATTATTAATAACATAAATTATCTAAAAGTATAGTTAAACAAATCTGGAGTCACCTCACATTCAACCCCCTCATGGTCTTTATTCTATGTAACAGAAAATAATTGGTTTATTTATTCTTCTAGTCCTCAACTCTAAGTTATCTTAATAATAAGGTTATCAGGGTTCTATTTGATAAATGAAGGCCCAAACTCCAATTTTATTACTTAAGTAAAAAGCACCACAATCTTTGCTGTTTTTAAGGAAACACACAGTAGGTTCTCATGAGTATCTGTATGGATTTGCTGGAGCTCCATTACATTCCTTGCCCTTAGTGTTTGTAGATGGAACAACCTGTGGAAACTGAGATCACCAGAGATGGAGAGCCTGTGGTTCCTCCGCCACGTCACATATAAAGCAAATACATCAGATGTGTTTGTGAGCAATATTTTTCTCAGGTGTCCTAAGACGTCTTGGCCTATGAAAATATTTCACGAATGCACAGACACTCCCCACTTGAAGATTCCTTGTCAGGTAACCTGCTATTTGTCTTTGGCTCAGGATTCAGCATTGATGCTACAGGAAAGCCCACTGCTTTCTGGTATACTTTTTCTTGTGCTCACACATTACTTTCAGTTTTTCAAAGAGCTTTTGCACACACACAAAGGAATTTCTTTCCTGTGTAACTAATGTTGCTGCTTGTATACAGATTAGAAAGGAAGGACATTGAAGTAACAAATGATAGAAAAATCATGTGAGTCCAGAATCTTTTGGACAGAATCAAATAACTGTTGTATCAGTCCTCCATATATGAAATGTTTTATACTGTATTTCAAAGCTGACTTCTATCATTTGAAAACTTTCAGATATCTTGATTATTTGCACTAGTGAGGCACTAAGATGCTTTGCCTGACTTTCCAGCTTACTTACAGTGATACCTCTATGCCCTTGGGGTAATAATCTTTGTTTTTATTTTTGTCTTTTAGAAGACTTTGTTTTTCAGGAACAAGCAGCATATGGATCTTATTTATATCTTTCCTTCTGTAATATGTAATGGTGAAATCACTAAAATATACTAGTAGCCAGTAGTGATAGTGATTAACTCAGTTCCTTTTCAAGGTGGCCAGTATATCTTGAAACCACTTAACTATCATAACAATCCTAGAGGCAAGCTCTACTCCTGTGTCATTCTATAGATGAGGAAGCAGAAGTACAACACTGCTCTTCATACCCAGCATCAAATGGAAAAACATAATATGTGTTTTGACTATAAGCTTTTTTAATAGAGACCCACGCTTTTCCAAATGTCAGCTTTCTTCAAACAGTGAAATTACTAAGATTGTGAGTCCAACATTCAAGCAAACTAAGACTGTCTTATTCATAAAACAAACTGGAAGCATGGTCTCATGGAGCTGGGAGGGTCAATTTAATAATCTTAATCTGTGTAACTGGATTTATGGTGAGGTCTTTGATCCACTTGGACTTGAGTTTTGTGCATGGTGATGGATATGGATCTATTTGCAGTCTTCTACATGTTGACATCCAGTTATGCCAGCACCATTTGTTGAAGATGCTTACTTGTTTCCATTGTACAATTTTGGCTTCTTTGTAAAATATCAGGTGTTCATAGGTGTGTGGATTAATGTTAGGGTCTTCAATTTGATCCCATTGGTCCACATGTCAGTTTCTATGCCAGTACCAAGCTGTTTTTATTACTATAGCTCTATAGTAGAGCTTGAAATAAGTGATCGTGAAGACTTCAGAGGATGCTTTATTATACAGGATTCTTTTAGCTATCCTGGGTGTTTTGTTTTTCCATATGAAGTTGAGTATTGTTCTTTCCAAGTCTGAAAAAAATGTGTTGGGATTCTGATGGGGATTGCATTGAATCTGGATATTGCTTTTGGTAAGATTGCCATTTTTACTATTGTTAGAAGAGAAATTAGGAAGTAGTCTTGACTGCATTGGCATAAGAGACCACTTCATAAATATAACACCAGTAGCACAGACACTGAGAGCAACAATTAATAAATGGGACCTCTTGAAACTGAGAAGCTTTTGTAGGGCAAAGGACACGGTCAATAAGCCTACAGAATAAGAAAAGGTCTTCACAACCCTACATCTGACAAAGGGCTGATCTCCAAAATATATAAAGAACTCAAGAAACTAGATATCACAATACCTAACAATCCAATTAAAAAAATGGGCTACAGAGCTAAACAGAATTCTCAACAGAAGAGTCTCAAATGGCCAAAAGACATTTAAGGAATTGCTCAAAACATCCTTAGCCATCAGGGAAATGCAAATCAAAACTACTCTGAGATACTATCTTACAAATGTCAGAATGGCTAAGATCAAAAACACTGAAGACAGTTTATTTTGGAGAGGATGTGGAGCTAGGGGAACACTCTTTCACTGTTGGTGGGAGTGCAAACTTGTACAGCCACTTTGGAAATCAGTATGATGGTTTTTCGGAAAATTGGGAATCAATCTTCCTCAAGACCCAGCTATACCGCTCTTGGACAAATACCCAAGGAATACTCAATCATACCACAAGGACACATGCTCAACTATGTTAGTAGCAGCATTATTCATAGTAGCCAGAACCTGAAAACAACCCAGATGCCCGTCAACTGAAGAATGGATAAATAAAATATGGTGTATATATATATACACAATGGAATACTACTCAGCAGAGAAAAACAGTGACATCATGAAATTTGCAGGAAAATGGATGGATCTAGGAAATATCATTCTGAGTGAGGTAACCCAGACTCAGAAGGACAAACATGGTATGTAATCACTCTTAAGTGGATACTAGATGTAAAGCAAAGGATAACCAGACTGCAACCCACTGCTCCAGGGAGGCTAGTTAGCAGGGAGGACTCTAGGAAGGATACATGGATTGCCTAGCGGAGGAGAAATAGATGAGATCTACATGAGCAAACTGGGGGTGGGGGAGTAATAGAAGGCAAGGGATAGGGGATGAGAACAGGAGGTTCAAGCTCGAACAGGGACAGAGTGGGAGAGCAAGGAAAGAGATTCTATGATAAATGAAGACATCATGGGAATAAGGAGAAATAGAGTGCTAGGGAAGTTCCCTGGAATCTACAAGGATGACCCCACCTTAGACTACTGGCAATAGTCAAGACGGTGCCTGAACTGGCCTACTCCAGTGATCAGATGGTGGAATACCCTAACTGTCATCATAGAACCCTCATCCACTGACTAATGGAAGCAGATCCAGAGATCCATGGCCAGACTCCACACTGAGCTCCAGGAGTCCAATCAATGAGAGAGAGGAGAGATTCTATGAGCAAGGGATCAGTTGAGATCATGATGGGAAAATACACAGAGACGACCAGCCAAACTAGTGGAAATGCATGAACTGTGGACCAATAGCTGAGGAGCCCTCATGGTACTGGACTAGTCCCTCTGGATAGGTGAGACAGTTGTTTAGTTTGAACTGTTTAGGGATCCCCCAGGCAGTGGGATTGGGACTGTCCCTGGTGCATGAGCCATCCTTTTGGAGCCTAGTGCCTATGGTGGGACAGTTTGTGCAACCTTAGTGCAAGGAGGAGGGTCTTGGACCTGCCTCAACTGAGGGTACCAAGCTCTGCTGACTCCCCATGAGAGACCTTGCCTTGTAGGAGGTGGGAATATAGTTTCATCTGTGAGAATTAAACTAATAAACATGTAAGAACCTAATAATACCAGGCTCAATTTAGATTATTAATAAACATTCTAATTCTTTCAATCTTGCTGACTGAATATATAAATCATATTCTTGTTCTTGACCTATTCTGTGAATTTACATGTAACTCATTGTAATTTTAATCATCTTTGCACTTAACATAGATATGCTTATATGCAACATTTCATAATTGGATTAAATTAATTTCATAGTTTTATCATTAGTTGCAAATCTGTCTTTAATACTATAATTTTTCTCTGAGTCAACAGCAATACAACTTCTTTGCAATTTACTTAAAAAAACTTACTTTGTCCCTGTTCAATATATTCCTATTTATCTATGTTAGAGATGATGTCACATGGAAGTCTGAATATATTTCAGTTTTTGTTGAAAATTTCTTCTGCTGTAGTAGCTAGAAAATGTGGAGTTTTTATTTTTGTTTGAATGTCCTGTACAATGTATTTAAACCAAACTCATCCCCTCTCTCAACTTCTTGTAGATCCATCCCCCTTTACCTACCCAACTTCATGTCCTTAAAAAAAAACATCAACTACAGTTTGTGCTGTCCACATTCTTTTGGATATGTAGCCTTTCACTGGAGCATTGTGGGTCTATCAAGGGCCACATCCTCTAAGAAATTGACTCTCTCTTTCCCAGTAGGTATCAGTTGCCAGTAGTTCCTCAGGAAGTTGTATGACATAATGCTCACTTCTCTCCATGTTTGGATTTTGTCTGGTTTGGACTTGTGCATGCTGTCACAACTGCTCTGAGTTTATATATCAACTGTCTTACTGTATTGAGGCTTTTGTACTCAATCCTCCTCTTCTTCCAAAAAAAATTCTGAGTCTTGGTTGGACAGGGATGTGACATAGATGTCATATTTAAGACTGAATTTTTCCCAGTCTCTGTTCTCTGAACCTTGACCAATTGGGGGTCTCTATGTTAATCACTGTCCACTGCAAGAAGAAATTTCTCTAAAATTGGTAGGAGGCTAAGCCTCATAGAATGTCAGTATCACTGTCTGTAAACATTCTAAGAATGCTTCTCTAATACTTAAGTTAATAAAACGCAATTAGAGAGAAATGGAAAATTCACCAGATATTTAGTTTCAAAAGAATATGAATTTACAAATTTACAAATATGATTTCCCATACTGGTTTATTGATTAATTGCTTCTGCATCTTTGTAATATGGTAACTTTCACCAAGAGGGCAGCAATAGGTTGATAGTGAGTTCCTAATAATTGTAAAAGAATAAAATAAGCTATGGATAATATTAGCAAATTGTCATTATTATTTCCAAAAAATAAAATAAGCCATAGATAAGATTAATAAATTATTTTCAGTAATTATTTTAATAGCTACATGTAGTCCTTTGAATATAATATGCACCTTCACTTAAGAGCTAAATAAACTTAATGACAAGTTTGTACAAATTTACCACATAATCCAATCTATATTTGACTCATTTTTTTCTCCTTTTTTAAAATTTATTTAAATTTTTTTTCCATTTTACATACCAACCACAGTTCCCCCTCCCTCTCCTTTTCCCACTGTCCCCCCAACCCCCCATCCACTCCTCAGAGAGTATAAGGCCTCCCTTGAGGAGTCAACAAAGTCTGGCATACCAAGTTTAGGCAGGCCCAAGCCCCCCTCCCCCTGTATCAAGGCTGAGCAAGATATCCCACCATAGGGAATGGGTTCCAACAAAAGTCAGTTCATGCACCAGGGATAAATCCTGGTTCCACTGCCAGGGGCCCCACAAACATATCAATCCACACAACTGTCACCCACATTCAGAGGGCTTACTTCGGTCCCATGCAGGTTCCCCAGCTGTCAGACCAGAGTCTGTGAGGTCCCACTAGCTTGGGTCAGCTGTCTCTATGGTTTTTCCCATCATGATCTCATATACCCCTTGCTCATATAATCCCTCCTCCCTATCTTCAACTGGACTCCAGGAGCTCAGCCAAGTGTTTAGCTATAGATCTCTGTATTGGCTTCCATCAGTTACCGGATGAAGGTTCTATGATGACAATTAGGGTAGTTACCAATCTGATTACAGGAAAAGGCCAGTTCAGACACCCTCTCTGCTATTGCTAGGTGTCTTAGCTGGGGTCATCCTTGTGGGTTCCTGGAACTTTCCCTAGCTCCAGGTTTCTCCCTAACCCCATAATGGCTCCCTTAAGATATCTTTTTCATTGCTCTCTGTAGCCAGAAGATTTCCTGCATCCTGGCCTGCCAGGACAAATCTCTCCCACTCGCGTCCCCCAAGTAAACACAAGGAGGCTTATATTAATTATAACTGCATGGCCATGGCTCAAGCTTTTTGCTAGCTAGCTCATATATCTTAAATTATCCCATAACTATGAATTTATGTATTGCCACATATTCCATGGCTTTACCTGTGTCCTATTACATGTTGCTCCTTGCACAGCTAGCTGGTGTCTCCTCACCTTTTTCCTGTCTCTCTCTTTGAATTTCCTGCCTGCCTCTAAGCTAGCTACCTTGCCATAGGCTAAATAGCTTTATTTATCAACCAGTCACAGCAACACATATTCCCAGCATACAGAAAGACATTCCCCCATCACTTCCCCTTTTCTGTCTAAACAAAAGGAAGGTTTTAACTTTAACCTATTAAAATTGCATAATAACAAAACAGTTGTCAAGCAAGAATTATAGTTACAATATCTAGTCTATTTGTATTTAGCAAAATTAAAGAAGATATCCTATCTATCCTATATTTGTGAGTCTAAGATTTCATATCTACCTTATCTCTTTTCATAACCAAGGAAAACCATAATTAGAACTATCTAGTCTTCAACTACATCAAAGACCTCAGAAGGATATAATATTACCTAAGTAAACAAGAAATGTACTGTAAGCAACTTTCAAAAATATAGAATGACAGAGACAGCTGCCTGCCTGGACAGTCATCCAAAATTCTTCTGCATCATTGGGGCATCCATCTTTAGCACATAGGCCTAAAGTCTCTCAGTCACTTTTCTCTGTGTCCTGTAGAATGTCTAGCAGTTTCTTCTGCAAAGCAGGAACCTGAAGGACCATCTCGCCTTGCAAAGTTCAGTGGTCACCTTCCTATGGGTCCTGCATGTCCAGTTGGTACAACATTTTGTCAAGCAGTCCAGGCAAGAACAATTTCTTGCCCAAATGGCTATTTTTGCCAAGAAGAAGATAAACTCCATATGGAGTATCTTCGACGCCCATCTTTCTCTTTGAAGTAAATTGGTGCTTCAAAGCACAGTATCTCATTGTTCAGAAAGTCTAAGTTTTAAAACATTTTAAATGCCATATTCTGTGGGCCTTTGAAGTGTTTGAAGATTACCTACCTAATTGAATGATATCTATGTATACCTAGAAAACTTAGCATGACTATAAGTGACTATCATAGAAGACTAATTATTAATCTGTATTTCTTAATTATCCTTTACAATTTAAATGAGCTGCACAAACATAATACCTTAAACAAGAGTAGAAATATACATACAATATAACAAAATTAACTTTCAATTTGTATCAATAAACTACATAGCAATGTAAAACATTTCAAATAAGTTGTTGCTCTTTAAAAGTAGGTTCAATAATCTATCCTTTCATCCTATCATATATTTCTATATCATATCCTCCTTTCTTTTTTAGAAAGAGATTGACTATGACCAATAACAATTTGTAACCCACAACCTAAACAAAGGCAAACATCCATAATCCATTCTTGGGGAATTTGGGCGTAGTTTTTTAGGCTACTTCTTGCTGATAAAGGGTACTGGTAATCTTATGGAAACACAAAGAAAATTTTAGGATTATGGTCAAGTCCTGACAGGAGTAGTCTGTGAGGCTGTATTCTCTGAGCCAGTTGCCTTGAAGCTGATTTTGAATGTTGGATGATCTGGACCAAGGTATCATCAGAGACCTTTCAGGGAGTCTTGGCTGGTCAAACCATATTAACCTGGAAGCAATCCACAGGTTCTTATCTTCTGTGGAAATAAAAGCAGAACCTCTTTTCCAAAGACATAAATTTTGAAATCAAGATACCTTTAAAATATACATATTGATTTAACTCAGTAGCTTTTACAATCAAATGTCTCTCTACTGTTAAAAATCCTAAAGATAACACAATCCAGATTCTCTGTGTAATATCCATCTTTATGTGGTTTATTTTTTATACTACCTTTACTGTCTCTTTAAAGACTTTATTTTTTAAAACTATTTCTTTATATAACCGTCTATATTTATTTTCATCTCTCTTCCAAGCCTACGTACATTTTTACACACATTGTAAACTATTTAAAGTCTTGTTTCATCTGAATCCATCTTATTGTGAATCGATTGCTTTAAACTGCAGCATTACTAGGACTGAACCGGCAGCTTTGGCTGCTGGCTCCACCCACCTCTGCTTCCCAATATGACGGAGGTAATTCACCTCCAGCTCTGGGCCATGTGTACCACCAACTCTCAGAAGCAGTGGATCTATGCTTCTATCAAAGCAGCATGTAGCCTAGAAACCTCTTTTTTTTTTCTTTCCTGTACTAACAAAAGCTACATCTGTCACAATGCAGGGCACTGTGCAGCTTGGAGATGCCACTGTGTACCGTGGTAGAAATTCGCCATGCTGCACTTAAGCCCACACACTGCTGTGAACCCACCATACTGTAGCTCACAGCTTGCCTGAGAGATACAACTAGGAAGCTGTCTTTAGCTCCATTTTAGAATCTTTTATTTTTAAAGCTTTCTCAGGTTTAGGTTGAAACTCTTGCCCCACATTTTGGCATCATTTGTAGCCAGAAGATTTCCTGTGTCCCGGCCTGCTGGTAGTTGGAACAAATCTCTCCCACTCGCATCCCCCAAGTAAACACACAGAGGCTTATATTAATTATAACTGCTCAGCCATTAGCTCAGGCCTACCACTGACCAGCTCTTACACTTAAACTCAGCCCGTTTCTTTTAATCTATATGTTGCCACATGTTCCACAGCTTTACCTGTGTGCCTTTACATGCTGCTCCCTGGACGGTGGGCTGGTGTCTCCTGACTCAGCCCTTCCTCTTCCCAGAATTGTCTTTGTCTCTTTATCCTGCCTATACTTCCTGCCTGGCTACTGGCCAATCAGCTTTTTATTTATCAACCAATCAGAGCAACACATGTTCACAGCATACAGATCGACATCACCCATCATTTCCCCTTTTCTTTCTACATGTCAGCATCCAGTTATGCCAGCATCATTTGTTGAAGATGCTTTCTTTTTTCCATTGTACAGTTTTGTCTAAAATCAGGTGTTCATACCTGTGCAGATTAATGTCAGGGTCTTCACTTTGGTTCTATTGATCCACGTGTCTATTTTTATGCCAAAACCAAGCTATTTTTATTACTGTAGCTCTATAGTAGAGCTTGAAATCAGGGATGGTGATGCCTCTGGAAGTCCCTTTATTATACAGGATTGCTTTGGCTATCCTGGGTTTTTTGTTTTCCCATATAAAGTTGAGTATTGTTCTTTCAAGGTCTGTGAAGAATTGTATCAGGATTTTGATGGGGATTGCATTGAACCTGTAGATTGCTTTTGGTAAGATTGTCATTTCTGCTATGTTGATCCTACCTATCCAAGAGTGTGGGAGATCTTTCCATTTTCTGATATTTTTTTTCGATTTCTTTCTTCAAAAACCTAAAATTCTTGTCATATATGTCTTCCACTTGTTTGGTTAGAGTTGCCCCAAGATATTATCTTATTTGTGGCTATTGTAAAGAGTGTTGTTTCTCTGATTTCTTTCTCAGCTCATTTATCATTTGTATAGCAGAGGGCTACTATTTTTTTTAAGTTAATCTTGTATCTAGCAACATTACTTTGTTTCTATTTTATTTATTTCAGCCTGTTAGTAAATTGATGGCTGAAACTGCAAGGAGACAGTTTATCCCTGGAGAGCGAGGTATTCTGGACACCTCCAGCTATTCAGAACAAGAGCTCTGCCCTGAAGGTGTCCCAGACACCTGGAGCTGTTTAGCACAGCTCTAGTGGCTGGGACTGCAAAGAAACAGCCCAATCTTGGAAAGGAAATTTTCCTGACTTCTCAGGAGAGTCAGGCCTGGAACTGCTTCAGCAAGGAAGGGTATCCTGACTCTTCAGGAAAGTCAAGATATACCTGGTGTGATGGGGGATGGTCTCCCCGCAGGACACAGCAATCCTGCTCCTCTCCTGGAGAGCCACAATCTCTGACTCAGTGTTATCAGCTCTCTCTTGCTCAGTCCACTATGGGACATCCCAGCAAGATTCTTCTGTTCAGCTCCCCCTTGCTCAATCCACTATGGGATGTCCCAGCAAGGTTCTTCTGTGCACCAGTGAATGAAGGTTTATTTGGGAAGGAGAAGTCCAGGAGAGTAGCTGCCTCTACCAGGGTAGAGAGAACAACTCATAACTGACCCGGCAGGGTGGTTTATACAGGATGTCTAGGGGGTGGAGTCCACTGTGATTGGTTAGTTTTTTTCTTCCCAGGGATTGGCCAGTTTTGTGGACAAGGGGCAGAGATGGCCCTGATTTCAGAGCCAAACTATGTTTCTTTCACTGGCCTTTCTTGGCTTGTTGAAACTACCTCTAAGGTCAGGGCACATTTCTTTCACTGACTCTGATTCTAGGTGCCAAGAGTGTTATTTTGGTGCTAATTTCAGAGTCAGGGCATATTTCCTGGGTTCTGGGTTTGGGGATAAAGTGTTCATTTCTCTGACTCAGGTCCCAAACACAGGCTGTGTTTCTTTCCCTGGTCCTGGGCCCTAGGGCCAGGATTCTGCTGTCCTGCTCTGTGATTGGTTGGTTTCACAAGTCAGTTGGACAGGGGCAGAGATGGCTCTGATCTGAGCTAAACTGTGTTACTCTCACTGGTCTTATCTGAGCCATCCTTCCCTAACTCTGGGCTCCAGGGTCGGGGTGAGTTTCTTTAGCCAGCCCCTTTTCCCTACACAGCCCTCCATTTGATTATTTCCTGTTTTCTACTCCTCCTGGGTGAATTTGCTTCTTTTTGTTCTAGAGCTTTCAGGTGTGCTGTTAAGTCGCTAGTGTGAGATTTCTCCAAATCCTTTGTAAGTACTCACTGTTATGAACTTTCTCTTAGATCTGCTTTCATGGTGTCCCATAAGTTTGGGTACATTGCACATTCATTTTCATTGAATTCTAGGAAGTCTTTAATTTCTTTATTTCTTCCTTGACCCAGTGGTGATTCAGTTGTTTCCATGAGTTTGTAGGCTTTCTGCAATTTGTGTTGTTGTTGAATTCTAACTTTAGGCCATGGTGATCCAATAAGATACAGGGGGTTATTTTAATTTTTTGTATCTGTTGAGGTTTGCTTTGTGACTGAGTATGTGGTCAGTTCTAGAGGAGGTTCCATGAAGTGCTGAGAAGAACGTATATTCTTTTGTGTTTGGGTGAAATGTTTTATAGATGTCTGTTAAGTCCATTTGAGTCATAACTTCTGTAAGACCCCTTATTTCTCTGTTAAGTTTTTGTCTGGAAGACCTGTCTAGTGGTGAGAATTGGATGTTGAAGTCTTCCACTATTAGTGTGTGGGGTTGATGTGTGATTTAAGTTTTAGCAATGTTTCTTTTACAAATGTGGGCACTCTTGTATTTGGGGCATAGATGTTCAGAATTGAGACTTCATCTTGATGAATTTTTCTGTGGTGAATATGAAATGTTCTTCCTTTTGAATAATTTTAGTTTGAAGTCTATTTTGTTAGATATTAAGATAGCTACATCAGCTTGTTTCTTAGGTCCATTTGAATGGAAAATCTTTTCCCAACTCTTTACTCTGAGGCAATGACTGTCTTTGAGGTTGAGGTGTGTATTTTGTATGTAGCAGAAGGATGGATCCTGTTTTCATATCCATTCTGTTAGCCTGTGTCTTTTATAAGTGAATTGAGTTCATTGATATTAAGAGATATTAATGATCAGTGATTGATGATTCCTGTTATTTTTGGTTTTGTTGTTGTTGTTGGTAGTGTGTATGTGTTTCCCTTCTTTGGGATTTGCTGCTGTGAGGTTATCTGTTGCTCATGTTTTCATGGATTCAGTTAACTTCCTTGGGTTGGAGTTTTCCTTCTAGTACTTTCTATAGGGCTGGATTTGTGGATAGGTATTGTTTAAATCTGGTTTTGTCATAGAATATCTTGTTTCCTCCATCTCAATGATTTAAAGCTTTGCTGGGTAGGGTAGTCTGGGTTGACATCCCTGGTGTCTTAGTGTCTGCAAAATGTCTGTCCAGGACCTTTTGGCTTTCAGAGTCTCCATTGAGAAATCAGGTGGTATTCTTATGGGTCTGCCTTTATGTGTTTCTTGGCTTTTTTCCTTTGCAGCTCTTAATATTCTTTCTTTACTCTGTATGTTTAGTGTTTTGATTATTATGTGGTGAGGGGACTTTGGTGGGGGGGAGGTTCAGTCTATTTAGTGTTCTGTAAGCTTCTTGTACCTTTGTAGGCATGTCCTTCTTTAGTTTGGAAAAGTTTTCTTCAATAATTTTGTGAAATATATTTTCTGTGCCTTTGAGCTGTAATTCTTCTCCTTCTTCTATCCCTATTATTCTTAGATTGGTCTTTTCATATTCCAGATTTTCTTGATGTTTTGTGTTAAGAATTTGTTGAATTTAACATTTTCTTTAACCAAAGAATCTATTTTCTCTGTCATATTTTCAACACCTGAGATTCTCTCTTCCATCTCTTGTATTCTGTTGGTTATGCTTGCATCTGTAGTTCCTGTTTGTTTACTCAGATTTTCCATTTCCAGTATTCCCTCAGCTTGTGTTTTCTTTATGGCCTTTATTTCAATTTTCAAGTCTTGAACTGTTTCCTTCACCTGTTTGATTGTTTTTTCTTGGCTTTCTTGACTTTAAGGGATTTAATGATTTTTTTTTTCCAATTTTTTGTTTGCCTTTTCCTCTATTTTTTAAGGGAATTTTTCATTTCCTCTTTAAGGGCCTGTATCTTCTCCATAAAGTTATTTTCTTCTGCTTCATCTGCATTGGAATCCTCAGGCCTTGCTGTTGTAGAACCACTAGGTTCTGGTGATGCCATATTGCTTCTTATGTTGTTGAATGTATTCGTACACTGTGGTCTATGCCTCTTCCTGGTGCAGGTGGAGCCTGTGCATCAAGGGATTGCTGATGCCTGGAGGGATGGGGGATGGTTGCAGGGGGAGGAGGATGCTGACCAATTGCTGGGGCTTGGATGGATGGGGAAAGGGTATGGAATGTGTCCCCTACCCCCGTGCCTAGGGCCTAGAGAGTGGGGCTGTCCAGCCGGGAGCTCAGACACTCACTTCTTCCTCCAATCCATATTTGACTCTTAAAAAGAAGATATTCAACATGTATTTTGTGTTTGTTTAACATCAGTCACTGTGTGTCTTTTTTTTCTCCCACTGTGACCAGGAGTCTCAACCGTCCTTTTCCCATCATATGCAAAGACTATTACTCATTCTTATCAGAAATATTGACTTACTGTGATGGTGTTTATCAGCAGAATGACAAAAAGGTGAAAATCAAAGCTCAAAGGGTAGCAATCCAGGGGAGAAGAAAATCAGAATGGAAGTAGTTTAGAAATCCTTTTCACCATACAGAGCGATCTAATAATACTGCTTTCTGCTTCAGAGTTCATTCCCACTGTCCTCTCCAATATAAATCCTGACCTGAGGCAGAGTGCAGAGTGATCTGTTTGAGTTCTCTACTACTTGGTGCCACACTTCTTGTACAGCTGCCCAGGCAGCAGTTTAAAGAGACCAGGCTTCCAACTGGAATGGCACGTAGATTGCTTCAAATCCTAATTCTCATTTTGCTCCCCATCCTGTTTAGCCAGGCTTCTCTCCCGTTGTCTGCTACATTTCAGAGCAGACCTTCAGCTTTTTCAGCCTTTGTCATGCCCTTCTGCACCCCGTTATAGTTTCTGTGTGTTTGTAGCACAGCGTCACACATTAACATTGAAATGGCATGGAGAAATCCTTTCTTTCAGAAAGTAGGTATCAAAGCAGACATTCTTAGTTAAGTATCAAAGTGTCATTTAATTATTCTTGTCATTTCATTGTACTTTTTCTTCTTACTATGATGACTAGTAGAATACTTTCTACAAACTAACATGCTCTTCGCCTAGACTGTGCCCTTGGCTTGCCCGTGCATGTCTTCCCTTCTCGGTTATACTTCTTTCCTATGTAGCATTTTATTCCACATCAAAATAAACCTCTCTTGCACAGAATGCATGGGAGTGAGATGTGGTCAGCCTCCAGATCACCACTGGAGGAAAGAGACTAAGCATTCTTTCTCAAATCAGAGAACCCCAGGAGCTATCTAGTACCCTTTAAGCTGTTAGAAAAAGGGCCATTTATCATGTAGAAACAGACTTTGGAGCTTGGTTTTGAAGGCCACTTTCTCTGCCTTACTTTCCTGAATCATCTTCTTCACTGTGAGAATATGCCATGTCTGCTTTTGAAGTGTTTCTGGTGCAAAAGCCTGCAGCATGAAATGTTTCCTTCCATGGAAGATGTGAAATATAGTTTAAAAAAAAGTATTATGATTAGCGTTAAGGATATTAGGTATTAAATGACTTTTTCTTCTTTTAAAATTACTTCCCAGTCACATAACCATTAGACACATTGATTTCAATTGAAAAAAAAATTGTTCTAACAGGCAAACAACTACTTTCAAAATTAATAATTTATTTTATTCATTCCATTTAAAGGTTCAGAATTTAGTGCTTTAAAGTGGTGCTGTTTGTAGCTGGTATTTCAGTGGAATTGAATTCCTTCCCTTGATATTCTCTCTCATAGTACTGACAATCAGGAGTTTGTATATCAAGACAAGGAAGAGGAAACATTTTATTATCAAATGTCTGAAAAACCTTCATTCTGGCTGGAGTTTGTAAAATTCTATGTAGCATTAGAGAAAAGACCGTTAGAAGGTCAAGGTTCCGAGCAAAACTGCCTAAGGACTGCCCATTTGTCCACAAGGTGGTTATTTTAGTTTTCTGTGAGCTGAATTCCTTATCTACTAAATGCCCTCAGTTTTTGTTTGTAAAATACAGAAAAGTCCTTGAGAAAATGCATTATGCGTTACCGTGCAAAGTGGGCTTATCATTGAGAAGAGCGTGTTAAAGGGCTCATCTTCCGTCTTTTGTGCTCATAAAACCAATCCATGTTCCTGAAAATGTATGTGATGCTGGGGCTGTAAAGAAGGATGTGCGGCACACCAACTGTTTTACTAAGTAAATGTGTGCCGAAGTTCAGCTGCTGAGGAAGAAGTGTGAGACTCTTACCTGATGAATCTGTGGAGATAAATCGATCCATAACCAAAGAAAGCGATTTTTCAGATGAAGAAACAAAAACATGTTAGAGGGTCATACTTCCATTTACCAAAACTGAGGCGAAGCTCAGTATTTCACAGGAAGGTTGGGGGGGGGGGGGACACAAAAGCAAGAATGTGAATTTGTTTTACAAATTTGTCTGATGTTTATATGCATAATGAATGACCCACCTAACAGATCTATTTTCACACATAACTACAAAGGTTGGTAACTGTTTGCATAAGTGGGCAGAATAATTCCAGCAGAGTAAACATTAGGTAAGTGAGGTAGAGATTGGATCATAAGAAGAGGTTGGGAAATTGAAGTTATGATAGGTAAAATCACTTATATTAGTCACCAAGGCCAAGTATAATGACACATATATGCATGAAGAAACCATGATGAAACTCATGCTTTTCTATTCAAACTTAAATATGTGTGTGTGTGTGTGTGTGTGTGTGTGTGTGTGTGTGTGTGTGTGTGTGTTAGGTAAGGATAAATCAGCCTGAGCATCAATTATCTATATAGTTATACTAACAGAGAAGAGAATGGGTGTAGATTTTCTGCCTGACAAGTGTTCTCACTGTTTATGTTTCCAATGGCCGAGTAAGTTTCTAGGGTATGAAAATTGTGGTATAAATTTATGTAAATGGCACAGCATAGCAATGTACAGTATTCCACAAAATATTATATAAACAACAAACATTATTACTGTACACAGGAAGAAGAAAAAGATGATGTTGAAAATACGATATCAAGCCTGGTAATGATGGCACACACCTTTAACCCCAGCAGTCAGGAGGCAGAGGCAGGTGGATCTCTGTGAGTTCCAGGCCAGCCTGGTCTACAGAGCAAGTTTCAGGACAGCCAAGGCTACACAGAGAAACCCTGTCTCAAAAAATCAAAAAGAGAAAGTAAAAAAGGAAGATATCAAAACTAGTTAATAAGACTTTGATATATGAGAATTATTAAGAAAATATCACTACTGGAAAAAGTATGAATTCTGACAGTACAGCTCAGCATGTCTGTATTAACCAAGAGTTCTAAATCTAGAGTACAACACACTATGAGGCATATGTCCAAGGAACAAGACTATACAAAGGAAAAAGACCATTATCCATGACAAAACTCAAAATGATAATAAATGCACATGTATGTTTGATACCATAGTAAACCTGGACTGTAAATCCTATAGGAATTTAAAAGTTTATTCCAAATTAACGTGAAACAAAAGTGTTGTTGACCTATTTTACATTTAATTGGTTTGAAAGCAATGTACTATGATGGAATGTTAATTGCAGTGTCCAAAACACTACTTGTTTTTGTGCTTCAGGTTTCTGTTTTCAAGTTGTGAACAACTTCAACGAGAGCAAACAAGGATCACTGACAGTGTAGTCTGTTTAGAATTTCAACTATCCTATCAGCCATCATTTCACTCTAAGTACTTTACCTTTGTATCTATTAAAGGAAAATCTGCCAGATCAAAGATAGCATGTCAGGTGTTCTATAATTAAATGTCAATAATAATTGATTGGTTGGTTAAAATCATATTGCCGATAAAAACAAATTATAATTTTTTGATTGATAACAATAAAATTGGATGAGAGTACTATAAATGTTGATTTCTTTCAGAATGTAAAATGGAGTATCTGTTTTATTCACATCATTTGACATAGTAACTCTATTTCTCTATTGCAAGGTAAAAATACCTATTATTAAAATATATCTCATTCAACTTTATCAATACAAAGTAATATTTATTATATGCAACTAAAATTTTCAAATAGAAAACTGATTAAGGAAATATTATAGAATATATATTCTACATATATTTAGAATATACATATGTGTATATAAGTCTTTATTATATGTATATACAGTTTATACATATTGTATACATATACATATATAATAAAGGAATGATAAAACTATGAATACAAATTATTGTTACCTCAAGTAAGGGAAGGCAAATTTAGGAGACAGAAATTGATGTCTCCAGTATTAAATGGCTAACTTTGTGAGGGGATAGTCGAGAATTGCAAGGCATTTTAGATTTACAAATACAAAAAAAAAAAAAAAAACAACCAAACAAGCAAACAAAAAAAAAACCCTTAAGGTCTTGAATGAATGATAAGTGAGATTTGTTCTGAACCAAACATTTTGATTCCTATATTTATTCCTAAAGGCCAAGGGGAAGAAAAATACGATACATTTTAAAAATGTAAAAATATTTTTTAAACTCACTTGTAACAGACTAGATTTTAATAGACATTTGTTATATTACTGTTAAATGTTCCTGTTTTTCCCACTTTAAGTTTTTCTAGATCATATTTACTTACTGAGAACAAATGCTTAGAACTGATTAAATACTGGTATCTAGAACAGTGGTCTGTACATCAATGAACTTTTATAAACATAAAGAAAATAAACTAAACACACTAAAGTTGAGGAGCCTTTCAGAAAGCTCTTGACCCGTCTTCACGGCTGGAAGGCATATGTGAAGCCAAGATCAACCTCGAGTTGCATGGCCACTGGTAAGAGCCCAGGCCAGATAGTGACGAAACTTATGTTTCCTAGTAGAGAAGCTGTTTGGCATTGACCCAAACAAGTGAAACAGTTAGGTTTCAAACAGGAAAGGCAAAAGGCAAATGACCAAATGCTTTGCTGATCTGTTATTTCTGCCAAAGCTGCACAGAGGAAGTATAGATTAACACACTCGGCACCGACATGCAGTCAATGAGTTGAGCCAGTACAAACTGGGCATGATTCACCACAGAAACAAATTGATTAGACACTGGGATGACATCATTGCATGCTCAGCTGTCAACACTCTAGGAAGCTCAAATAGAATTAGAAAAGCATTTGACCAAACTATGTTTTATTAAATATTTGGCCAAAAATCTTTAATCTACTAAAATTGTAGAACATTTTCTACCACCTTTTTAGCTTCAAACATTAGGCATAACATCATTAGAAACGTACAAACGGCAAATTCTATTAAGCTTGAAGGATATAAGCTGAATCAGGTAAGCAATACACTTTACAGAATGGTAGCGTATATATTTTTCCATAATCCAGTGTTTCCGTTCTAGCACATCATCTGTTATCCATACAGTGTATTTGTTCTAGTTTTGTCTGACCAGTAATTGAAAAGAAATCTTGTCAGCAGTAATTTAGCAGAGTCCACTGTTTCAGGAAGATCAACTAAATTTTTCCCCAAATGGAGATAGGATCTCAAATATAGTCTCCATGCTGGGTTTGAGCTTGCAATCCTGCTGCCTCAGAATCCCAGGTGCTAAGATTACAGGCATGTACCACCACGTCCAGCTTCCCTCTGCCTTATTTCTTTATTGAAAAAAAATGGGAAATATTTGAGTGGTTATTTATAATTTCTTATGAATCATTTTATAATCAAAAGATTTGGGTTTAGTTTTCTTGAGTACTATTTTTTTAAGGCTCTGCTTGTCAACAGTAGACACAAAACCTTTGTGGCAAGATGAAACACAACCCAAGGCTTGAAACGGAAATTGGTGAGTTTAAATCTTCACATTAGAAAAGTCACATAAATTCTCTGAACTTCATTTTTCTAACATGTGATTAGAAAGAAAAAGGCAGCCGATCACACTCATGGGGTTCTTTTGAAAACAAATAAATGTCTAATTCAAATAAGTAAAACTTTCTATTCTTTTTTTTTATATTAAGATAATGAACTTGAAACTAAAATCACCTTCCAAACCAACTTATATCACTTCGTTTACTTAGAAACACTAAATAAACTACTCATTTGAGCTTAGGCATTGAGCTGGGACACAGTGAATGTTTTCTTCCAACAGTCAAACCAGCTGTATCTAGGTGTCTGTATGCACAGACTTAAATATATGCAGAACATTGTGGGCTTGAGGAGACACTGTGTTGTAAAGGAAAAAAGAAACAAGACATAGGGAATTCTGACATAGGATCACATTTCTGTAAATCATGTTTTAAAATATGTATACTTTTTTAAAAAAAACTTTAAAATACTCAACTAATTTGTCCTTATATAAAATAATAGATAAGTGGAAAGCACACATACACAGAAAAAGTTCTCATACACTTACCACATATAGCACTATTGGCCATATTTCTAATATAACTACTACCACCATTTTATAAAGTATATTTCTAGGTTATTCCCAGTGATATAAATGAAATAAATATATATATCTTTAAAGCAGGATCAGAGCAGATATTATTTTTGTTTTTATTTTATATAATTACCTTCATCATTGAGTTATATGTCATTAGCATATTGAGACAAGGACCAATCGAGTAAACCCATGATTTTAATGACTGGATAGGTCCCAAATCACAGTTCAGTGTAGATATTCTTTCAGAAAGAGTCATTAGGTAGTTTTGTCATGTGATTGCCATAGGGATACTTAACAAACTAAGACAGCTACATGGCTAGCTGATGTAACTGTGTGAGACCACTGATGCAAAGGCAATAGATATATCATTGGCTGAAAAATCATTCTGTGAGACATGAATATGTGGTTTCATGTTTATTCCTGGGTTTTCAGATATTGTAAATGATATTGCAACGTTCATTCATAGTTTCATCTTTAGGAATCCATATGATAAATGGGGAACATTCCTGCTACTTGTAAACAACGTTTAGTCTCAACCATGCTGAGCATTTTTCTTCTTTAACTCTATTTGTTTCTTTATGTGTTGTGTTTCTGTGTGTATGAGTGCCCCTTTAATGTCAGAAAAGAGTGTCAGATAGCTTGAAGGTGGAGTTACAAGGATTTTGTTTTCAACATGGGTACTGAGAACCGAACTTCATTCTTCTGATAGAGCAGTAAGCACTCTTACCTAACTAACCCCTAAACCATCTCTCTAGCTTCTCTTAAACTCTTTGATGAGAGCACAGATGATAGGCTTGTGACTATGATTACTAGTAAAGTGAAATGTTTTTATCATATTTTACAGCTTATTTTCGTAAAATACTGCTTCTTATTTTTATAAGTTGCTTATTCATATCCCATACCTATAATGACTGTCTTTATGGCTGTTCTATTGCTGTGAAGAGATAACATGACCAAGACCAAGGGAACTCTTGTAAGAGAAACCATTTAACTGGGGGCTTGCTTACCGTTTCAGAGGTTTAGTCCACAATCATCATGGTAAGGAGCATGGGAGCATGGACAGTACTAAAGAGTTAACTGGAAGCTAACATCCTGATCTCCTTTTTTCAAAACTGTGCTGTGCTTAAATATGGCTAAAGTAAAATTATCTGGACCAGACTCTAGAAGTCCTGGTGGTCCAGCATCGGCTACAATAAAATTGGGCTGAGCCGAGTTTCATTCTTGTCTCTTTGTGGATCATTTTCCCCCCTGCCTGCTGTGAAGCCTGCAGGGGAGTCAACACCATATATGGCCTTTAAGGAAGAAGATGGACCTTTTAACTTATTTTTTGACAACATGCATGTTGTTAACCTACTCCACTGGCTCACCAGATCCTTTGTTCAGTTAGATGAAACCTCCTGCCCCGGCCCACCACTCACGAGAGTTTCCAATTTAATCAAAGGAGGGAGGTTCAATCTCATACCCCTCTACCTGGCCCTATATCTGAGGAAAACTCCTTGGCTGATCAAGTTGCCTCAACAGGAATTTTTTAAATTTATTAATTCTATGTGTCTTTTACATCATATATCTTGATCTCATTCATTTCCCTGCCCCTTTGCATCCACCCTCAGTCCCTGCATACCCTCCAAATAAAACAAAATTTAAAAGAAAAAATAAAATAAAAAAGGGAGAAACTTAAAAATCAGGTCATGGAAGCTGCAGTGTGACACAGCGAGTCATGCCGTGAACCCCTTTGCCTGTATATTTTTACTTGCAAGAGTTCATTGCAGAGAGTCATTGGTCTGGTTCAGGCCTCTGGTTTCTACTACCCTATTGATGCTGGGCGCTTGTTAGGGCTACTCCTTGACATCCTGTTGTTGCCCTGTGTTGTGGAGATCCTGCAGCTTTGGGTCTACATGTCAGGTCCCTTCACCTGCTCCAGCAGATCATAGATGGGGTGGATGATGGGGTAGACCAAGTTATAATCTTGGGTCTGGGCCTGGGCAGCTGTAGGGTTGGTCCCCAGGTGTGAAATGGGGACAACACTCCCATGTTTACAACTTCAGGGATGGCTCACCCACATCTGCACTAACAGGGTTGGCTCTATTGTGCTGCCCTGGCTTTCCTGAGTATTGCAGCGGGTGAAGGTCAGGGGTAGCACTTCTGCTCTTTTGACCACAGGGCCAGGTCTCCCACCTGCCCCAGATGTTGATGGGTGTGGGGGAGGAAGGCAACTTTCCCCCACCCATGCTGCCACAAAACAAATAGTTAATGGGGACAGTTCTCCCATGCTCACAATTTCGGGGCTGGCTCACCCACACCTCCACTCACAGGGTTGGTTCTATTGTACTGCCCTGGTGAGATGCAGGGTCTGCTCTTCCAAGTGTTGCAGCCGGTGGGGGTTGGGGATGGCTTTCCCACACTTAGGACCACAGAGCCAGCTCTAGCACTTTCCTCTGGCATTGATAGGGGTCAGGAAGGGCCTCATTCTCCACCCATGCCACCACCAGACAGATGAGAGATGGGGACAGCTCTCCCATGCTCGCAACGTTCAGGGCTGGCTGGCTAACCCACACCTCCACTAACAGGTTTGGCTCTATTGTACTGCCCTGGCATGGTGCAGGGCCTGCTCTCCCAGGCCTCAAAGGGAATTTTTATAGTCACCTTTAAACAAGCAAAGACTTTTCACTCACACACCCATGTTAACCTTAGAGGATAACAATCCCGATTCCCCTATATTCCATTTAATCAGCTACACTGGATCATAAAAACTTGCAGCTCATGTGCCTCACGAATTACCACCCCTGCAATATGACAAATGGGAGTTAACTCCCAAGGCCTCAAGGTCAATGCCCTCTGGCAGATTGATGTCACCCATGTACCACAATTTGGCTGACAAAAATGTTTTTGTTACAATGGACACTTAATCCCACTTCATATGAGCCATAGCCCGAACTGGAGAAATCTCTAAGAAACTTATTTCTCACATGTCCTCCTCATTCTCCATCATGGGCCTGCCATAACAAATCAAGACTGATAATGGCCCCCCCTCCACCAGCATTCATTTTGAAGCCTTCTGCTCAATATAGGAAGTTACTCACCATAATCTCCAGGGACAAGGTAAATTTAAAAGGCACACCAAAGCCTCAAAACCCAGCTGAAAAGGCAAAAGGCAACCTCTTATCCCCTAATGTTCAGTTGGCAATGGGCCCTAACAACACTCAACATTCTTAATGTATATAAAAACACAAATGTGCCCCCATTATCCTTCGTTGGCATACACCACAATCGACTCCCGAACACACACTTGGTGAGATGGCAGGCCCCCCAAGGTGGGATCTCAAAGGAACCTGCCCCCCTCCACATAATGGGAAGGGGTTCTGCTTGTCTTTCCACAGGATCAGCCTTGGCCTATCTGAATACCCACACGAAATGTCCAATACCTCCCCGCCAACCAAGAAGATGACTGGCCTATCACTGACAGGAAAGCCGAGGAGGAGACACCTGCAACTTGAGGAGCAAGATCACCTGGAAGGGCATTCATGACGTGGTGGTGACCACACAACACATGTGCCCTCCTCAAGTCTCTCTCTCTCTCTGTTATTTTAATGGCAGTTTTTGTTATACTACAGGCCCATCCTGCCACCGCTCAACCCTCTAATTTTCTTCCTGTCACCTGATGTTCAGCTGGAACCTTCAACTCACTCCTGCTTGATCCACAATGTCCCACTCTGGTTTGATATTTTATTTGTGCTTTAGCAAATAAAACTTGCCTGGGGATCAGAGGAAAAAGCCAGCCACTATATTAAACATAGAAGTCAGGCAGTGGTAGCACATGCCTTTAGTCCTAGCATTCCAGAGGCAGAGATTCATCCGGATCTCTGTGAGTTCAAGGGCACACTGGGAACAGAACCAGGTGTGGTGGCACATGCCTTTAATCCCAGCACTAGTTAACCATAGAGGTCTGGAGGTCTATACAAACAGACAGGAGGTGATGTAGCTGGGCACAGAGAGGAAGTGATGTAGCTGGGTGGAGAGAGAAAGTAAGATGTCAGGGCACAGAAAGGTATATAGGCGTGAGTATACAGGAAGTAGCTCTCTCTTGGGCTGAGGATTTCCTAGGGGTAAGAACTTGTGGCTAGCTTATTCTATTCCTCTGATCTTTCAGCTTTCACCCTAATATCTGGCTCTGGGTTTTCTATTAATAAGACTGTTTAGCAATTAGTTTTACACCATTCTTCTATTTCCAAATCCCACCTTCTCAGAGAATCTCCAACAAAGAAAAGACACCAAAAAGCTCACTTCTGCATTCTTGGTGGCCGTGGTAGCTCTTCCCCTGAAGTTGCTAGTAGCCCAAGACCCCACATAAGGTGGTCAGCTTTTGACCACACTTGGGCACAAACCCAGCTTGTGGAGGACATGTCATTACCCCTTGTCTACAGGCTATATAAGCTCCCTGCTTCAGTTCAGGTGTGTGACTTCTCTCACCCCAATCTCTGGGGCTGGAGGGCTCACCCGGGAGTTGCTTTGCTCAAATATACCTGTTCTTTCACTTTTTCAATTCAGCTCGATCTGGCATACTAGGTCAGCAGAAAAACCTATTATTTTGTTACAGAAAACCTATTACCCACCACTGGCACTTTTCAGTTCAGGAAACCTGAACTGGCAAGAACCAGGTCAGTAGGCAGACTGCCTTAACCAAGGATGCCAAAGCTCTATTTCTATTTCTGTCCATCCTAACTCCACCTCTGTGTCCCCCAACCCCTTTCTCTGCTTCTCCTAATGACAAGGACTGCAAAGGAGAAGTGGGCTGCCTCACAAATCAAGATCATTACCCTTGTTATTGGTCCTATAAAATTGAGCTCAGCTCTCACAGAAATAGCCTATTTCAGAACCTAAGTAACTGCCTCACCAATCTATTAGATGACCCCTGGGATGAAAGATGGAGAACATGGGAGAACTATATCCCAGCAGTTATTCTGCACATCCCTCTGCTGATATTTATATCTTTCGCCAGCTGATGCAAGCCTCCCAGTCCATGCTAACACACAAAATTGTTCTTGAACAGGAGACACAACTGAGAAGAAATACTCAGTCCACCCTGTCCTGGCTATAATACATTGAATGTGCCACTGACCTGCTGCCCCTCATATCCCACCCCAATGCCTCTTGATGTTTCTTTTGTGCCTCTTTTCTGTGTCCCCTACTGATGCTACCTTGCGCAGTTCCTCCTCAGACCTGGTTCTCTTCTTTAGTCAACTCTTAAGGGGTCTCCCTGTTTGAGGGCCCTCTACGTCTATGCCTTGTGGGGACCACGGGAATATCCCATACCCACTGTATGATGAACATCTGTTATCAGCCTCAGATGTGTCAACCCTTCCCTGTTCCTCTGGTACAGAGGGACGATAAGCCCCTTCACCAACTCAACCTTTAAAGATTGTTATGTTCTGGTTATAACTATTTCCCAGGTATATCTATAGGAAGAAGATGAGGTGATGCTTCTACTCCACAACTCTACAAAACAAACAAGAGAGATTTTTATCCATCTGTTGGTCAGACTTGGACTCATCCTCTCACTTCAAGCAGGGGGAATAGCAGGAGCTGTGTTGGTATAGACCCACCACCTAGCTTGGGACTTCAAGGACAAATTAAATCAAGCCACGGCTACCACCACAGATAGTCTAGGTGCCCTCCAATGACAAATGGCCACCCTTGCCTGAGTGACATTACAAAACAGAAGGGCTCTGGACCTCTTGACAGCAGAACAGGGTGGGACTTGTGTCATCCTGGGGAGGAATGTTGTTTCTATGTAAATGAATCAGGATTGGTTTAACAAAATATTAAGACCCTCCTCAACCTCTACAACAATTTGAGGTCCCAATACACCTTCAATGACCCTGTCCCCTGGTACTCCAACCCCCTCAGTGCCTGGCTTTTATCCTTGATGGCCCTGTTTGCAGCCGTTGGAGTCCTCCTTCTTCTTACCCCATGCCTTGTGCAGTTTCCTCAAAAAAACAAGTTCCTAGTATAGCCAGTCACCACCAACCATGGTCTAGTACAATATCAAACTATTCCCCAAGACTATACCAACACATTTGATGAGATGGCCCCATTATAAAAAACAAAGGGAGAAGTGGGTTCCTCTCGAAAATTATTAAAGACCAGCCTTAGTAATCTTCTTCCCTGGGGCCCGGAAGAGAAGCTACAAATGGCACAAATCATTTTCAGGAAAAGAATCTAAGTACACCAAGCTCTTAGTCCATCTGCTTTATTCTTCTGGGATAAAATCCTGTCTACACAGCTTCAGTTCTGTTCTCGTGCCTAGCTCTTTTCCCCATTTTGCTCTTCCTCATCTTCCATCTCATCCTCAAGTTCTCTAGTCAAAATCCTCCTCTAAGTCTCCTTATACCTCTCAGTTCTCTCCAAGTCTCTGAAGTATTCATTTATAAACCCAAGCAATAGCAATCCTCTGGCAGAGCAAGGTCACTAGGCTTGAATTCTTACAGGGTCATAAAGGCAGATATGAGTTTTCCTCAGGCAGTGACCATCAGGGTTTCTTTCAGAACCCAAAAGGGGAGTGATAAAGGAGGAGGTCAACTGAGAGCTAATGATCAGTTAGTATATCAAAAAAGGGGGATTTATGTGCTCGATCTACATTCCTAGAAGTAGTTAGGTAAGATGTTAAAGTCTATACTGTTAATATAAATACCACTAAGGCTGTATAAGAAAGAAGGGTCTCGGCTTAAATTGCACAAGAAATAAAGCTATCTGCCTGACCTAAGAGACAGGCATTGTTTCCCATAGGGTGTTACCTTAGTTCAGGAGATCATTTGACCTTGGATGCTTGATAGATATTTTAGATAAATACACTGTTAGGAGTTCTTGGAATCACGTATAGATACAAAAGCTAAAAATATCACCAAGACTTCTTAAGCCATGGCTTGACCTTCAGGAAGGTCCTTGACCTTTCCAAGTAGTAGCTTTTGTCACAGTAGCTGGATTCCATGACATTTTCCTGCAGCCTGCAGCAGGTTCCCAAGTCAGCCGAGGGACAGTAGAACATTGCCCATACCTTGGACATCTCTAGAGAGTATGGCAGGAGTGGGGCCACCCCCTACCCAAATTCTGTTTGAGCCTACTCAACTCCATAGAGACAAAGGTCCCATGGAACTAGCTTCTCATAAACCATGCGACCAGCAGTCTGCTGATCTGCCTGATATGCTTCAAAGAGCCCCTGTCCCTGCTGTAGTACATCCTCCCTTAACCCCACCCCAGCTATGTGTGCTAGCCTCACCATATCAATTAATGAGCTGTCATCTGAAACAGTCTCCTGGGTTGTTCATACCCGCTGTCCTCACTGCCACCTGAGACCCTGCTCCCCAGCTCCTCTGCATCCTGGGACCTCCAGTGCGCAGTGGCAGATTGCAATCGGAGAACCCACATAAAATGAATGAATGAATGAATGAATGAATGAATAAACAAATAAAATTTTGAAGCAAGATGAGACCCCCCCCCCCAAAAAAAATCTCCAAATGCCATCAAGTTTGTTTAGGTTGGCATGGGGACTGCCCTGAAGTGTGATGGATATACCCAGTGAGATCGAATTGGAGAAAACTTACATTTCCCTGGATAGCAGATATCAGTTGTAGACAGCTTCTCAGTTTGGGGTGAGAGCCATGACCACTTCTCCCTCTCAGCACTGGGGACCCCATCTGGCTTGAACCTGTGCAGGCCCTGTGTCTGCTGCCACAGTCTCTGTGAGTTCAGGTGAGCCTCAGTCCTGTTGTGTCTGAAGCTACTGCTTCCTGGGGTAATCCATCCCTTCTGGCTCTTACAACCTTTTGTGCCTTCTCATCACACAGATCCCTGAGCCCTGAGGGGAGGGCCTTGATGAAGCCATCCTGTTTGGGACTGAGCATTCTTGATTGGTCATCGGACACAGCCTGCCAGTTTCTATTTCTTAGTTTCTTCCTCATCTATTTCAAGTCTTGGCTCGGGCATCCATGGATCTAAGAGACCTAACTGGCCTGCTGTCAGAAGCAGCTCTCTTTCCTTTATCTGATGTGGTTTTTCTTCATGGTATTCCTCACCATCTGATTTACTTATTTATTTCTCTTTCTCCACTTCCTCCCATTTCTTCTCCTCTCTCCCTTTCCTCTCCCTGACCACGCCCTCTTCCCCCTCCTCCACCTCTTCCCTTTCCCATTTTTTCATCACTTCTATTACACCCGGGAACCATGAGCACACGAAATTTCTTTTGAACAATATTTTAGTTATTGTTGTGTTATAACAACAAAACACCTGAAGTGGATGACATGAGGGAGGAGAGATTCATCTGGGCTCAGGGTTCCAGAGACTCCAGATTACAGCCACTTTGACCCTGGTGCTTGAGTGGAACATCATAAAGTCTAGTATATGGCAGAGGAGATTCGTTACCTCATATCAGACAGAAGCAGAGGGAGGACAGGCAGGAGCCAGGGACAAGACAAGGTCCTCTCTCTCTCTCTCTCTCTCTCTCTCTCTCTCTCTCTCTCTCTCTCTCTCTTGGTTTTTTTTTTTTTTTTTTTTTTTTTGAGACAGGGTTTCTCTGTGTAGCTTCACGCCTTTCCTGGAACTCACTCTGTAGACCAGGCTGACCTCAAAATCACAGAGATCCACCTGCCTCTGCCTCCCAATTACTGGGATTAAAGATGTGCGCCGCCACCCAGCCAAGGTCCTATCTCTTAAAGTTTCTAAAACCATCCAGAAGAGTACCATCAGTGGAGGATGGTGCATTAAATAAATGAGCTCATGGACACAGGTCCTACTCAAATTGAAACACCTCTGAAGCCTTAGAGCTCAAAATAGTGCCTGGCACTTACTACATATGCAATAGTATTTGACACACATTGAATGAGTCAATGTATATACTAAGGTAAAAATACACCATAGGTTATCTCCATCATTGTTGGCATTCTAGTCAGTAATACTTCCAATTTTGAACAACTTCACAAGGTTTGATTTACCAATTTTGAACAACTTCACAAGGTTTGATTTAATTATCAGTGTTGAGAATTATCAAATGTTGAGAATATAAACATTTAAAAGGAAAGAACTGGTGGGATAGAAATGGGAAGGTAAGCACTGTGGAGCTGTTGCTACAAGATTCTCCTCCCTTCGGGTTTGAGTCCCAGCTCCGCTGCTTCCTAGCTAAATGGCCTTGGCATGCGTATACTCACCCACACATCACAAACACAGTATATTTTGTTGAAAGGAGATAAGACAATTGAGGCCACTGCTGGACATATGCATAAGTATCTTATTTCTCCACTTGTGGACTTCGTACGAATGTTTTCTGCCCTTATGTTTGCAAGTTATGTTTTATTTCTCTCAATTTTATATTCTGCAAAAAAGAAACAAAGTTAAAGGCAAAAGAGAAAAATTCAGCACAGGATCCTTGGAAAGCATTAAGTTCTGAAGCAAGTTTCTTGTACCCAGAGTAAAGCTAAGGCTGTCTAGAGGATCAGCCACCCAATTGGAAAGTGAATCCAGCTGTACAAACACTTAGTTTGGAAAACATTGAGTTAATAAAAAACAGAAACAAACAAAAAAAACTTGGGTCCTTAAATGTTTGCCTTCCTTGAGTAAATCTAATTTAAACTCTGCCCTTGCCTTTTTAGTATTTTTATTAAGAACATAAATCCAGTGATTTTTTTCTCAAAATATTAGTATATTTTCTCCTCTCTCTCTCTCTCTCTCTCTCTCTCTCTCTCTCTCTCTCTCTCTCTCTCTCTCTCTCTCTCTCTCCTCTCTTTCTTTCTTTTTTTTCAGGACAGGGTTTCTCTGTGTAGTCTTGGCTGTCCTGGAACTGACTCTGTAGACCAGGCTGGCCTCAGATTCACAGAGTTCTGCCTGCCTCTGCCTCCTGAGTGCTGGGATTAAAGGCATGGGCCATCACCACCCAGTGTGTACATTTTCTACATTACATTTGGTACGAGCACTGGATGGTAATATTGATGTAATAACTGGTATCACAACTATTTCTGTCACCTATATGTGAAGTGTGTATTGTTCTATTTGATTGTGATCATCACACAATTACTAAGTCTATCAGTCTCTAGTAATTCCCTGAAGAGACAAGAGCAGCACTCAGCAAACATTTGTGTGTGCTTGAGTGCATGTGCATGCCTGTGTATACGTGCATGTGTGTATTTGTGTGTGTGTGTGTGTGTGTGTGTGTAAACAACAATGAAGCAGGATTACTTGGAATGTCATCTCTCTTTCAAATACTGTTTTTTTTTGTTATAATCTGTTTCTTAAAAGTAAATTTCAATAAGGAAAAGATTACCACTTCCTATGTAAATTACTTGACGTGATTTCTTGAATATAATGAACACCTAACTAAAGGTGATTTCTTGTCTGCCATGACCCCAGGCATATTTATTAGTTGTTCACTATCTAAATGTCTCCTCCTGAAATTCAAGAGCAATCAAGACTTGGTATTCAATTTAACTGAGCAAAATATTTATTTTTAAGGACAGAACATACAAGAATGATATGCCATGATTTTCCCTCCACTCTGCCCTGAGGTTTACTTTATTGTCAGTGCAAGTCGTACAAACAGGAAATGACATCTAATGGAATGCTCCAACTGTAGTGAGCTGGCTAGGAGATCAAGCAGGAAGCTGCAACTCTGATACCTCTTTGGGCAGGAAGAGTCAGTAAGAAAGTTATGTTCTCAGCTGAACCCAGGGTGATAGGCAGAGTTTGCAAAGGGAGACGGGAAGAAGGGTGATGGAAAATCTTGGTCAGGATACATTTGCAAATCCTCTATTAACTGGATATGGACCTTAGATATGTTTCTGATTTTCGTTTCTCCAGAATATCTTCAAATGTGACTCCAGTCCTTTGCAAACAAACGTCAGGCATTAAGTTTGAGGCAAACATTTTGTCAAATTTCATATGTTTTTCTTCTTTTTTTCGGTATTGAAGGATTTGATTTTTTTTGAGGAGAGGTAGTAAATATGGAAAAAATAAAACATATATCCAATATTTATTATAATAGAGGCTAGAATTTTCTATTTTGTCACTTACACTCTAGAGAAAAATACGGTGTTCTACTCTTATACTTCCTATTATTTTCTTTTTTGTAAAAAAAATTAACATGAAAAACTCCTTTAAATCATCATATTTTTGTAAAGTATAATTGAAATTAACTAAATGAAAAAAACTAATTGTTTTCGGCATTTGAAAATGTTTGTGCTTTTTCTGAAAATGGAATTAAGTGCTCTCAGCACCACCAGAGAATCATCCCTGCACGTCACAGTGTAGGAAGCAGTAGATGAAGGGAGTGGATGTTGGGGCTTTCTGGATCCCCAGCTTTATTTTATTTTAATATGTGTCATCTTGTAAAAATTCTCTATCTTAACTTTAAAGGAAAGGTATTGGTGGAAGATTTAGAGTGAGTTGGGGAAAAAGAATGAGAGAGGCATAGGAATTGGGAGAAATTTATGGCTGAAACTGATTCTGAGTGAAAATTTAGAGTACATGGCTAGCATGTTCGGTGCTTCCTTTCTTCCAGGGAGGAAATGACACTTTAGATTCCCAGGGATGCTGGAACCACATGCAAAAAAGGATGGGCAAATTTGTCATTCAGGATTTATGAAGGATATTTTTTCTTCTCACTGACTAAAAAGAACAAATCAAACACTAGGTTTCCAATTCTGAAAATTAGTAGACTCTGGAGAGCCAATTAAACATTATTCCCCTATCTCAACTCTGTTTTAACATCCTTCTTTATTGCATACTGTTTCTTTCGCTCACAAGGCAGGTAGATGGTGTTATCAGGCTAATTTGGGGACAGTTATCATTATAATGTAATTTTTTGCAATTATGTGGAAGACCAGGTGGCAAGACAGCATGGCTTTGCATTGCCAAGGTGCAAAACAAATTCAGTGTTCAATCAACCTGAGAGAGAAAGGACAATTCTCATTTGCATAAACATGTAGCCACGGGAACGAGATGCACAGAGGTATAAGGGGAAAGAGACCTATTTTACATGATGTGCATAGAATATTTGACAGTTTAGATTGGAGGCGTCATTGATGTGGGTTGGAATGGTACGGTTGGTTGCCATGGATATGGTTTTCCCTACTGGCAGTGCAGAGATTGGCAGGGATGGATGCTGAAAAAAAAAAAAGAAAGAAAGAAAGAAAAAAAAGCCTAAACCACTGCAACACTCTGGCAGAGCCTCCTTCTTCTCTTTTGTTGAAAAGCTATGTATCGTTTCTGCACTAATGACAGCTCATCAAGTATGCAGTGTAATCGAGAAACCCTGATATTTCTGTAATAAATCATTCATGTACAATATATATGCATTTATACATTCTATGCACATATATATGTGGCGATCTACATGTATATATTTGGAATAACATGTATGCAGATTAATAAAAGATTAGATTCAGGAGAAAAACATTTACTCTTTTCTACTTAATATAAATTTGGTAAATCCTTATATATCAGGATTTTTAAATAAGATAAACAATATGTAGACGAACTGAATTATTATTTTAATGAGGGGAAGAGGATTGCACAGTATGCTTTTGTGGACGAAACAAACGATGAAAGGCAGAAGGAGTGGCTGGTCCTGGAGCCCCAGCTCTGATTATTTGACCCTTCTATTCACTATATGGCTGCGTTATGACTAGGAAAATGGTGTTCATCCATGAGAAAACAAGGCCATTTTTATTTTCTTTGTAGGACTTAGTACAACATTTACCATAGCATAAAGCCAAACAGACTATTTATGCTGCATTTCAGAACAACTGAAGGTACTTAGATTTCTTTTTATAAAAGCTCACTCATTCATTATCCTGCTTTCATACACTTACTGAGAATCCTGCCTTTATTAAAGATTGCAGGGATGTCCTTTGTCTTTAAGAATTCATTCACTAACATATTATGTGAGAAGGGGCTGAAGGTACTCAGACTGCCTGGTCCTGCAGGGTGAGAACTGAAGGCCTTTGTCTGTGCTAATGGGCAGCTTTGCATACAGCCTTGTATTCTGGTGCCCAAGTTCTTCTGACCTTGTGCATTTCCCCTTAGCATCTTCTAGCCTGTGAAGGAATGTTGAGTGGCCTGGCACTTTTGTAAGTGGACTGTCTGTGAGATAACTGGAAACTGAGGAACGAGGAGCGAGCAGCAGCTGCTGTGCAAACAGCATCCCTTCTGAAGCATGCCTTCTGCATGTAACAATTACCTTTCCTGTTCACAGAGCCAAATTATGACAAATAATTATAAACAACTCATATCAGTTTGTGCATATTTAGGCTAATATGTAGCTGAAAGAGTAGTTAAGAGAGCGCCATGTCAATCTGTCAGGAAGGCCTTTTACACAGAAAGAAGATGGCCATGCACTGACCGAAGCAGGGAGATCACATATTCCAAGCTAGACTAACTATAGAGTAACACTGTGTCCTAACAGGAAGAAAAAAGCAGAATGAAGAAATTCTGCATCAATAAGTAGTTTTCCTTTACTGAGTACTTTTTGTTAAATATTTATTTTTTTATTGATAAAGCTATGAAAAGCACTCATTACTTTTGTTCATCTTCCTTATAATAAAAGGCATACTCGTGGGTCCACTCCTGTTAACAACCCATGTTCCTACAACTCAGAGTCCTATGAGTTCTCTTAAATCTTCCTCACAACTCACTGTACGCATCATCAGCATCATTTCCATGATAAACTAGTCAGTGACCTGGTCTTCAGGTGAGAGACCAGCTGCAGTCCCACTGTGTTTATTGATGCACTCTCGCTGTTTCTGAGTTCGCTTCTGTCTGTGCCCCTTGACGTGGTGGGTTCTTGTTTACTACTCAGAGTCACTTGTTTCTGTTCCTGCATGGTAGGTAGCAATAATATTTGCTGAGAACGAGTAAGGGAGAATGAAAGGCTTTGACTTTGTGTTTCATCACTTTTCAAGTTTTTAAGGATGAAATAAGAACTTTAAATTTACCCAGATATGTGAGTTTATTCTCTAAGTCAAACCTGTAAATAATGAGATTCAGTACAAACTCAGAAGTATTTAATGAGCACAAATCTTAACGCAGAAGCCAAGATATGTACAAGGTCAGTGAGCTGTCCCATCTGTCCCAGGTCCCTGTCCCTGGATAGGCATTCTTTTTATATATATTTTATTGTGATTTGAAATTTTTTTTAGCATCTATTAGTTTTTTTTTTCTTTTTTTGAGACAAGGTGCCTTTAACTTAAAACTTGCATCTTCCTGCCTGCCTTAGCCTCCCAAGTATGAGAACTGCGTATGGGCGCCCCTGATGCCACACCCCTGTGTTATCTTCTAGTTTTCTTCTTCACATTTCTGCTTCTAGTGTATGTCGAGGTCCTAGCAATGAAGAAGAGTTAAGCAATGATTGGAGCATGTTTGCCATTGCCTACCCCTCTGGAGACAGAGGCAAGATTTGAGCATTCTCCTTTGTCTTGTACTAAACAAAGAGGTGCTGGAGTACTAAGTACCTCATACAAAATGACAGAAATGGTCACGAGGAGCCAGGATATATTGTGCATAGAAACAGAAGGTGTATCAACTGCCTTTCCATTTTGAAGGTAAAAAATGCTCGTCCATCATTAAAAATCAGTTTTTAGTTCTAAGGAAATAAAGAAGTAAGAGTGTGGTTATTTTATGAGCAGAGACCTGATTATTTCATGCTGTGAGTGCGATTCTTCAGTGGTCAGAAGGAGAGTTCTGGAGAGGTCTACTTTTCTTGGGCAAGTGTACACTTGCCTTAATCTCACTCATAAACCAGGAGACAGTCACATGCACTGGGTTTTAAATGTGTTCATTTCAAATCAAGCAGGAGGCCTGACTCACACACACAAGTCTCAAGATTAGCATCTCTACATCTTTATTGCTGGACATGTAGATTGGTTCAGTTTCAGACACTGCGATGATTTCAGTATTATGTCTCTTTTAAGGATTTGTTTGTTTTTGCTGATTTTCATATCTTTGGAATTTTAGTTTAGTGACCTAATAAAATACAAATTTATACCGCATCACCTTCCCGCATGACAAGAGATATTCTCCTTTCTTGAAATACAGACACTGTTCCTTCTTTGAAAGGGGAAGAAGGCAGCAGGCTGTCGTGTGTTGTGATTAAAACAGAGAAAGCCAGAGTTCACTTCCTAGGTCTGTTGTTAGAGACGGACGATTCTCTTCCTGCGTCATTTTTCTCACTTGCAGAATTATGTGCTTTGATCTTCATCTGCACACCTGGACTCAGAGGGACACCGGAAACAAGGCTTTCAAACTGTCACCAGCTACAGCCTGGGGCTTTCCTTTGTGAGCTTTGGCTTCAGGCTCTGGAGTGGTGGGACATGTGCTCCACTGTTCACAGTGGCACTCCTCTCCCAGCACAGGCACGGCAAGCCAGTGGTTAAAGGCCACCGTGGCTGGAAGTTGCTGTCTTAGACTGGATGGAATCAGTGCATGGTTCTGAGAACTAATGATACGCTCTAGTCAACCTGTTGCAGTAGTTTTATCACTCCCATCTTAGGGTTTCACTAAGATGCACTGCCTTCTATTCCTCAACTCTCCCATCACATAAAGTTAAAGATCCTTTTGTCTTCTGTTTAAGCCATTCCTTTCTTGAGATGCCTGAGCATTGGTATAAGGAAATGTGGGAAGCATTTGCAATTTGAAAGGAACTGCAATTCCCAATGAAGACCTCCTGTCTTTATAATGGCTTTTCTTCCTTCTGGTAACATTTCATTGACAGCAACTTTCTAGACAGTGAACTTGTCACCTAATTTCTATAATTAAAATGACCCCATATCCTTGCTATCAGATTTGCTTCCTATTAGGTTACTTCTAGGAGAAAGAAAGAAAGAAAGAAAGAAAGAAAGAAAGAAAGAAAGAAAGAAAGAAAGAAAGAAAGAAAGAAAGAAAAACAACTTTACATTAAAGAATTACTAAACAGTGTCTTCTTTTGTTTTTTTATCTGGCAAAAATAACAAACTTTTTTTTCAGGGCTAACCTCAAATTCTTATTTCTCTGGTCTTGGAAATTCCACATGCCATTTTCTCACTGTATCTTTGTTCCACATCACCCATGATGACATCAAACCATGTGCCAATATGAACTTACCCTTATCCAGTCTGCTCTATAAGATGATGCCCTTCACCATTCAAATTAAACCTGAACCCTGGGTCACTGCTCCTAAGCTGCTATTCATCAATTTTTTCATGTTGTCATGTAACCATGCCGTGGCTTTTTCTAATGTCCTTATCTCTATCATTAATTTTGCCTTCTGATGTAGTGGTACTGAATGATATGATTTACAACTTAATAAAATGAGTTTTTAAAACATTAGATAAACTAGTAAATCAATTTGTATAAGAGTCAGCAGTCTGGCATTCTGAAGGTAGACTTAATTTACCTCCTTGCCTGATTTCATCTCAGGTGAACTGAATGGCGCGGAGGATGCGGTGCAGGGAACAGCACAGTCATGCATAATACATAGCAGTTGAATTCAATTTGGATGGTTCTCCTAATGGTGTCCAGGAGAGGACAGGATGGGAGTTGAAACCTTGATAGGTGTGTTCAGGCTTTGACTTTGAAATCTGTTTCCTACTCTTTTCGACCTTTCTGCCTAAGAACAAAACGTATCTCTAGGGACACAAATTCTGTAGGGAAAGGTGACTTTTTCTTGTTTTTTTGTAATACACAAATTTTTTTTAAAATGTACTCAGATAAACTAATACAATTAAATTAACATAATAAAGGATATTAGTACATAATTTTATCTGTTTCCTGTCCTTGGGTGGGTACTTAACCAAATCCCCTGAGGCATTTGTTCATAACAACCTAAGTTACTGTCTTCTGGGTAGACATGGTTATGTGCTTTTCCTGCTCATTTATCTGTTCATTTAAGGTCCTGAGATACTTCCATACTTCCTTAAATAAATCAGTTTGACTCTAGGAATCTATGACTGCATAGTGGTAGACTCCGAGATAACAAATAAAATACAATCTATTGAGAGTCACATTTTTCTCTGGGAATGTGACAGATCTGTCTATTTTCTTAAGACCTGTTGCTTGTGTCTGGATGGTCTCATCACCAGGCAACCAGGAGGCACAGCACTAAGAGGTTTTTCTTGTTGTTTGGAGACAGGAAGGTGTTGCTGTTGTCTGGTTAACTTAGCTGTGTTGCTCAGGATTGCTTCAAGCACTTAGACTCAAGTGGTCCTCCTGCCTCAGCATTCTGAGTAATATGGACTATATTGCAACTATAGACACAAGCAGCAGACTCCACGAAGGAAATTTTAAGTAGCTTAAACGTCGTGGTGGGGTGTGTCTCTCACCAGCTCCCCCCCCCCATTTACCACCCCATACTGCACACATGAAATGTTAAGTGGAATTTCCAAAATTATAAAGGTATGTTTTTTCTTTTCTTAATTTTGAATATCTATGCAAAAACCCTAAATTCAGGTAGGCAGTCATTATTTGGGTAAAAATGAAGAGGAACAACAAATAGCTGCACATTAAACACGAGCGTGTGACCGGTATGCTTTAGTGAAAGCACCGGAAGCGGCCCTTGTAAGGGCGGCATGCTAGGAAGGCACAGTCCACAGAGCTGGGCAGCTGCTGGCACTCCTCTGAGGGGTTTGGATACTTTATAAATCAACAGTTTCAACATTTCTTGCATGGTCAAAACCAAACGATTGGTGAGCCTTGTTAAGAACCTCATTGGTGATGGCGTAAATAAGATAGGACCAAATTAATGGTCAGTCTGCATTTGGACTTTTTTTCGCATACTGGCTTCTGGGATTTGAAAGGGCAATATCTGGCATAGATAATACAGATTTTTTTTAAATTTTTGAAACATTCAAATCTCAGTGTCACCATAATAATTATATCCATGAAATATTTGTATTAATCATTCGTGGAAACAAAGGTATATTTGATGTAGGGGAAGTTTGAGTGAATGTAAACTGATTATCTCATCAGATTATCACATAACAAAACAACTCAATATCATTAAAATGTGAAGAACTTAATTTTTGGCTGAGTCAGCATTCAGGATGATATTGTCCACTGTCTCCAGCAACGTTCTAAATGGTGTGTCACATAAGACTGTACAAGGCGTGATTCACAGAGCCGAGTACAATAGCCCAGCTAGGAGGCAAGCAACAGACAGAACAACAATTAATACAGAAGAACTTAAGTTCGTGAAAAACTTACGTAGTGCAGACTAAAGACACCCTACTTTACTCTGTTCACTCTGAAGGACATGATGTGGCACTCAGAAGGAGGACAATCTAAACAGCGCTGAAACTGGGGTCAGATTAAACTGTCTGAACACACGTTTCCCAAGGTATTAACCACAGAGAAGGCGATATGCTTTTTCCTCTTAGGACAAGACACTGTGCCTGATGTCATGTCTCCTGTTCCTAGTATTCAGACATTTTAACATACTGAAAGTTCTAAGGAGTCAGGTAGGAAATTACATAATTTTTTGTTCAGTGGTTGATTTTACATATTTAATTAAACATAAGTCGTTTATTGTTTCTTAGAAATTGTATTTTTTTCCATTTGGAAAACTCTGGATTTAAAAGAAAACATAAATCATAGGATTACTATGAAATAGCAACTGAGGCTAAATGAGCTAAGAATGGGCCTGTTTTGGGAAATATACATTTCTGAATGACAACCAAAAATGTAGTTGGCCCATCTCACTTGTCTATGCATGGCTTTTAGTAATGACTGTCTCCTTAGGCATTTCACCCACCCTGATAATTTTATTATTCTTTTTATAAAATCACAACAGACATATATAAGGGAAGAAATTATTATAAATATATAACTATTAATAATATCTTCAGGAAATAAATGCACATCCTTCAGCAGCATATAATCTGCTAATCCCCCTGCACTAACGCAGTTCTGATTTTGAATTTGTCCTTGAGAGCTCAGTGCTTATTGTGAGAAGAATTTTATGCAAAATCAATGGTATAAACTGAGGCATTTTTGTCTAGGCCCACTCTGTCTTTTTCAGGATAAATTGTATTTTCTAAAGGCTTACTTTTAGGCAACAAACAATCGCAAGCATGCTTATTTATAGCACGTTGTCCATGTCCAACATCAAATATTTCATGAATAGATGTATTTCAATTATTTCATGATAGAGCTATCAGGATGGTAACTAAGATAACTTTGCACTACTTTCTGTAATGCAGAGTCTCACAGAGTCTACACTCTTTGCTTAGAGTAATTTTGAAACTTCATCATTACCTACTTAGGACCATAATGGTAAAGAGAGGGCTTAAGGGTAAATGTTCAAATAGAATGAAATTTATAAAAGTTTTTATTACCACTTTGCTGCTGTCCTCTATCGTCAACGTTCACCAAGAGGAGAACTCAAACTTTCCTGGGTTTTCACCCATGATATTTTTGTTAAATTTTGCTAAAAGGCATGTTCTGATGCAGAAGTTTGGGGATTAGCATCAAATTCTACATTTCCGATAAGAGCAATTATCAAGAGTGCACAGTCCAGTTTTGCCAGTCCTGAGAGCTCACTATTTTTTAACTCACTGTGGTGTCTGGTACAAGGATAAGAGATTTCTGTCAAGAATGTCTTATTCTGCAGGCTGTCCTCATCTCTAAACACAGCTAGAGGGGCATTTGTTTGAAAAAGTGGTTTTTGTGTTTGCTTATTTTTCTTTTTTTTTTTTCAGATAAGTTGCAGATAATTTCAAGTTTTTGAAAAAGAGCAAGAAGTTATTCGTAGCAAACCTATAATTAGGGCTGTCGACTGAAAGCGAGTCTTGGATTGACATATTGCCCGGGTTTGAGCCACACTGCCTAAAGCAAGTAGACCCTAGCATAGTTGGAGCTGAGAGTTTCCATAGCTGCTTAGTCTTTAAATCACTGAATGTGAGAAAGCCACTCGTGGGAATGGCCAGAGTGTAGCAGGGGCACTCTTCAGGGAATGACCACTTCATTTTGCTACTAATGAGGCGGCAATGCCAAGCTACTGTGGATTTTACCCAAGGTGCCATGTAGGCACTTTTTAATGAAGTCTGAGACATATTTTGCATGCCTTTACCCAGCAGCCTAACCATGCTTCAAAGTTTCCATCTTTTGATTGATCTCACTCATCTTGTTTGGGGGCGCGGGTGTAGAGGTGGGGGGAAACTTCAGTAGCTGGTTGGAGGCAGATCCTACAGAAAGCAATAAACTTCAGAATTAAATAAGAATCTAATTTGTGCGGGCTAACTCTTTTTGATAGTGTTAATTTTTCCATTCTATATATACAGTTCCATGACTGTACCTTCCTTTGCGACAGACCACTCATTAGCTGTAGCCCACAGCAGTTAATTTTCTGCCTCTCTCTCGCAGCCTTTCACTTTATTTGTTTAGCTGACAGGCTTTTGAAGCAAGTCTGCTAAAGCCTGCAAGAATTCCTGGCTTTTCTCCCCTTTCATTCTTGTTATTATTAGGAATATGGACAAGATGCTAGTGTATGTATTCCATCTGAAAATTGTGCAGGATTTTCTATCTCATGGGAAAGAATCAAATTGCTTCTTAATCGTCCAGGACTCAATTCTGTAACTATTCATAGGCAAAATTCTTGTTAGTGCCAAGGGGAGTTTTGCCCTCATTTAAGGTTACAGGATCAAGTGGTGAAAGTATTTATAGCCACTCATTCTCTCCAGGAAAATAAGTTCAAATTGATATGTGAAAACGGCTAAATACGCTGCAGATGCCTGCCTGTTTGCTTAAACAGTTTCTCCTAAAATAATTCAGTGAAAAGATTCACAGAGAAGGAAAAGGAAAAGCAACTGGGAACGAGTTCTTTACCTCACAGCCATTTCCTTCCCCACTTGGCCTAATAAAATGGACATTTCACTTGCAGGACACAACTAAATATAAAAAGTTCCGGATTCCTCAGCCAAAGGAAGAGGTCATAGTCTAGTGATTTCTCTTTCCTAAGCCTCATGGGAAAGCAGGAAATGTTACTAGCCTTTTGAAGGTCAACCACAATCAAACGGACCTAGTTTGAAATCTGTTTCCTTAACCTTATCAATACTCTGATCCCTCTGTGTCGATTCAGGCTCTCTCAGCGTGTTTTCCCTTTCCCCCATTTGCCCTCCACAATGCCTGTAAAACAGTAGAAACATCAGAACTCTATTCCAATTTCACAACTATCCCTCTGTGAAAAGTGCTTTTAAATTTCTCATTTATAACTGAGTGAAGTGAATTAGTTATTCTTGAGTTTCTTCTTGATGAAAATTCCCAAGATGCACAAGGCTCTAAATTTTATATAAATATTTGACTTTATCTACATAATAGTGAAACTGTAAAGATTAGAGCCAATCAATACTTTTTCATTTTTTTATACAACTTGCTTATTTCCCCAGTTAAATAACTATTTCAGTTCCAAGAAGAAAGACTTTGTATTAGACTGTTGGCTTTGTAGAGTGATGTTGGTAAGTGACTTTCTTAAGTCAGAAAGTTGTAGTTGACTTATCGGTAAAACAGAGACATTGGTCTCTATATTAAAGTATTGCTAAAACATTAAAGTAAGACTTCCTATGTAACATCCAAAGAAATGGTAGCTGTGTGAGTTGTATTGAGCTCTGTAAATGCAGACAGCAGTGGAGAACATTAACATGATTTGAGTCTTGGTAGACTTGGGTACTCTCTTGCTCTCTATCAACACTCTGTCCTTATTGTTCAAGAATACATTGCTGGGTTTTTGCCACCTAATGTACAAATATCCTTTCCTAAAAAGGTTTTAATAAGCCTGATAGTTTTCAGAAGTTTATTACAAGAGTTCTTGCTTATCTTTGACTTGGCTAATAACTAGTCAAACTTTTCTTCTGGTGTCGGTATTAGATGTACTTAGAATTAATTTAGATTCTTTTCAAGGACAAACAAATTGATCTACATGGAGAACTAGACCCTTCAATTTTATTACACAAAATCTATTAAAATGATGAAATATGACTTTTGTGTTAATATTCAAATCTACTTCTTAGTAATTTGACTAAGGAAGGAAAACAACAAGAAATGAATTTTAAAAGGCGTCAAAGGAGTAATAATTATTTACACACAGAAATTTCCCTTGGGTTAAGACTACTATGTGCTCTTTTCCAATTCAAAATGTGTCTGCAATAAATAAACCTAACTGATTTCTTTTGTTTCAACATTTTTTTCATCACAATTTACATTTTCAAGTTCAAACTATTTTCCTCCTAAGTAGCCACTAGGGTCCGATCTTCAGGAGGCCATGGGATCCCTTCCATCACAGGAGAGCCTGACAGGAAAGACAACTGTATGTGCTAGTATTGACCACCTGAGTTTCGGTTTCCACTGCCAAATCTCGTTAATGAGTTATGGCTTATGCTTCACGTGCATTCCGTCAATACTGACGGTTACTCAGAAACACCTATGTTGCTGTAGCTGAATTTTACACACACAAAGATGACATGGTCCATATAGCACTGAAAATATTACAATTAATTTTACATTTGAGAACACCAAACTATCAATGATAAATTAATGTCCAAGTATATTTGCTAAGATAAATCTCTCCCCAGAAAGGATGCTGTGAAATTCAAAACAATTTTAGAAAAAAAAAATACTGTTATCAATGAACTTTTCAGGTGTATATGAACAAGAGTATTGGCACATGATGTTAGAATAAAGATGTAAGATTTAAAATTAAGTATATTATATGATCAATTGATGTACATATTCCTAAAGGCATCTTGAACTATCATTACATTTTATTACTGTTGATTTTATCTTAAATAAGGATTGCAAATCAAGATGCTTTCAGGGACCCAGCAAGCATCATAACTATGGGGTCAGAAACTCAAAAGCTGAGAGGTGTAGGATCCTGACTTACAGAACAGCATGTGCTTTATCTAAAACCCTTCACTAACAATAAAAAAAATAATCAAATTAAACATAGAGAAAACACTGAATTCTCCTAAGTCACTGGGTATGTCAGGTTCACACAGTGATTTGGAGCTGAGTTTCTGTTTTCTTTGGGAGATAGTCATAGAAACAAAATGCACAGGAAAGTTATCTGAGAAGTGAGGATGGACTAGGACAGAGTAGACAGTGACTTAAATTCACTTGGATGTCGTGAGTCTCCCAGGGGAGAGCTATGCCACTTTTTTTAACAAAGGAAAAGGAATTTGGGACACTGGTGGTCAGGTCTTGATCTTTGGCCCTGGTAATGAAAATCCCAACAATGAAGTCTCCTGGGAGAAAGATACCACCTTCAAAAGAACATGCCTTTTGTTTATTTCTTGTTGTCCTGTTTGGTTTTGTTTCACATTGTATTTTGTCACCAAAGATATAACTGAAACAAATTATGGAAGATAAATTGAGTCATCACTCTGCACAAGGAGCTGGTCAAAGCAGATAGATGGTCAAAATGTGTTCTTGCTTATATGGTCTCACCAGCATACCCATTCATTTTGACTTCACCAACAAAGTTATTTTCCTAATTGCTAATTGCTCATCGTCCTGACCCCCATAGCATCATCTTTATCAGCTCAGGATATTCCCAGTCATGTTCTTCATCGGTCTCATCTGCAGTCTCCTTTCCATTTGTACTTTTCTTTGTTCGTTTGTTTCACTGATTTTTATGTGGCTACATTTTAGTTGGATGAGATTCTAAAAACATGAGGTCAGTAAATCTGAGCCAAGAGCTTTGAGGTCATCTGGAGATGTGGCTTCAGATCCTGGCTTGCCTTTCTCTAGCTGAGGGAACCTTAAGAGACTTACTTGAACACTCTAGAGTTGTAATCTCTTGATCTGCAAAATGCCCTTGAACACAATTCTCTTTGGGTATTGAGATTCCACTAAGACCTGAAAAAACTGTGGCCTGTAGAGTAGTGAGACCACCCACATATGTACACAGGCCTTTGCACACTCCTTCCGCCAACTACTAACAATAATCACAATGGTCTTTAATACTTTCACCATAATCTCTTTGATTACTGGAATCAATCTAACTGTTCTCTCTGGTCAGAAATAAAAACCTTTGTTTTTTACTAGTTTAATACTACTAACAAATAGTATTTTTGTGGGGCTACATGAGCTACAAAAGTGGTGCCCAGAGGAAGTTAGCTCAAGTTGTTTATGCTGAGATAAGATACCTTTCTCAAGAGATGATGTCAGTGCATAAACAGCTCCTAAACAAGAAAATGAGTATAGAGTGACCTTTAAAACGATTGGTTGGTTCCTTCACCCCCTCCTAGGGTTCTGAGGATTTTGCTATAAAAGAAGCTTACTGCCTAACAATAAATGAGTTCTTGCTTGACTTGACTCCCCGCTGCTGCCTGCTGCCTGCTGCATCTGATTGTCTCTGGGTAAGAGGAAGGCTGGGAAACGAGCAAGCAGCACACTTACCTTTCCTTGGTTCCAGGCCACCTCTTCAGAGGTGACCTAAGTTCCCAGTGGGGCAAAACCCCACAGTATTTAAGTCAATGACCCACAGGAATTTGAGAAATCAACAGCTAGCCAAGAACATGAATAACATTTCTTAAGAATGTGAAAACTAAGTCAGGCATGGTGGTACACACCTTTAATCCTGGCACTCAGAAGTCAGAGGCAGGTGGATCTCTGTGAGTTTGAAGCCAACCTGGTCTACAGAGTGAGCTCCAGGACAGCCAAGGCTACACAGAGAAACCCTGTCTCAAAAACCAAAATGGAACAAAAGATGGGACGACTATACATGATCTGTTCAATACTTCTTGGTAGTGAGTAAGCAATGCTACACTAATGCTTTCCTGAAGGAAGGCAAAGGAGGGTCTGGCTACAGCTTAGAGAAGGGAGGCCAGAACTTTTTAATGAGGGAGTCTTTCCAAGATAGGCTTGGCAACTAACTGTAAGGTTGCCGTTGGTCACCAACCACAGAGCTGGACCTAAAATACGATTAAGACATTTAATTGTAATCAGTGATCATCACAGTATTAAATTTCATGATCAGAATAGACCTTTGCTGTCTCAGTCAAGTGAGTAAATCCTGGCAAATTACCAAAATCCGAACTTAATAAAATTATATTAGTCACCTTGCAAGGTGTCATCTCAGAGTTACACTGAGATCAAAGCCCCAATCTGAATGCATCAAACCAATTGCAAGACGCAAGCAGCTGTGAGTCACCAAGAAGTGATGGAGATAAGACTCTATGGAACTTGGCTGCTAAAGGAGAAAAGGATTTTTGCCTTTTATACGTCAAGACTCGGGGGCATATTCTTCTTGTGTAGTAACTGGTCTCCCAGACTCTGGTCTATGTTTGGTGCTTGTACACAATCATCAATAGACAGTAGTGACAACCCAGCAAATGTGTTAGGCTACAGTTTAAGCACAATCTTTGAGAACACTGATCAGGTAACCAAGGTGAAGTAAAATAATAATAATAATAATAGCAATAATGGCCCTGTCACTAGCTGGCTGCAGCACTCAGGACAGTGCCCATGCACCTCACCAGGGCAATATACTAGCTGGCCCTGGTGGCACAGGTGTGGGTGAGCCAGCTCTACGGACATGTAAGAGCTGGCCCCACCTTTTACCTGGGCAGTGTGGAAGAGCTGGCCCTGGTGGCATGGGCACAGGAGAATGGACACACTGACCAACTCAGCTGTCACTCAGGACCAGATCTAGGGCTTTGAGTTGGCCCACCCCAACATCTACCCCAACCATGACCCGCTGGAGTACATGAAGACGCTGGCCCTGCAGAACCAGAGCTGTAGGGTCTCCACGGTAGGTGGCCACGCCCGACTGTCTGCGAGGAGTCTGACTGTGGCTCCAGTGTTGACAGTGCAGCAGAAGGACAGACTCCTTGAAGCAGACCAACAACTCACTGCAATGAACATCTGCAAGCAAAGCTGTTTGGGCAAAAGGGTAGACTGGGTGACACACTGCAGCTTCCACTGCAAGACGTTGTTTGTTTGTTGTTTTTCTGTAATTTGGGTTTTTATTTTTTACTATTTTTATTATTTGTTTTATTCTGTGGGGGAGGTTACAAGGGCAGAAGGCAGATAAGGAGGGATAAGGAGATGAGGGGGATTGGGGTGCATAATATGAAATTTGCAAAGAATCAGTACAAATATAATAATAGTAGTAGTAGCAATACATTAATTCAAGAGGTATCAAAAATTACCTGGCCTCATACTCATAACTGAAATGTTAAAAATTGTTATCTAGTTGATAGCAAAGGATAGCTTTAAGGGCATAAATTGCCTCATATATGATGCATCCTGTAAACCACTATACAAATCAAACATTTATTAAACACTTACTATTATAAGCACACAATGTAACAAGCACTTTTGGGGCTCCTTGGATAAATCAGAAAGGAGAAAAGGAATGTGTTCTTGAGGCTGTAAAAATGACTCAGTGGTTAAGCAAACATACATTCTTGCACAGCACCCAGATTCGGTTCCCAGAACACACTCCTGGAACCTACCAAAACTGTAACTCCAGTTCGAAAAGGTCTGACGTCGTCTGACCCCTCCTGGTTCCTGTGCCCACGTTACACATGTAGTTGCATGCAGGGACACACACATACACATAAAATAAAATAATAAAAACTAAGTCTAAAGCAGTGTTTAAATTAAACAAACAAACGTGCCGTGTTCTTACGGAAACTCTCCTCTCAGCTGGGGAGATGACAACAAGCAACAGACAGCAAAAGGAAAGTCAGTGTAAATGCCCCACCACATGCTAAAAGGGACAGAGGTAATAAAAAAAAAAAAAAGGAGGGCTGTGTGAAACTGCCGGAACAGGAAGAGCACTGAAAAGTTAACCAGGGATGCCAGGTTAGGGTTGGTCTCTTTGTGAGGGGTGATTCTTGAATGATGACTGAGAGGCCACAAAAATACCCCAAGGAGAGTACTGCAGAACTAAGGAACAGTTCTAAGACAGAAACACACAACAGAGCCTTAGACACAGGAGTTCCACGCTTTGGTTGTTATTTTAAAAACTTTTAAAACTGTTGCTCTAAAAATATAGTGAAATGGCAATGACTACACAAAAGGGAACCAGGCAGAAGACGCTTATTGTAATTTTACAGAGAACTGTAACTTGGTCCATAATAACAGCAATACAGGTAATTAACTATTTTCTAGGTGTATCAGATAGTACAGTCAACAGGATTTTTCTGGTGTGTTGAATAAGGAAGGTGAAAAACAAAAGAGAACCCAAGATGGCTTGATGGTTTAAGGGCTTGATTTATTGAGAAAGGGTGTGGATTTGGGTCATGGAAGGCTGAGTTTGCATGTACTAAATTTAAGCTCTCTACTATACCTCCAACTAGAAATGCTGAATAGGCAATTAACTATGTGTCTAGGAATTTAAACTTAGAGGACCGACATATCAATAGCACTTAAATGCATGAGACTAGAAAAGATAGATCTCATGGACTTAAATAAGAAACTGACCCATGGATGGTACTGATAGTTGTTTGCTGGAGTTGCTGAGGAGCCAACAGAAATATGAAGAAAGAAAAAACCACTGACATAAAAGAAAATCAGTAAATGGTTGCATTCCAGAAGTCAAAGAAGAACAAGCTTAAAAACATCTTGTTAAATATTAATAATAAAATAAGAATCAAAAATGGCTAGTGGAGCCCAGTCATCATCTGAGAGACTTCCTGTGGCAGCTGATAGGAACAGAAGCAGAGACCTACAGTCAAACATTAGTTGGAGCTCAGAGAACCCAGACGAAGAGAGGGAGGAAGGATTGTAGGAGCCAGAGGGGTCAAGGACACCAGGAGAACACAACACACAGAATCAGCATAGCAAGGCTCATAGGGGCTCACAGAGACTGAAGCTGCAATCACTGAGCTGGCATGGGTCTGCATTAGGTCCTCTGCAAATAGCTGTGGTTGTTTAGCTTGTTGTTCTTGTAGGACTCCTAATGGGGGGGTAAGTGTTGTAGAATATTTTTTTAAGATGTGTTACATTTGTTTATGCTCTGGAACATTTGTTTAATGATGCAAAGATGTATTGCATTCTTTTATGTTGCATTTGTTTAACTCTCTGAAGCTGTGTTACTGTGCCTGTCTAAAACACCTGATTGGTCTAATAAAGAGCTGAATGGCCAATAGGGAGGCAGGAGAAAGGATAGGCATGGCTGGGAGGATGAGAGAAAAATAGGAGAAATCTGAGAAGAAAAAAAGGAAGGAGTGAGAGAAGGAAGAGGATAAAAGGGGCCAGCCACACAGCCATACAGCCAGCCATGGAGTAAGAGTGAAAGTGAAATATACAGAAGTAGGAAAAGGAAAAACCCAAGGCAAAAGGTAGATGGGCTATTTAGGTTAAGAAAAGCTGGCAAGAAACAAGCCAAGCTAAAGTTGGACATTTATAATTAAGAATAAGGCTTCATGTGTGTTTTATTTGGGAGCTGGGTGGCAGACCCCCCAGAAGAGTAAAGAACAAAAAAACCAACAACATTTTAGTGTTCCAATGTGGGCCCGTAGAAAGCTGAACAACAAGTGAGGGTGTCTATGACTTTTGCCTGCTTGTGGGACCCTGTTATTCTTACTGGGTTGCCTTGTCCAGCCTTGATATGAGGGTTTGCGCCTAGTCTTGTTGCATCTTGCTATCCCATGTTTCAATTGATATCCCTGGGAGGCCTGTTCTATTTTGAAGGGAAACAGAGGAGGGGTGAATCCAGGTGGGAGAGAAATGGGGGAACTGAGAGGAGTAGAGGGAGGGGAGGATATAGTCAGGATGTATTGTATGAGAGAAAAATAAATAAAAAGAAAAAACTGGCTAGTTGATTTAGTAACAAGGTGATCATGGCAAGTAACAGAGTAATCTGTAGGGTCAATGAAAGATCAAGACAGTGACTTACCCCAGGCCCCAAAATATAAAAACTATAGAGGAAAAAAAAGAATCAAATAGCAAGGAAACCCAGTGACTACCAGAGAGACACTGGCAGGAAGCATCCTGTAGCTGAAGTTTTCCTGTGTTCCGCCCAGTCCGCAGCTGCTCAGACCCAAGTAAACACCCAAGTAAATTAATTAATTATATTAATTAAAATTACTCGGCCACTAGCTCAGGCCTACCACTGACTAGCTCTTACACTTAAACTCAGCCCATTTCTGTTAATCTATATGTCACCACATTTTTTTTTTGTGGCTTTACCTGTGTGCCATTACATGTTGTTCCATGGATGGAGGGCTGGCATCTCCCCACTCAGCCTTCTTACTCAGTTCTGCTTTTCTTTCCCAGAATTCTCCTTGTCTGTTTATTCCACCTATACTTCCTGCCTGGCTACTGGCCAATCAGAGTTCTATTAATCAATCAGAGCAACATATTCACAGCATACAGAACATCCCACAGCAGCATCCCTATCAGGAAGAGTCAGGCTTCTATCACAGTAAGAAGGTGAAAAGAGTACTTAGAGAGAGGACTGAAGATCTAGAGATTGAGTGTCTAGGCCTCCTTTGTTCCCTAAGGATGGTCACAGTTCAAAGTCATAAACCATATCTTGACAAGTTCATACATCTGTAGGTCAAGTTCTGACTTCTAAGTGTCATTAGAATCTACAATCCCCTTTTCAACCCTGAGAATTATGGAACCTGGAAGAAGCATACCCATTGCCCGCCTTTGGAAATATCTTTTTATGATTTGAATATAGTTTGAGTATGGCCCTCCAAGGTTCCTGTGATAGAAGGTTGTTCCCTGCTGTGACAATATTGAAAGGCAATTGAACCTTTAAGATGTAGGTCTTAGTGGGAGGTAGTTGGACAAGGCAACATTGTTTTGTATGGGGTTTATGGTAGTATCAAGGAGTGAATTAATTCTTGAAAGAGTAGGTGTGTGCAGAGCAGAGCTAGCTTCTGAAGTCATCTATTTCTTCTGCTGCTCTACCATGCTATGATAGGATGCACAGTGCCAAAGTGGGTGTGAAGTTCTTGGACCTTCAAAATGATATGCCGAATAAAACTCTTCTTGAGTAATACCTTGCATCTAGTATTATATAACAAAGTTTTCTCTGGTGATAAGACAAAAATTCCCATAAGCATTGTAACTCTTCATTATTCTCTATAATGGAACTGAGGATTTCTTAGGAAATGACACATAATTCCAAATGTTTGTGAGCTATTAACAAGAACTGAAGACCTTAGAGAAAGACTAGCCTCAAAAAGGTTTTATTTGTGGAAGACATTTCTTCAAGGAATAAATTAGGGAGGTACCCACAGGAGAAATCAATATATGTCAAATTACCTATGCTCACAAGCCACTTTTCACTCAGCCTCACAATGTCAGTGCAGGAGAATTAACATCTCCAGCATAAACAGATAATCTACTTGACTATTGGTTCTCAGATGTCTATCAAGCTTGATTCCATTGTAGAAATTTTCATGATTGTTTTCTGTGTACATTTGAATGTTTGCAATGGTTTATATTCTGCTAGAAAAAAAATCCAAATACTTTGTAAGAGTCCCTGTATATTATTTTAAAGTAGCTACTATAAAGGCTGATTTTCAGTGTTCATGGATTGGCTGCTTTGTCAATTCAGTCTCCTTCACTGGATGATTGTGAATGTTTACTCTATATAAGGCACCATATATTTCTCGTATTATGTTTTCCATTATCTGTCCAACTTGGGTAGTGGAACCTAATTTTATTTTCATCTTTAATTTGAGGCTGTTTATATGCCAAGGCTAAGTGTAAGGAAATCCCTAACAAGAAGAGAAAAAGGTCTTTTCCATGATAACTTTGATATTTAAAAACATTGGATATGTAATACTTTTATTTCAGTTATTGAATATGGCTTAATATTTTAGCAATTTACTCTAATTTAGTCATTCAACCAAATCACTCAAAGCTC